>NC_092817.1:9736250-10040000 GCF_023375885.2 Dermacentor andersoni | reverse complement strand
TGTTGTTTAATTTTACAGAAGGCTCGTGGGCACCAACTTCACGAAAATAGTGTCAACTCGTTCGAAAAATCGACCGTGATGCTTTGTACCATAGGCAAGACCACAGCTGCTAATACACCCTGCGCATTAGCTGATTTTTTGTTCAGGCGCACATTATATACCTACAGTTACGGTGTCTACATTCAAAGACAATGTACTTTTGCGTTTTTCAGGCCGTGACGACAAAGAACAGGCGCCAAGATTGCGCTACATGCAAGGTCCACCGTTCTGATAACAAGTACTGCCATAGCGTTCTGGCGCGTTGAGTATCACCACGCACTCATGTTTTAAAAGACACCGTTACTGTAGCTGGCGTAGGCATCGCCAGTAGCAGTATATATCGCCTTCGAATGATTCTGTTGCCTTTATTTGGGATCCTATACATGTAGTGCGTCATATAACAGTAACTTTCACGTAACACGCACAAACATTGACGCAAGAAAAAGTGCAAAGAGCAGTCAGTGAAGTAGTCGTCCCTTACAGAAGTCGTTACGTACATTCTCTTATATTTATGTTGATTTTATGTAGAGCTAATAAATTTCCTGTTGAAATGCAACTGAGGGACACGCGTGATTTTTGCAAGCGCTATTTATTCAACACTCTTCGGCTTGAGATGGACATTCGCAAATTTATCTATTTATTCACACGATAGTTAATAACATAGCCTCCCAAATGCTTCTTGTATATTTTTCTCTCTCTCTCTTTTCGCCCAAAGATTCATTGAGTATTCGAAGAGTCGCGGAGATTATGCTGCCTATGGTTTAAAGGGAGAGCGAGAGGGGAGAGGGCAAGGAAATCTTCGCTTTACTCTTAACAACAAACACCCCTGTCACGCGTACGTTAGCGCCTGGTACGCTTGCTTCAGCGGGCGGAAGGAACACACGAACGCAAGATGCAGCACACGTAACATTCATTCAATATGGACTTTTAACTACAGGAACACACCGTAACTTTTGACACTTATTGCACACAGAACGCGTCCTCCCTTCCTAAGCTTTTCGCTCACACTACCGCGTTTACAAACGTCTGTGAGGCGATCGTCCATTCGCTGTAGTAGGGGCGCTTACAGTACCGGTTCTGTTCGACGCGGGTATCGGCGTCCCCCGGTCTATGGTCCGTCGATGCGATCTGGTCGTCGTCAGTCGTTGTTAGTGTCCGGCGTCACCGATGCCCCGGCCGACGTGACGAAGGCACGGTCGCTGCGGGTCTGTCGCGCTCCGGCAGAGCGCGGCTCGTGCCGGCTGGCGCTCCCGGTGCGCGCCGGCCCAGCGTAGTTCTCCGGACGGGACAGTGACTGGCTGTAGCCAGCCTCCGCGCGTCCACAGTCAGCGGCACAAACGCTGACGTGTCCTGGCGGGTAGGTCCGGGCCAGCGGTAATTCCGGAGACGTCGGACATCTGCTCGCCGAGCGTGGTACTCGGGCGGGACGTCGATGTGTCGCCGAGGAACTGGGGCAGGACCCAGAGAGGCGATCTCCGGCCGTCTTCCCCTGGAACGCTGCGCCCGGCCACCACGTCCTTCCCTGCGCGCGCCCCTTCTCCAAGATGGCGGCTCCACGCGCTCCGCTTCACTCTTTCTTCCTCGTCTTCTTTCTTTCTTTATGATTGTCACTCCTGACAATGGCCCCCCTGTTTTCCAAGTTTTCGCTCCGCGAAAACTTCCCTCACTGCTCGTCACCTCTTGGATGTACACGAACACTGCACTTCCACTTCACCACACCACATATAACTTCACTTCGCCACTATTTCGTTCACACGTCACTGCACTTCACTTCACTGCACTACATCACATATAACTTCTCTTCGCCGTTTCTTCCTTCACACCTCACTGCACTCCACCGCACTTCACTGCACCCACACGCACATCACGTAAGCACGTAAGTTTCTGCCGAGTCTTAACAATACGTCAATGTCAACGACAGCAGCATTCACAAGGCGTTGTATTCCGCGAGTGTTTGAGGAAGACTCCTCAGAAGCTCTAAACACTATATGCATGCGCAGCAAGCTATTCCCCAGTACACGAACATATTCACAAAGTAAACACGTAAACGAACATATTCCGCAAAGTCAGTGATGTCCTTCGTGGCACGTTCAATCATGTGGTCCGTGAATTCCTGACTACCGGTTCTTGTCTGACCTCGGTACAGCAAGACATGAAGTTGTGCACTGGCCCTGGCTCTCGACGGCGGCGCCTCATCGAGACATGACCTCGGGCAGAATGATTTGGATGACACCAGGGGTTGGCGCGGGACCCAGACTTGCATGCCGAAGGCTTGTCAATGTTGTCGGACACAGCGATGACACGTCTATTGCTCTTCAATTCTTGAGCCCGTCTTTTCTCACATACGCTCAGTTTAGACACCATGCTTGTCATCTTCACCTTCTGAGGGATCATTTTTGTTGTTGGGATGTCTGCTTGGTGTGGACTTTCCGCAACCAACTCTGTGATGACCATTCGTGTGTCCTTTTGAGACGGTTGCTCAATAATAGGCGTAGTCCCTAGAGGTACCTTTGATACCAATCCTTTTGATGTGGTTCTCTGGCATATGTCACAAGATCGCACAAACTGTTTAATGTCACTTTGCATGCACGGCCAAAAGAATTCTTCTGATACTCGGCTGGTCGTCTTTCTTACTCCTTGATGGCCAGCCATTATAGTGTCGTGCGCCAACTCGAGGACTGCTCTTCGTAAACTCGCTGGCACTACTAGCTGTCGTGTTTCTCTTCCATCGTGGGTTCTGGCTATTCGGTACAGTAATTCTCCAACCTTCTCAAACTTATGTACGACCCGGCTCTTCTTATTCTGAATCCATTTCCCTAAAATTTCAAAATAATGTCGCAGCGTACTGTCCGCTTCTTGCCTTTTCTTCATTTCCGTCGCGGTTATATCGATGGCGGTGCCTGAAGTATTGTTCATACGGACATCTTTCCTATCCTGGTTCCTTGTGCTTTCCTCGACTGACAATATGCTAGCTTCTCCGTTATACGGATCCGAACTTCTTTTGTTGTCTCTGCCACCGGCTTCGGTGGATTCATGCTCCGTCCTACTTGTAGTTTGGATACTCGGAAAACTCCAGAGGGGATCTGGATCATCCACTCTTCTAACTCCTGGCACATTCCCAAGAATGACGTCGTACAGCGGTTCTTTGACGCATCGGGCTTCAATCCAACCACAATAATAAGGCGTCAAAAGCAACACACGAGCCATAGGCATTCGCCGTACTGTACCATCCGCCAATCGAACTGGTGTTTCTGTACCAGTGATATCTCTGTCCGACACCATGGATTGCCTTACCAGAACAATGTTGGACCCAGTATCTCTTAGTACCGACACTTTTCGTCCCTGCAGCATTCCCACTACTACTGGCATCGAGGTTTCCGGGTCTTCTGACCTCGGAGCCGTCGTGACAGCACTTGCCTTGTCGCTGGCCTCCTCCTGTTCTATTCGCGTACTGTCAACAGCAATGGGATTTTCGCTCGCAACAATGCAGGCAGTCTTATTTTCTGACTTAGCTCGGCAGGTTCGTATTGTATGCCCATGCCGTCCGCACCCCTCGCACTTCAACGTCGAACTGCGAGTACGACCCAAGGGGCAGTTCACAGCGCGATGCCCTATCCTGTCACACATAAAACATTTGATTGTGCTTCGAGTCTGTTCTCTCTCATCTGGTGTATTTTTATCTTCCTTCCCCTTTCCCAAATTCTTTTGGCCTTGGGCTTCTAAATAGCGGTCGGCGTGTTCAGATAGTTCCGCCACCGTCCTCAAGTTGCGCTCTTTCAGGAATATTGCCACGCCCTGATGACATGATGCTAGGAACTGTTCTGCAATCATGTTGTCCCTCAAGTCTTCGAATGTCTTCTCTATGTTAGCCATCTCCAACCAACGATCAAAGTAGTTGGAGATTCGAGCGGCGAATTGCTGGCCTGTCTCGTTATCGTGTGGCTTAGAGTTTCGGAATTTATCCCTGAAACCTTCGGCCGTTAGTCTGAAGCGTTGCAGGAGAGCCTTCTTTACCTTGTCGTAATCTAGGGCTTCAGTCGCTGACATCCGGCTGTACACGGCCAATGCTTCCCCCACGAGACACATACTCAATCCCGTCGCCCAGTCACTCTTCTGCCAGCCTTGTCCAGTTGCTATTCGCTCGAAACGCTGTATATAGGCATCTAAGTCATCTCGCCTTTCGTCAAAGGGGGCGATTAGCTTTTGGGGACACACTGTCGCTGTTCTCTGAGGTACCACGTCTGAGCTCCTATTTCCTGCCTCTTCTCCACTGTTACTCATGCGCAGCTGTAATTTCTTTTCCGTAAGCTCTTTTTCCAACATCAAGTTCCTATACGCACGCTCGTCCGCATCCTTCGCTCTCTCCTCAGCTTCCTTCGCAGCCTCTCGCGCCTCTGCGCGTTCTTCTCTTAATCGCTTCTGTTCTTCATGATACAGTGCTATTATGGCTTCGGCCGACATGCCCGCGGCATTCCCAGCCGTCATCAAACGTTCAAGGTCCATTCCGCTGCTCAAGACACACCGAGGCACGTGACAAAGTTAAAGGGATCCTGGCAGGCTCGCCAATGTTGTCACGCGTACGTTAGCGCCTGGTACGCTTGCTTCAGCGGGCGGAAGGAACACACGAACGCAAGATGCAGCACACGTAACATTCATTCAATATGGACTTTTAACTACAGGAACACACCGTAACTTTTGACACTTATTGCACACAGAACGCGTCCTCCCTTCCTAAGCTTTTCGCTCACACTACCGCGTTTACAAACGTCTGTGAGGCGATCGTCCATTCGCTGTAGTAGGGGCGCTTACAGTACCGGTTCTGTTCGACGCGGGTATCGGCGTCCCCCGGTCTATGGTCCGTCGATGCGATCTGGTCGTCGTCAGTCGTTGTTAGTGTCCGGCGTCACCGATGCCCCGGCCGACGTGACGAAGGCACGGTCGCTGCGGGTCTGTCGCGCTCCGGCAGAGCGCGGCTCGTGCCGGCTGGCGCTCCCGGTGCGCGCCGGCCCAGCGTAGTTCTCCGGACGGGACAGTGACTGGCTGTAGCCAGCCTCCGCGCGTCCACAGTCAGCGGCACAAACGCTGACGTGTCCTGGCGGGTAGGTCCGGGCCAGCGGTAATTCCGGGGACGTCGGACATCTGCTCGCCGAGCGTGGTACTCGGGCGGGACGTCGATGTGTCGCCGAGGAACTGGGGCAGGACCCAGAGAGGCGATCTCCGGCCGTCTTCCCCTGGAACGCTGCGCCCGGCCACCACGTCCTTCCCTGCGCGCGCCCCTTCTCCAAGATGGCGGCTCCACGCGCTCCGCTTCACTCTTTCTTCCTCGTCTTCTTTCTTTCTTTATGATTGTCACTCCTGACAACCCCTTTCCAGGGCCATAGACAGTGCATCCGGTTCCCGTAGTGACAGGATTTGTGTGCTTCCGAGAAAACTTCGTGTGTGTAGCGCTTGTTGAAATCTGCACCTTGATTTTTTTGTTTATTCATGCCCGAGTGGCGCACTGGGCATTTTGGGATAGCCGGCTCTACCTGCTGATTTTTTTCTTTATTCATGCCCGAGTGGCGCACTTGGCATTTTGGGATAGCCGGCTCTACCTGCGCATATATCAACATTTACTTTTTAAAATGTCGCCCTACACACTAGCTACCGCACTGCAAAGGTGAGAGAGTTGGGTTCGATCCCTGGAGAGGGATAGGTTGTTTCTTTTTTTTTTTTAACTACCACGCTTTGTTTGCCAAAAAACAGCATACCTTCATTTCATGGCGCCACGCTACTTTCCGGTGGGTGATGAGTTTGATAATGATGAAAACCACAGATACAATGGCGATGACGCACTTAAGTTTCTTGTGTCGGACGACGGGCATATTTGAAACGTACTGCCGCAGAAAGAAAGGAAGAGAGAAACAAAGAAAAGCCCTATGTAGAAAACCAGAACCGCGTGCACATGCACCGTTCGAGCGGCGCAAACTGCACTGCACTAGTCACGGTATATAGCACCGGCTCTCTCCACGTCGCACGTCACCACTGCGCGCTACGGACGGTGACGCACAAGCGCGTCATACTGCTTCGCGCGCACTGGGCACCGAGTCCCCGCCGGCTTGCGGATTCCCGGAGAACTTACTGGGCTACGGCAAACCAGTTCTGCGGAATTCCGCAAGGTGGAGGAAATATCCGGAAAGAGAAAAATTGTCATCCACCCGTATGTAGCACGAAGCTACAAAGGAAACCCATACTGGTGTCTCAGGAAGAACGCTTCGCATTTGAGGAAAAATTCGTCCTGTTGAGGGATTGATGTTTTTTTTTTATATTTATGTAGTTGCTAAATGTAACACGGCTGGACATCTTCAGAGCGGAAGTCAGCGTCAAGAGCTGTTCGTAGTTTTAGAAAAAGAACGAGAGGATAAAAAAAATAAGAGAAAAACGAGAAAGCAACAGCAAGAAAAGCCGCTTGTTCTTCGACTTTCTCTATGCCGACAAACACGAATAATAGCATCGAACGCGCGTAATCGCATAAGTGCCTGAAAAGCATCCTAGCACATGACATAACAGCTCTTTATATTACGCATATTGCTACTATTGCTTCCACGAAGTGCGCTCGCAGAATGGCTTCCTTCCTCTTCCCCAGCTTCCTGACCACTGCATGCATCTTGCAAGGGTGGCCTGGGCCATCTAAATAATTTTCTACTTAGTTCTTGCGGTCATTTTGGTCTCGTGAATGAACTTACGCTCTCCTTCCGTTTACGCGCAAGGTGCATCCAAAGTTATCGCTGGTGAACATCCATGGCTGTCCACAGATGCGTCTTCCACAGAACAGCGATGCGGCGGCGACAGTAAGCTAAGTAAGCTAAGCAGTGAAAGATGTCGTAGGGGAAGGAGCAGCACATTGCGTCACTATCTGTTACCGCTGGTATAACTGCGATAACATCTTGAAAGCTGCAGCCATGAGCGCAGGCAGAAAGTCATGCTGTTCCCGAAACACGACGTCCCGCGAACTCGGCCGCCATTTCTGATCTAACAAGACCCCGTTGCTACACCATTAGCGATTGTATGTAATTTCATAAATCTAATGGTGATGTGTGATTCTTTTGTTGTGACAGGGCTGACGAGCTGCAGCTCCATTTGTGGCCGGCTTCGAAAATAATCCTTCACATTCCTGGCACCCACAGAGAGGAGGATCCCGATGCGTCGAGGGATCTCGCAGCTGATTACACACGGGACGGCAATGGCCGAAGTTCTCTCCGTTCGTGCTCCTTCTTCCGCCCGGTTCCACGGTGAGCGACCATTTATTAGCGAGCCTTATGGCGAACTTGGATGGTGACTTTTTATCTCGGCTGACGACGGTTGCCGTCAGAGACGGTCGTACGTGCGATTGAGATCGGAAACGAGCATTTTTTTTCTTTTTTCGTGTCACGAAAGACGGATGGACCGTCTCTGCACTGTCAGATGAGGCTCGGTCCTGGAGCGACTAGCAGTAAACGTATCGTTTGCGCGGCTACCTCACGTAAAAGGATTTCGAAAGGGATAGAACTTCAATCGGCAGACGAGCCCTATTGGCTGCGGTCGATCAGAACACTCTATGGCAAACGGTATGCGACCCTGAACTGAACTGCGGAGCATGGTAGCTCATTCACGGTTCAGAGGGCAAAGCAAACACCTAACAATGGACCACTGGAAGCAAAGTATATCATCTTTGCTCGTTCCTGAAGGGTCCCGCTGTAGGCCTTCTAGGATATTCATTTTTCTTTTCTCCTAATGACAAGAAATTATAAAGTTTACCCTGAAACAACACACGGGCTATGAGCGATGCGGACTACTTTAGACCACCCGCTGTTTCTGAACGTGCACTTGAACTAAGCATATGAGTACTGCGCAAGCATAGGAATTTCCGTCACCGATCGGAATGTGGCCACTGCAGCTTTGAATCGAACCCGCGACCTAGAACACCATTAGAATAAAAGCGAACAGCGCAACACAGGACGAGCGAGTAAAGAGCACAGGACAGAGCGCTGACTAGCAATCAATTATTTATTTGCAGAAGCAGCATATAAAGACATCATTGAATGTGACATAAAGAACAGAAAAATAACTGCTTTTTCTTTTCTTGTGTTCCTGTGTTGCGCTGTTCCTGTTTTTATTCTAAAGATGAACCAACCAGCCCCATTGAACACACTGCCAAAGAACACCATAGCCTCCGAGGCGGGTGCTACCGGCAGTGACTTATATTCAAGAAAATGTGTCGGCTAATTATCAATCATGATAGCCAACGCCGTTGGCCGATCGTCGCAAGAGGCGCGGTAAAAAAGAACCACAATAATATAATTCACAATTACTAAAAAATATAAACCTAACGCAAATAATCTAAAATGCACTCTACTTAGGCATCCATATTCCGAAACAAATCTGTATGATATTATTTGCGTGCCTCTTCGAGGTAACATGCAAGCACTGGTGCCTCAATCGAGGATACAGGCGTTGACAGCGGTAAATTACCGCCGGGGCGTTTGTTTATCAACACATACTGAAGGCGCCGTAGACGTTACCCATGGAGTGGGAACGTGGCCTATTCTCTAGAGGTCGAGGTCACCACGGTGCGCAAATGTGCGATTCATCAAGGTTTTATGTGCCTGGAAGTTGCCCATCTTCACATTTAAAAAAAGCTCGTGCCTTTGAATACCCTTGAAGCCCGATATTCGTTTTCTGGGATGGAACTATAGAGGAGAACACCTTCGGTCGTAAACACTTAAGCCAGCAATCGGAAGCACATTCCATCACAGTAGCAGAGTAGTAGAGCGTCATGGTCTCGGGTTCAGTGCCGGTCGGGGGCGCCACTGGCAGTGAGCTAGTCATCACTCGCTGCTAGTTCTTTAATTCGACTAGCACTCGTCGCTTTGTAGATGGCGCCGTCAATACAAACGAGGTAGCAATGTCTGCCCATCACTGTAACGGATATGACATGCCGTACGCGACTGACCTGCGCGGCTAGAGACACCAGACCGGCATCGGCGCGCGCGTCATATCAGTAGCTGTGAATGCGCATCATTTTTACGGCCATCGGACCACGAGAGAGTAATATGCGAGATCGCATTGGGAGACCGTCTTTCGTGGCGAGCACCCGATGCTGGTCGACTGCACATAACGACCAAGTGCTCGTCCTTGGGCCGAGATAAGCGGCTCGGGATTGCTCAGATCGCGGCGTCTGGGCGCGCCGCAAATGCCGACCGTGCTCACGGCCAGCGTGCGGGACGCCGCAAGGCGCGCGCGCCGCCGACGTGAACGACATTTATGATTCCCGTTTGCGGCAGCGGCGTCGCTCGACTGACGGCCGATACGGTCTCGGCGCCGGGGCAGGCGCCAGGTCGGGGGATAGCCGCTTCACAACCGTCGCATATTGGCCGAGATTGGAGGATGGGTGAGGGGGTTGGAATGCACTAGAGGAGGCGGTCCCCGCAACCGGTATAACACCGGCGCGTTCCTTGTCCGGTGGTGCACCACATTATAATTGCGTGATAACTTTGTGTTTGAAGCCCACACGTTTAAATTTGCTGTCTACAGTTCCTCGTAAGACGCCACCAACCACCATATCATGTCTCCTCGGTTTTCGTCCATGTCGCGAGAGGCGGCAGATTGGAAGCGGTGGAATGGAAAGGACACTGCCGGCCTTTTCCGTTCAGCCTAGCCGTTCATCACAAGGCGCATGACCTTGTCGTGCACTTTCTTATGAACATAGGTTACATGGCACCCGCTTGCACGACGCGTGACCTTTAGACTGCTAGGATTGGTAACTGGGCGATATCTGATCTGGCAAGCAATGTACTGAAATGTACTCGCTAGTTTATTGCCGTAAGGCAGCTGCGTTTCAAGCAGCGTCGTGTTTGACAACGAGTACGTCGTGCATTTAGCACCAAAGGTATATCTGCCGCTATCAGGCATGACTCCTCGCGCATTCTCCCATTCGGTATGTGTGAAGTCACAAGTTTCTGACCGTGACAATCGACAGACTAATGACACGGACACCCTATGTTTGAATAATTCAAGAAAAAAAAATGGGTCATGCACGAGCATCTTACGTATGCTATCAAGCAACACTGGGGGCTGCTACGTAACTGTTCGGTTACGCATGTACATGGCTCTCTGTGAAGGTCTCCTACGATACAGCCTTCCTGTGCTACAGGGCATTTCCCAAACCAATATTAAAACACTCATCGGTACTCAAGAAAAAGCCCTTAGGGTGTACCTCGGCCTACCTAAAGTCACATCGAGTATAGGAACCCTATCGGTTTCGGTGCTTTTGCAGCAGGAGTTTCTTCTAGTCCATGTGCCCTTTTCTGCCACAGTGCCGGGTCATCCGTTTGCTTCCAACAGCGCTCCTGTGGTGCGGAGGTTGCTTCCTGCGAATTATCAAAGCACTTCTATGGGGAACCAGCGCTGGAGTTTTCACGACGCCTGCAGCGCGGCCCTGGCGGTCAGAACATGCACAATGCAGCCGCTCCCATGGACGAAAATTGCTACTAGTAGAGGCGTTGCGTGCCCTGAAAGTCGAAGGAAAACGAAAGGATGCCGACGATACTGTTGTGTATACAAGTGCCACAACTACGTCGGGTTGAGGGAGGATGTACCCTTCTGCGTCTTTCTGTCTAAACCCTACGAACAAGAACGGAGACGGCGTTGGATCCAAGCAGTCAGGCGAGCGGAGTAAGTTCCCGTTTGTCGCCCTGTCAAGCGGTGTCGGGCTGGTTTCTAAATCGAATTTCGCGCGTGTGCTTGGTTTATTCGATAGTGAAGACGGTCAGCCATGCCAGACAGTACCAAAGAGCAGAATCTGCAGTCGGCATTTCGTCGGAAACAAAATGAGCAATAGCTTGCACCATCCGGCATATGTACCAACCATTTTTCCTTCGCAATACCGCCGCCAAGCCCCTTCCAGCGCCACCGCACCAAGCGAACGATACGAAAGGTAAATATTATCCAATCATTCCCAAGAATTATGTGGGAGGGAAGCTGCCTTGTAATACGAGTTGTGTGCGCATACTGCCCGCGCACGCGCGACTAAGCCGCCTATGTGTTTTTAAAAATGCGCATGCGGATGAGGACTCGGCGCTGAGATGCATCCGGTAAATTTATGTAATTAGTGCTAAATATAGCCAGCGTTGTTACGGATCCAGCAGCGGAGCACTCAAACCTTTGCTTGCGCGAGTCAGCTGATGCGATAAAGCTTTCTTCTCCATTGACTGCTGTGGCGAAGTAACATCAGAATTTTTTATGTCTAGCCAGAGAAATATGGAATGTGTTCAGGCCAACCAATACTTCCGAAACCATAGCTCAGCACGACCGGAGCCATAGCTGCTAGATTTGCGAGGCAGGCTGCCACGCAAGCATGGCAACAGCACACGGCGCAACCGTTAAAGAAACGCACGTGCTCGCCGCGACACACTGTGAAAATATATATAAAGCTTAAAAAGTTTCTTTCGTCATTTCTTCGCTTGATGGTGCTAGATTTTTTACGAAAACTGTCCACTTGAAGCGGCGCGAAAACGGAAACATATGAACTATGATACGGCCGCGCACGTGTGTGTCGTCTGGTCGAGAGACTGGAATATGCCGCGTTTCGTCGCCAGGGCGGCGTGCAACGCACTCTTTTGGACGCGCCGCCTATCCAGCGCTGGTTCCCCATGCCGACGGAGCCAACGCAGAAATTTTATTCGTGGTCCATTGTCACTTTCCTGGCTGGGTTCAAGATCAAGAGACATACTCCCGGACCAGCGCTGGCATATTTGGTATCACCAGCTACAGAGACCACCGTCATATTTGCATTGATAGTTCCGTTACGCCTACATCATCTGCCATTGGCGTATGGATTCCGTCTGCGAGTCTATCCATCTCTGCCACTCAGTCACCGCACTTCAGCTACAGCCACTGAACAAGCTGCACTGCGGGAAGCTTTTATTTACATTATAGACCAGACAGCTGAGTCTTGGGCCATATTCGCCATCTCAAGAGCGGCCATATAGTCCCTGAAGTCGCCACTCACGCAGGAACTCGTCATGGTTATCAGACGCCTATGCAATGAAGCCTGCGAACTGCATCATAACGTTGTGCTGCAGTGGTTGCATGTCCACTGCGGTATACAAGGCAACGTCCAGGCTGACCACGTTGTCAAAACTGGGCACGACACCTCGAGAGAAATGGTCCAGATATATTTCTCGAAAAAAAAAAACAAAAAAAAAAAACGCGGCGACACTTGTATCCGCACACGCTTATGTTTCCAGCTATCCCTCCGGGCATCCCTGCCTTCCTGTATTCCTCTCTCTCTCTCTATCCTCTGGGCAGATGCAAACCATCAGTGCGGACCTCTACAGTAAATTTATCCATCGCGTGACTTTTACGTGCCGCGAAGCCTCGACAGACAAAACGAAACATGCCTACACCACGTCCGGCTGAACGTGGCCTACACGAACTACTCCAAGTGCAAGATTAAACTGACGGACTCTCCAACGTGCTTTAAATGTAACGGCCTTGAGCACCTGAAACATGTTCTGTGCGACTGCTGCTGCTACGCGTAAGAGAGGCAGTCTTTGAAGGTGGTGCCATACCTGCAACGGGACTCAAACTTTGAACTGCGGCACGTTCTCGGCCTACGGCAAAGCACAGCCATACGCGCCACGAAAGCACTGCTGGCGTTCTTGCGGGCCACAAGCCTTAACGAACCTTTGTAAGTACACTTATAAAAAAATTATACACATATACACACTGTGTGTGTATGTGTGACTGTATGTGCTGTTAACTATTCATCATTGTATATACATACATCGTCAACCGGCACCGGGAGTAGCATGTCAGGCGAACAGCCAGGCTAACATCTCCAGCGCATCATAAAAGCTCGTATCTCTCTTTCTCTATCTCTCTTTCTAAATAAGAAATATGTAATACTCTCTGAACGAGCAAAAAAAGAAAATATATAGATATCTGACTATGACACTAAAAAAAAAAAATTCGCACACGCAAAGGTAAATGCATGAAACTGCTTTAGCACAAATACTTAAGTTTTGAAGAGCGTCGCACCACGCATCTAAATGCATACACCCTCCACTCATGACCGCAGAGCTGACACGAGAAGTCATAGACGTCTATATAAAACAGCCTTCAATGACAGGCATCTTCGTTCCGGTAACTTATCTGTCAGATTCAGACAAAGGAAGAGGAAGTCGAGAAACGAAAGATGGCGAGCAGCACAGATACGTGCGTTGCAAAGCTTTGCGAGCTTGGCCTCCCTGTTTCACTATGTTCCCGTGAACATGCGCACATTCTTCGAACGCGTTCACGCATTACTGGGTTGGTCTTTTGCATGAAGAATGTGGACGTCACCCTCGCAATATCTTCCGCTGCCAGTAAGGCAGCGCACATTTAAGCGCACAGTAAGACTGCGCACATTTTCTTCAACATAAGCAATGGTCCCCAATGCACTGAAAGTAATGTCCGTGGGTGGGCTGAATCCAGTGCGAGGATTTCATTTGTAAGACATCCGTCTGGCACGAAGTGCGCTACGGGGCAGTTGACCTGGCGATAATGACAGCCCGTGGAAGGCGAATAAAGCAGAAACCGGAATGTCGTGCATGCGTACAGGTTTTCCTTTCTATGCTTTCCTGAAGCGTCAGTAACATGGAGCGTCCGGGACTGGCGTCCCTTCGGACACCGTCCGCATACCAAACGCGCTGGGTAGCGACGAGTAACGACACCGGTCGTCAAGCGTAAATGATAGCGTTCGCGATAGGCGAGCATAAGGTTTCCTAGATGATGAATCTCCTTCTTGGCAGCTTGCAGCGATATGCGGGTGTCTGCGGATCGCTCTGGCCAGCAGCTTCCTGGAGGTGCGAATTGCCAAAGCGGAGTGTGCAAACTTAAGCGCCTCCATTACTGCTGTACGCTGGGCGTGTTGGTATTAGAACGAGATCTTTTACAGATAAAGCCTGTTGCAACTTTCATGAAGTCTACTGCTCCTTTGCATTTCCGGGCACCCACCGTGGTGGCGTAGTGGGTAGCGCGTTGCGCTGCGCGAGTGCGCGAGATCAAATCCCGGCCGCGGCGCCTGTATTTCGGTGGGGGCGAAAAGCAAAGCCGCCCGTGTACCGAGCTTTGGGTGCATATTAAGGAATCCCATCTGGTCGAAATTAGTCCGGAGTACCCCACTGCGGCGTGCCTCATAACTATATCGTGGTTTAGGCACGTAAAACCCCAGAATTTAAACAAATTTAGTTTCCCGGTCGCTGAATGGGTTACACTAATGGCTGATGTTTAATAATATACAGCGTGGCCAGGAAAGAGCGGCAGCCATGGGACCGGCTGTGAATTTTTACACCGAAGCTGTATACCTCTACAGTTCGAGGAAATTTTCGTGTCGTTGTTGGCGTGGTAAGCAAAAAAACTCCCCATACGTGGGCCGATCCCGAATATAGTGCAATGCCGGGCCGACTCGCGGCGGAGGTGAACCAGGCGTTAAGCACTGCCCATACGTGGGCCGATCCCAAAGGAAGTGCGCGGTGGCGGTGCAGTTCGCCATTAAGGGGCCTTCATACACAGCTTCGCTGATCATCCTTCTTCACAGAGTGGGAGGGCACTCAGTTTTGTCTGCTTCATTGTGCTGATTTCGCCCCTCTTTTTTGCGTGGTCATGTGCTGCTTCTACGGTGCCAACGAATGGGACTACGTCAACATTCCACTTTATCGCCGTTCCCGTTGTTGAATCCACTGCTGCTCCAGCCGCAACTGCTTGGAAGCTGCCGTTTCACCTCTTGGACCAGCCGGTACCATCTTTGACGTCAACACTCGCTGCTGATTTAAACGCCCGGCCGTCGTCTGTCCCCTTCAGTGGCCACGAAAGACCGGAAGCCGTGAGACCGGTTGTGAATTCTGCTTCATTGTTCAGGGGTAGCCTCCCGTCTTCGTACTCAAAGCGTTCCAGTAATATATGCCTGTAGCTCTTCCCTGGCCGAAGTGTTATCCATGAAAATGTTTCCGAGTGCATTCATGTCCTCAGGTTGTTGTTCTCCGGGGACGTCGAAATAAACCCAGGTCCCAACGAGAAGGTGCCAGCAGCTATTTCCAGCCTTTCCGCTAAAGTTGACTCTCGTCACGCGGAGTTTCTTGAAATACTAAACGAAGTTCAAACCAATCAAACTTTATTAGAACCGAAAGTTATCGATATTTCTACCGAGATATGTACAGTTGAGTCGATGGTAGAGCCATTGAATTCAGGCCAGCATGTTCCTGACCCTCCGCAAACAGTAAGTACGGCCGCAAGAAGCGAGACGGCAGGACTTAATTCCTGACTTGACGAGTTGGAAGACAGGTCGCGTCGAGATAATCTGACCTTCTACGGTATTGCCGACAGTGCTTCCGAAAAATGGGCACAGAGTGCAAAAATAATCAGACATTATGTCTCAAAAGCATGACGTTAACCTATCAGATGCAGCAATACAACGCGCCCGCAAGCTCGGACCCTATGCTTCAAATAAGTGCAGGCATATTATTGTTAAGTTTACATCGTCGAAGCTAAAGGATAACATTTCTTTTGAGAACAAGAAGTTTCAGTCTTCAAAGGTTTCTGTTAGCGAAGACTTTTCGAGCAAAACTCGAAACTCCCGGAAAAGGCTGCTTGAGTTTAGTAAAAACTCTGCACAGCCATTCTCGCTACGTGTAAACAAATTATATATTAAAGAAACTGCGTTGCTATGTTACTGACCGTGTGTGCGAACTTGACGCTCGCGAGGCGCGCGACACCGCTGACATCGACAATGCTTCCTGCGTCCCTGCCTCCGATGCCGACAGCTCACGCGCGCTATCAACGCAGCTGGCACGAACGCACCCATCCAATCCCTTTTATGTTCCAATGCACGTAGTCTGTGTAAAAAACGCCATGGTTTTTCATCGATAATCGACACATGTTCCGCGGATGTTGTACTACTAACTGAAACGTGGCTTTCCTCGGCAATCGCCGACCATGAAACACCGCATTGCAAATCACAGTACAAATTTTATCTTTCTAACCGTGCTGGTCGTTCAAGTGGCGGTGTATTAATAGCTGACCGGGATACCGTTGTTTCCAATATTATTATGGTTGACAGTAATTTAGAATTTGTTAGTGCATGTATATCTATAGGGCATACAATGTTTATCTTCAGCGTATGTTCCACGCTGCCAATGTTTACTCCCAAATTTCGTCACGAATTACATGATGTCCTAAATAAGATAACTGCGCGATTTCCCAACTGCCGTTTATTTCTTTTCGAGGACTTTAATTTACCTGCTATTAATTGGACTGCTGACCCACCAAGCCTCGCAGCTAACTCGTTGGAATGTTTGAAATTTTTAAATATTTTTCTGGATTTCAGCCTTAGGCAACTTATCCTCCAGCCTACTTCTTGCTCACCTCATTCTGCTAATCTACTAAATTTGCTGCTTACGACAACTCCAGAACGCGTTTCACCCCTTGTTTTCTTGCCTGGCCTAAGCGATCATTGCTTTATTAACTGCTGTATTCAGGCCTGTACGCCTCACAAGAAGCAGGCCACATTTATTAAAGATTACAAGAACGCGAATTTCTTTGCCATAAATAGCAAACTTGCAGAGTTTGTCACTTACTTTATGCCGAGCTTTTACAGTCTCACCGTCCAAGAAAATTGGCCTCTTTTTAAATAAAAATTTGCCTACTCGATCGATGGGTACATTCCTAAAGAAGGCATTGTTTCTTCTTCCAAAGCTCCTTGACTTAACGCTCATCTGAAGTGCTTGTTAAACAAACAGAAAAGGATATTCCACCGAGTGAAAGTGGCGATGACGCCCGAAGGATGGCACGCGTACAAATGCGCTGATCGCGCGTACAAAAATGCCATTGCGCAGGCAATAGACGAGTTCCACAATTGTACCTTGCCCGCTCTGCCTAAAGATAACCCTTGGCAGTTTTGGAATGTAGTTCGTGGCAGCAAATCTAACACAATCTAACACTTGCTCGACAGCAATGGTGACTCTTCTCCTTATGGTGACTGCTGCAATGTGCTAAACGATGTTTTTCTTTCTTGCTTTTCTGCTTTAACGGCCTTCTCTATGCCAACAATCGCCGACTGTGAGTTTTTTCCTACGGATTTCATTTCTGTAGATTCAGCTGGGGTGTGCCGTCTGATAGAAAGTTTAATGTTGTCTAGCTCTGCAGGTAATGACAACATAAATTCAAAGTTCTTAAATACAAAAGTTTGCTGTTTCATTATCTCTATTCGCAGCCCTTACAGACTTCCACTTTGCCAGATGATTGGAAAGTGGTTCCACTTCACAAATCAAGTAACACCCATTCTCCCCTAAACTACAGGCCAATATTTTTAACCAGTGTACCCTGTAAACTTCTCGAACACATCATTTATTCAAACTTGGTATCGTTCCTTGAATCAAATATATATTTTTTCTCCTTGTCAACACAGTTTCAGGAAGCACTTCTCTTGTGAAACACAGTCACTCTCTTTTACTAACGATCTTTTTGGAGCTTTTGACAAAAATTTGATAACTGATTGCATCTTTTTAGATTACGCTAAAGCCTTCGATACTGTATCACGCAAACTCCTCCTACTAAAAATGAGCAAGCTCAATATAGATCCTAATATCCTAAACTGGATTCAATGCTTTCTGACTAACCGCCTACAGTACGTTCACGCTAATGATTATGACTCCCCTACTGTTATTGCTACTTCAGGCGTACCACAAGGATCGGTTTTGGGCCCGTTACTATTTCTTATTTATATTAATGAATTACAGGCCGATATTAACTCTTGCATTAACGTCTTTGCTGATGATTGTGTACTTTATCGTGTAGCTAATAACCCACAGGACGTTCCTATATTGTAATCCGACATTGACGCTATTTCAAACTGGAGCGACAAGTGGCTTGTGAAGCTAAATACTTCAAAATGTAAGGTCATGAGAGTAAAGCACCGCAAAAATGTTCATGACAACGTTGCTTATGCCCTTAATAACTCCGCTTTAACCGCCGTTACTAGTTACAGCTATTTTGGCACGCATGTGCCGCACTACCTCTCACGGAATATGTACGTTTAACATGTCATTAGCAACGCCAATCGCGTGCTTGGATTTCTACGCCGAAATTTTCCCTCCGTTCCCTCCGATTTAAAGATTAAATTGTACGCAACACTAGCTCGATCAAAGTTAGATTATGCTTGCTCTATTTGGGATCCATCTTGCTCCTCATTAATCACCGCCCTTGAATCCGTTCAGAACCACGCTGCCTGATATGTGCTCTCTAATTACTCTCGCTAAACCAGCGTTTCTTCAATGAAAGCTCATTTCGGTCTAGCGACACTTCGGTCACGCCTCAAGTGCTTACGCTTAAACCTCTATAACAATTTTTTTTACGCTAACCCAACACTTAAAAACGATCTTTTCCTCCCTCCAGATTGCGTGTCCTCTCGAATCGATCATAAACAAAAGGTTAAAATTCCTCTATGTCGCACTAATACTTGCCATGCCTATTTTCTGTCGCAAACAAGCAGTGACTGGAACCACGATCCCGCCTCCGTCACTGAAATCGAAGATCCTGCTGCCTTTAAAGTTGCGATTAACAATTTATTGTTAGAACCCTCGGGTGCTCAGAGCTATATGAAAATAAATAAATAAATAAATAAATAAATAAATAAATAACGGTTGCAGAGAGAAAGCGGAAGTAAAGGTAGGGAGGGGGTCAACTAGACCACTTTGCTATTCTAAGAAGGAATGGAGGTTAATAGAGAGAGAGAGAGAGAGAGAAACGAAAATGGAAAGATAATGAGGCTAACCAAGGATGTGCCCGGTTGGCTACCCTACACTTGGAGAGGGGGAAAGGGGAAATAGATAAGGAGAGAGAGAAAAAACAAAGAGTCAGCCATTCAGCGCTCCTACAGCGCTGTAGGAGCGCTCCAAGCGCTCCTCCAGAACAGTAGCCTTCAAGAAGTGCAGAAGGACTTTTGTGGCCTTTCACATCCAAGAATGCATAGACCATGGTCCTAGGATCTTTTCCTCCGAGAGCACTCTATTATCTAATAGGCTGACTTTAGCTTGTAGAGTACATTGTTGAGCGTCAAAGGATGGGCGACGGCACAGAAGGTGCTCCGGAGTCTTATCGAACCCGCACAAATTGCACGCTGCACTGTTCGTCATTCCTATTAGGAATGAATAGGAATTTGTAAATGCGACGCCCAGCCACACGCGACACAGTAAAGTCGTTTCGCGGCGGAGAGACCAGGTGGCAGGCGAAGTCGCAAGTTACGGTGGAGAAAGTACAAGCGTGACTTGGTGGAACCAGGTGCATTCCATTGCAGAAGTGTGATGTGGCGAGTAAATGATTGAAGTTGCCGCGCAGCATCCGTTCTTGAAAGTGGTATAGGAACCCGCTGATGTGTTTGATGTATGTTTGTGATGTAGAAGTATGTCGTGCTACTCGGCACGAGGGCGGAGAGAAGACGCGACACTTTGCGCGTACTTCTCGTGGAAAAATAGAGCCTGGCTTGGCCAGCAGCGGAATGCTCTGCGCAGCAATCAAAACACAGCTTTTTTTGTGCTTGTTCCCTAGTGATTGTGTAAACGAAACGTTAGTTCTGTTCGGTTATCGTCGTTGTATCTCATTTCCGCTCAACAGCAAAGATTCTAGTATTTTTATTTCTCGTTAGTTTTAGACATCATTTTTTAAAACGTACGTTGTACTAGCTTTTATCGCACAGTGATGTGTAAGTACACGGGATCAATAGCGTTTGATAGCTGTTTATATTTTTTATGTTATATACTTACTTGAATGCTATATTTGTTGCATCTTTATTTAGTTCTTGCAATTTTTCGTAGCCTACTGTATTTAGGCACCCCAATTTTCTATATATTGCATCTTCTTGCCGCCAATATAGTCGATACCTTTACGAATTGTTTCTAATTTCGCCTATTCAGCGCGGGCTCCACACACACGCACGCCCAAACAAGTGGCAGCGATTGGAACATTGACAAACACGCAGAGAACGGCGGACATAGTGAGCGTCTTTATCCGCTTGTACATGTCACTTCATGCCCATAGCGATGATTTACCTGCAATAGCCCAACAAGAAATACTCCTAAAACACGAACGAGCACAGCCGTCCTGGCCAGAATCCAGGTGTATTCAACACGTACCGCGTCTAGCCGGTCTACATGCGTACCTATAGCCGCGTTTACATGAATGCGACAGGTGGCGTATCAGTTCGCATTTCGAGAGCATAGAATCCATGTCTACGACCGGCAATGCGCCACGCGAGAGTGGAATAACGGTAGAAGCATTACGGGCGAGTCGACTCACGCCGTGTGTCGCATCGAGCGAGAGAGGAAAAGTGAGACGGACGCCGGCGCGTGCTCTCCTCCACTCGTCGGCGACACGCACTCGCTGCAGGTTGCCGCTTGTTTCGGACCAAGAGGGGCGCGCCGTACACGTATACGCCGTCACATGGCATTACGGTGATGCCCTAGCATACGCTGTACGCTACTGTCGCATTCGTGTAAACGCAGCTTATGGACAAGCGCAGAAAGGAAGCTCGGCCTGACTGAAGCACGACGTGTGCTGGGCAGATACATACGCTGGACGATATGAAATGTTTCGTTCGCTACCGAGGTATTATCATCACACCTGTATCGTTTGTTCATAGCGAAACCAAGGCCCGCGAAACAGCGCGCGTGAACACTGGCAAAGAAGAGCGTACTCGTCACCGCCTTTCTTCGCCAATAGTGCTTGCGCCGCACTGTTTCAACAAATGCCAACCTACACGCATATCCGTCTTTCTACTGCGTTGCTTGTACGGCATACTTATTTTAAGCGTGGGCACATAGGACAGTATTTTGGATATGAAGAGCGTATTGTGTGCGGCCACTTTAACACGCCTAGAAACAAAGTATAGTATTCTGGCGATAGCGCATATACCGCATTTCTTATGTGTCCGCGTTATGTGGAGCTGACGCGCTGATGTACAAAACGTTCCCTGTCTGTACGTGAAGCCACCTGTCACATGAGTGCCTTCCACACGGGTGTGCTGCTGGCGTGAGAAGAGGAGGTTGTTATCATACCCGCCATTGCAGTGTGTGCTCAGTTATTTGTTGTGGCTGGTCCGGCTGCGCTCGGCATAGGCCACGGTCGGGACACTTATTTCGCTGCCCATAGGAGTAGCGCCATAACAATGATGGAACATCACGGCCCCCATTAACAAAAAAAAAAAGCTCTTAAGCTAAAACTTTTCGTACAGCCATATGTCAATCCAATTGTGATGTCGGATATATAATAAGCGAAGGCGAATGGAAGACAGCATTTACGTACTGAAAGCTTTGTGAATTCAACACCATTCCATATACTTATTGGTTCGTTTACTACAGCAACAGTGTACGTCCGCTATCATGACTTCGTTGAAGAGCTTGCACCTCTAGTTTCCGCGTGAAATACATATGTTTCAATATAGGCTTGCATTATATTATACCCACGTCTCCGGATCATCTGCACGTCGTAAGCTTACACGCCAAAGCTGCACGTGACAGTAATACTGCGACACCGTGGACTCAAGACAGCAGTCACCCGTCGCACACAAGAAGTCTAAATCCCCTTCGGGCTAGACGCGGAAAGGCGCCGTGCTGCAAAAATGAGAAACTCGTGCTCAGCCTGGAGGGTAGGCAAGAGCCGCTCCTCAGGAGAACGCGCCGCTTTCATCCGCCGTGGCCTCCGAGGCCAACAGCGCGGTGACGGATCAGCTGGCGCGGCCGAGGAGCTGCGCTGTGCCGCGCACCCGCTATCGGACGCTGCATCCATCAACAGTCAGCCACATGCATTCATCGCGGTACCTTCGACGTTCGAGGCGACGGCGCTCTGATACGCGGGTGCACAGGGGATGCGCATTAATTAAAAACGACTCCGCACGAAGGGCGCGACCGTTCCGTAGTAGACGCGCGCGCGGCTATTACGGAGCGTCGACCCTTCTGAGGCTCGCTGCTGCAGCTGCCGGTCAATTTGCATTTATAGGCGCGCGCATGTGCGGTGCAGCGAACATTGGCTGGGCCTAATTCTTTTTCGCGAGAAGACGCTGGCACAATGTGAGCACGCAGGGCGGAGAGGACTTGCGCTGAACAAACCGATGTTCTGCTGTCGACGGGAAGACGCAAGTGGTCGGGTACCACGTGATCATTAACTACGTCTCTCATCATCGCAACTCTTTATGCCCTGGTTGGCTCACGTGACGCCAGAATACGCACATGTCAAAAACTACACCCGTCGCTGCATTAGGATGAGTCCACCTTCATCAGCGGGTGTGTCAAGTGATATCGCCTGCGGAGTGCCGGAAACGCCGCGAGTGATCTAATTTCCTCTTTCTCTTTTCTAAGTGAAAAAAATTAACCTTCATTTGAAGCTTTTCCTACTATCTTCGGTGGGTTCAGCAGCCTCTACAATAAACTACTTGTAAGCAGCGCACCTGGTATAGTCACCACCTTGAAGCACGAGGAGGAGTTGTTAGAACTCGTTTTCATGCATAATGGCGACAGCGAGGCAAACAATGCCTTAGATAGTTTGCTTTCCGCTTCAGTAAACAGGAAAAAGCAGTGTAAGCTCGGTAGCATACATAAAGCGGTTCACACGCTTCACTTGCACCCGGGAAGATGATGGATAGCCCAACTGTGTGTGTGCGTGCGTGCGTGCGTGCGTGCGTGTCTGTGTGTGTGTGTGTGTGTGTGCGTGCGTGTGTGTGTGTGTGTGTGTGTGTGTGTGCGTGTGTGTGCGTGTGTGTGTGTGTACGTGAGTTTGTGTGTGTGCGTGTGTGTGCGTGTGTGTGTGTTTGTGTGCGTGTGTGTGTTTGTGTTCACAACTCGTTCTGCTTGAGTTGCTCGCCGAAGTATCACTTGAAGAACTTGACACAGACACTTTCTTGGCGGCATCTCTGTAGTGCTTTGCGTATGTCCGATGAATTGCATGGGCTTGCATGACGCAGATTTCCTACTGAGCACTCTGTCATCTTTATCAGCATAAATGTGCTTATATGCAGATGCCAGTCAGCAGTTTTCCTTACTTCACCTTGCTCCGTGATCGCGCCCAGCTGTACCATCGTTGTCACACGTCAACAAATTCCATCGATTTCTCATTAGATTTCAACCTATTACAAACTGTTTCGCAGCTAACACGTAGTTCCAATCTGTCAGATCGCCTACTTGCTTCATCCTCTGGAATTATAGCTCGCATAGAATGCACGGATGAATTCAGTGACCTTAATTTACTCCAGTGACCGTAAAGATTCTGCCGCCGGCTACTGGCGTCGCAACAAAACAAGTTCGTGATTATAAAAGGGAAATCTTCATCCTGTTAACATAGAACATGACACATTATTCTAACACAGTTGGCTGGCGCCATCTGAGCATATATATATATATATCTGGTGTATGCAACTCGCTATGTCTTCAAAGAAATGATACGTGCATTAATCTATAAGTATGCTCGACTTGTTACATTGCCTAACGATATATTGAACCTCAGGTTCGCAGGGAAGTATTTCAGCGCATGAAAATTAGAAAAAAGAAATTCAGTTCGTGGATTTTATAGCGAGTGCGTGCGCATTTAGCATGGCATAAATCCAAGCTCTTCTTAAATCGTATCGCTTATCTTTAGGCAAAGCTAAGGAAAGATATTTTTCTAATGGACATTATGAACTTCTCAGTTTTCGAAAAGAGTCCTGCATCGACTGCAGCAACAGCGTTATTTCAGTTAGGGAATGTCCAACGGTGTCTAACTCATATTTAAAATATTTATTCAAACGAAAGGGTAATTCAAGTTTCCGTTATGTGCCTCGACTACAGTACCAGTAATTGTAAGTATTATTTATGGTATATATCATAAATAACCCTACGCTGTGTTCCTCAATTGGCGTACAGAAATGAAATAAATTAGAGGTGCTGATGAATACTGTACCAGCGTCAAGCAGTATTCTGCTTCACATATTCAGGCAGTCGCTAGTCACTGCTTTACTTCGTTATGACTGGAAGACGGCAAAGGTAATACGAGTTTTTAAACGTGTCCATGCAATCTCATTTCAAAATTATCGTCCATATTAGAGTGCAACACTGGGCGAGTTGGTTGATTTTCAAGGTAAAAGCAGCGTAAAAAATAACGGCAACACAAGACAGAGAAGTACACAAGACTCAGCGCCTGTACCGTGTATTTTTCTGTTGTGTGTTGCCGTTATTTTTTGAGCTGCTTTTACTATGAACGTCCACATTATCTGCGTATTATCACTCTTCACATTACAGACATCTGGAGTGTTGCCGAATCTTTTTTCTATAATCAGCATGGTCTTAGGAATGGCTTTTTGTGCGAAACTAAGTTATCTGAATTTGGGACATATCTGCACTCTGACATAAAAAACAGCCTCCGAACTCACTATCTTATTATCGGCTTTTCTGAGGCGTTCGATTGCGTTGTATACTGTCGCCTGAAATCAAAACACTCGGCTATAAAATTATACTCCCTTACGTTGTCACGGATACGCAATTTTCTTTAAAATAGGGCAGCATGCTCGGTCATTTACTGTTTCTTGTCCTCGCTATCGACATATCGCTAAATTTATCTATCCGTGGAAGAATATTGGCGATGATTGCATTATTCACCGTCTAATAAAGGCGCTAATGAGCACCTGCCGCTCCGAAGAGATCACGAGCTTGTTAATTTATAGCTGTGCAGTTCATACCTGACAATTTTTAAATGAATAAATATATAATGCATGTAATGTTCTTCAAGCTATCCTACTGTGACGCCCTTTCCACCGTGTGCATATTTATCCGGGATCGACGACCACGCAATATTAGCACCTATAGTCGTTTGCTTGTCACAGAAGCTGTCCTCGGGGTCTGAGCTCAATTACTGTATCTCAAATAACGCTTCAGAATTGCTAGTATTCAGGCAGCGAGACTGTTAAATTGTTCGCAAAAGTATGCATGATGCATGCAATTTTGTTTTATTTCCAACTGCACGCACGGAACTGTTCCTTTCTTCTCCCAAAGGGCAAGTTAATTTCTTGCCGTTTGTTAGTGTCCTGCACTGCATTTTTCAGTATATAGGTACCTTTCTCTGAAGCTTCTCAGAGTAGACAGAAGCGCCAAAACACACAGCCTAACGAGTGGTTGTACACATTCGCCGTGGCAATTTCGATCGACTATCACGAGCCAAGACGGTCCGAGTTGTGAAAACGTCGAAGTGGGCATGCTGTGCACATGGCTGCACATCTTTGCCATCGATATGAGGAGCGTGAACAATCGTAAGCTTGATCCCGTCGAAGCACAGGGCATAAGACTCAGACGAGCGACGAAAAGCGACCGCTATCGTTTGGAATGGCACATAAGTTTCATGACCTCTCTAGCGGCCGGTGTCGGCGACGCTGGGGGAAAAAATCAAATGTCGTAGTGCTCTCTGATCAGTGCAAGGCGCCCATAGTGGCTGCCCGGCACAGTCGCTCCTTCTTGTATTTTAGAATGCGCTCGGATCCTCTGACAGAGGTGTAAGTGCTACACACCGTCACATAGCGAGTTTTGATGCGCTCAGCGTTACCCGCGCACTACCCACGCTGGTCACCGCGGCAAGTCTGCATGGCCAGCATAGAGGCGTGTGTGACAAGGTAAATACCTGGTAGCGAGGCTTCCATAGAAGTCCATACGTTCAAAGCATGGCGGTTCATCGGCGGTTCATGGGGCTTGGCGTCATCTGTATGAGGACGGAAGGCTTCCGGCGGAAGAAAAAAAACAATGTGGCGCCATATCTGTTAAAAAGAGACGTGGCGTCATTTTGTTCTCACAGGCCCGAATTTTGTTTTGGTGGTCTACCATTAGAGCTAATATTCAAATGCTCCGCCATTTTACTTGATGGGCGTGCCGAGGCTTCAGCGCGGAAAGCGATGCAAGAAAAGGTCAGCCGTACGAGCGTCGAAATCGCACCCCTGAACAGAACATGCTTTCTTTGGAGGTCGACAAAAGCTTCAGGTGTAGAGTGCTGGTTCTATCGTCGGACGCCAAGCCCGTTGGCCTGCGCAGTCGCACGAAAACAACTAAAGTAAGCAATTAGTAAGCAAGCAGTCTTAACTCACTGCTTTTGACTGAACAAGTCGAGAGTCGATGAAGCTGCCCGCGTCACCGAATTCAGACAAATGTCGACAAGCAAAACAGCACAACGTGTGAGGGGGGTGTATTGTAACAGGTGAACTTTACAAGCGCGCCTTTCTGCACACTTCAAGACATGCATTCCATCGCAAGTGATAGCGGCGTGAATGCCCTCTCTTACGATGGGCGCTGAAAAAAGGTATTTATTGATAATGATAAAATAAAATGGAGTTGTCTTTTCTTTACTCGTCACACATATATAAAATTGATAAGGAATTTTATTTTCGTTGAATGAATCTGTGTTTCCCTTTAATTAAAAAACGCTTTTATCTTTCCCAATGTTTGTTCCCTCCTAACATAGTCGCGCTTGAATCGCGGGCTCCCATAGCCACCCTTTTCTGATGTCGGTGACAGTTTGTTCTGAACCGGTTTTCGCCCAAGCTTCAGGACCTATTTGGATCGACCTTGCGTATAATTCGATTCGCCTGCATCACGACCAGTCGTTCGCCTACTCGCCGAGAAACACGCCCACAGGAAAGCCCCGGGGTTCAGGAAATAAAAATTTCGCTCTCTAACGTATAGCGAGAGACAATCACGTGGCTTCAGTTGGAAAGCTTCCTGGTCGCTCCGCTGTATTCGACGACTAGGCAAACGCTTGCCCACAGAACAGAAAATATAAAACGCTGGGTGAACTCCGTCTACTTCGTGATTATTGGAATAAATAAATGTACAACGAAACGAACAAGAGGGGGCAACAAAAGGAAAGCGGGGTGGGCATACGCACGCACCCGACAGCCCTGGCGACAAATCTTCCGTAATTCGAGAAAAAGAAAGCAAGTTCTCGGACAGGAACCGGCTCATAGTTCGAGACCAAGAAAGCAAGCAGGAAGCACAGCCGAGAAAGAGCCACGAGCACCGGTGGCATCGCCGGTGCTAAGGCAGCGGGTGCAGCGGAAGCACGACGCGCGGCGCGTCCCGGAGAGGGCGACCCCGGCCACCATCTTCGCCGCGAACGCGGCGGCCGGATTCCGGGGGATTTCTGCGTCCCTCCAAGAGCCGTGACGGATGGCCGCATCTCTCGCGCGCCAGGCCGCGGCGCTTGATCCATCACCGCCGACCGCTCCACTCCGTTCCGAAAGCGCCGATCTATACCGAGGACGGTCGTGGTGAGAGCTCTTCTCAGAAATGCTTCACACCTTTCTGAAGAAATGCCGCTCCTCGAACCTTGCCAGCTACTTTTCAACGTTCTGTCCTTCCCCGCCTCGTTCTTGCAGCTTCCCCTGCTGAATGCCATACGAGATTGAGAATGCAAGTTTGGAGGAACGCGCTTTAAGCGAAAGGTTCTTATCCGATTTGTCTCCATTGCTGACTGAGAGGCACGTGCTCCAAGTCTAAGCGGTAATTGCGAGAGCAGGTGGTATAGACGCGAAAGGAGGACCAAGACCGCTGGATGGCCCTGTTCGGAAAGTCGGCGCGTTAATTTCGCCTGCGAAATTGCCGAACGCCAGGCTGTTCTTATTACTGGCGGCTACAGCCCCTCGTCTAAATGCGCGAAACGAAGGAAATCTCCGAAGTCACAAGTTTACATGACACTTAAACGTAGGATTAGGATTCATTGGCAGAGTCCGTAAAGAGCTATAATAAATCAGCAATCTCCGAAGTCACAAGTTTACATGACACTTAAACGTAGGATTAGGATTCATTGGCAGAGTCCGTAAAGAGCTATAATAAATCAGCAATCTCCGAAGTCACAAGTTTACATGACACTTAAACGTAGGATTAGGATTCATTGGCAGAGTCCGTAAGGAGCTATAATAAATCAGCAATCTCCGAAGTCACAAGTTTACATGACACTTAAACGAAGGATTAGGATTCATTGGCAGAGTCCGTAAAGAGCTATAATAAATCAACAGGAGCCGCAGAGTAGGAGGAATCGGTGGTTTAAGATTACACCGTGACATAGCTATGCTATCGCTGCGTGTGTACCGCATTTGCCATCGTCATTTCCAGACTAATCGCAAATGTGTGTGCTGCGAATCTGCTGGCAATGTAAAAACGTAAACACCTTGGTGTCGGTACAATAGAAGAGTCAACTAAAGACGTCTTACGGGAATTTCGCGAACTGGAATGCATCAGTATGCAGGACGATGGTTATCAAAGAGGTGAGATCGTCATCAAAGATATTAAATCGTGCCTAAACTTTGTCAATGGGCCATACCACGTTGCTCTTCTTTGAAAACAGAACTGTAGCTGCCTTGAAAACAACAAAGCTGAAGCTCCGAAACGACTTGGTACCACCGGGAAGAAAGAAATACGCAATGCGCACTTCGGCTGATAGTACGGCAGCATTATCCGCAACTACGTGAAGTTGGAACACGCTGAGCATGTACCGAGAAACGTGCACGAAAATTCACCCGTTTATTATATGCCACATATTGCTGTAGTCCAGAGCGAGTGTAGTGCTACACTCTAAAAAACAGCTGCACCCTTTGGGGTGTATATTTGCCACACAGCAATAATCGTCATCTGTCTTGCCCGCATTTCCTTTCTTTAATGCTGCGAGCCCGGTACTTCCAAGTCACGAACGGCAGCGCGTTATCAGCATGACAGAGCACTCTCGGCAAGAAAGCAGTGAATGTTGCGTTTTCAAGAAAGGAAATGCAGGCAATACAGATGACGATTATTCTTGCGTGACAGATATACACCCCAAAGGGTGTACATTTGTTTAAGAATGTATTTCATGCGTGTTCACATGGCCTTGGAAGCACTGCCATGAATGAGCAAGTCGATAAACGGCCGAAGCTTACTGAAGATCTTGTGGAACTACTGCTTCGCTTCCTGCTGTACATCGTCGCTCTTACTACCGACATAGAAAAGGCTTTTCTCCAGAACAGCATTGAAACTGAAGAAATACCGTTAGGCTTTGTTTGTTCAAGTCCCTAGCTCCCCTCTGCAGAAGACCCTAAACCGGAAATCAAGGAGTAGAGGATGACCAGGTTACCATTTGGCCGGGCAGTAAGTCCGTTCTTGCTTAATACTACCTTGAAGCACTACTGCGAGTCTATAAAATAGGGTTTTCAAGACATAGCTATGGTTTTGGCGCGCTCATGTAATGGTGGTGACCTATTAGTTGGAGGGTTTACGGAGAAAGATGCTGAAATGATTTTCCACCATGGAAATAAAATCATCGAAGCTGGAGGCATGCGACACATGAACTAGGTTTATAATTCATAACGTTTGAGACAACGTTTTTACTGAAAGAGAAGAAATGGCTGTCTCAGGTCTTGCAGTCAATTGATTATCTGACATGTGTATACACAAAACGAGGACGCAATGCCTATACGAAGTCTGTAGTTGTATCCTTAGACAGGGAGTCAATATGCAAAGGGGGCGGTGCTACACGCCGCAGCAAGCATATTTCATCCCCTTGAATTTACTGCGACGTTTACAATGCAGGCCCGGTTACTTATTGAAGAAACATGGAAACTAAACGAAGTCTAGGATGCGTCATTGCCTGACGAAATTCAACACACAGCAAAAGGTGGCGCTCTGATTTACTCGAACTTCACGCCTTGAGAGCCAGTCGTGCCGTTACCTGCTAGTCAGGTGTTCCCGAACGGTAGTTACGCATACTTTGTGACGCCAATCAGAGAGCTTACGTGGCTTACGCCTACCTAGGGATAAAAGACAAACAATGCGTACACTCTGAGCCTCTGTTGGCCAAATCTATGGCTGCACGACTTAGAAATATGACACAGTTAAGCCTTGAACTTGCAGGCGCTTTTCTCGAAGCACGGCAGGGAAAATTGCTCTAAAGTTGTGCCCCAAGGTTTTTGCGTAACACGCACCACATTTTTAACTGATTTTACGTAAGCTCTGCATTGACTAAAAGGTTCTGCTTCAATATGGAAGCAGTTCGTCGCAAACAGTCGATGAAATTCAGCAGCATAGCAGTGATCAGTATTGGTGACGTTGCCCATGCAGGAGAAGAAAATCCCTGACCTCCTTACGGGCGGAATGTAGTTGCAGAATGTAAAGGCACACATAATGTGGTGGCAAGGAACTTGTATTGAGAAGGAAGCAGGCATGCGGCCAAAACACTTCGTAAACACTGTTTTAAACGCTGTGTCATCAGGGGAACGACTAGTCGTGCAAGCTCTGCACTCTGACACTTTTACTAGAACTTCAGAGATACATCAGCGAGATTCACATGTTGCGTATCACCACAATGTGCCTTCAATTTATAATAAACTGTCAAAGTCAGGCCACAAGACATAATTGTGAGCGCACAGTCGGAGAAGTAGACGCTGCTGAGAAATACTGGTTGGAGGATCCTTATTGTGGAGAAACAATGCAAGTGTGTAGAAATGACGCTTTGAAAAGCCATTCGAGTCTCAAGATGCTGAATCCAATCTTGGACTCGTTCCAGAGACTGCGCGTTTAAGGACGTCTTCAGTTGACGCAGACAGTTCTAAGAAATGAAGAATCTCCCGTCACTGCATCTGGGAAGCTTATTATCAAAGTTGATTGTTTGTGATGCACATCGACAGAGTCTTCACAGTGACATCTAATACACACTTGCAGAGGCACGTGAAAAATTCTGGATCTCCAGAGAAAGACAAGGGGCGCAGCAAGTGCTTAGACAGTTCAATGATTGTGTGAAAGCAAAAGTGCCATGCACTACGTCTATGGCTCTACTCCTAAGCGTCGAGATAAAACTTGCAGCACCTTTGTATACCAAGGCTGCTCACTTACTTCGAAAACATGCGTTGCACTATTCATATGTGCTGTGACCAGTGAAATTAATTTGGTATTTATCAGCAGAGCCTCTTTAATTCTGTTTTGCAAAGATTCACGGCTTGTCGTGCCATACCTGAAATCATTTACACAGAGAACGCTTTCGCATTTCCTCCAATAGTTATCACGCTATTTAATGAAGAATTGGAGAGCCACTGCCACTGCCTGATGATGGTTATCATCGAAATAGCAGCGGGTGGGGTAATTTTGGGAGGTGTTATTTTGCGCTGTGAAATATTCTCTTTGGAAGATCATTCGCAAAGTAAGACTTACTTTCAAAGAGCTGCCTGCCGCATATTGTGAAGTACAAGCAGCAGTACTGTCGACCACTATCTTTCATAACATCAAATCCTACGGAAGCTGAAGTTCTCACGCCTTCACTTTTCCTAACTGGGAACAGATCTACTGGTTTTGCACCTATCGGTCCACATCAAGAACCACCGTATTTTAAATAGAGATAACTAGATAACGGCTACACCAGGAACAACAGCTCAAGTTTTCCAATTTTGGTAACGCCGGAGGTCGCCATGAGTCTATGACCTGGTCACCGTCCATGATGAAAAGCCCGATTGTCAAACGCGGAGGAGCTCCAGAAGTTATGAAGGGACGCGACGGTAACGCCAGGGCTCGCCTGGTTAAGCTGCGCAATGGATCTGCCCTACGAAAGACGCTGAAGCTTCTCTACCCGTTAGAGCTCTTTTCAACGTGAAGACCGCCTCGTCGGGCGGCGAGGTTGTTGCGAACGACGTGGTTTCCCCAGAGACGCCTAAACTGGCGGCTCATTTGTAAGGAAGACCTACGTTGAACACAGGAAACACTTTTTTCCTGGCTACCATAGCTTTGTTTATCTGACATTGGTCTCAATGAGACACTCTAGCTGCGTGCTAAGTGTTGTGTTTCGTCTATGTCGTGTATCTTTGTTGTGAACTGCGCACATCGTTTCATTTTTCGTCCTATTTATCTCGAGTAGCATGCTAGGCACACAGGCAGGCAAACCTCTCCAGAACCTATTAAAACACTCTCTACCTAGCCGCCATGCTGTAAATATAATTCCGTTTGTTTCTTTTCTTGTCCAGACCTCCTTTGTCCAGGAAACAGAAGGCTTGTTTTTAAGCTGTTTGCGCTGTCTCGTTTATTGCAGAGCAGTTAAAAGGATACTACAGCAAAACAATGAATCAGTTTCGACGGATAAAGTGTTCTTTTAAAACTCTGTTGTGGTTAATCTTGAAATAATAGGTTGATTATTAGAAAAGGAAATGAAGGTCAAAGGTTCAATTTTTGAATTTCGCGCCGCAGCCCCAACGCTGGTACGTCGCTGTGACGTCACTAATTTCAAGGTATTTCTTTTTAGCATTTAGACCACGTTGGCTCAGCAAAAGTTTCCGAAACTCGCCTTATTCAATCTTTAGCACACTTAGAACACAATGTAGTCTATCTTCAGCACTAAAGCATTTAGTGGGCCCTGTCGAAATCCATGACGTCCCAGCGAGCTGGCACGGGAACTTGAAGCAGGCGCCGGTATTTTGTTATTGCGCTTTTTGCAGGCCTACCGAGCGTCGTATTGCGGTAAGACGGATGGTTTCGACATTGTCTTACTGAAACATAACCAGTCATTTCTCTCTTTAGTGCTCCTTTAACGACTGGAAGCATTCCTAGAAATGCGCGAATGATATCGAACTGGAAACGATAGGCGCTAGAGCTTTAGCCAGCGCAATTACTGCACAGAAAGACACACGACCGTACGGCAGATATTTCCTTCCCGAAAAACGGAGCAGGTGCAAGACAGCGAATCACTACATATTGTATACTGTGCAGCGTGTGGGACAACGCGGCAGGGCTAAAGCCGTCGAACTTACGTAGAGGACTTGAAATCAGAACTGCATTCCTGCCGTACTGAGGAGAAATACGAACACTTTCTTATTGTCCTGACTAGCGCATAATGCTGCGCATAATGAGAGGCCACAATCTCATTTTTATAGCGAAAGTTGCGCTCATGACGCCGTGCTCAAGTGACGCGTTGACCTCTACGCAGCGCCTGCTCGAGAATTACAAATACCATCCAACAGAACTGCTTGTTGGCCTAGTTGGTGCTTGCTAAAAGACATGTTTCTTGCTGCAAGTTAAAACACACACAAAACACAAACAAGTCGCGGGATAACATAGGTTCGTGAAGTGCGTGCGCATGTGTGTATGTGTATATACATTCCTGGTTCACCGCCCAAACTAAATCAGTCGGAAGTGCCGCCCGTGTTGTCTTCTATGTGTCTTCCTTTTGTGTGTCTTTCGACTTGCGGCAAGAAACATGTCTTTTAACTACCGTCCAGCTGAGGAAAGAATGAACGCGCATCAACTGCCGAAGGCCTTCGACGGCCGTGGACACTTTGGCGCTGCAAAACCGCTGTGCTTGCGGAGTTGTTCCTTCGCCGGAGCACACATGCACGACGACCATGTCGTCTGCCGTTCTACCACGAACACGCTTTGCACGGCCGTGCCACAATGAGCGTCGTTGTATGCAGCCACGAATTCGTACAAGCAGTGAAAAAGGATGACCGCGTGCACGTACCTCGTACGAGAAGAGCGCGAAGCACTTGATGGCCACCTGCAGCGAGTCTTCGCGGTCCTCTGCCAGACGCAGAGGCGCCTCGTCTTCTTCCTCGGCGGCCGGTGGTTCGTAAGCGGCCTCCAGGTTGCCCACATCGATGGTTGACACCGACACCTGGGGCTCGTCGTCCCAGTTCACCGACGTGGGGTCTTGTTCGTAGGGGAGGCTGCCCTGCGCGTCGAAAAGTTCCGCAGTGGAAGCGTCGAGGGTTCATGGAATGCATTTCGGTTCGGTTACGCGCAAGGGAAAGCGCAATAAATGTGACCGCTACTAAGTGCGGCCCCGACGTGCAGGAAAAGTGCCGCCTTATACCTGCTATAGCCAATGGCACATTGTACACCCATTTGGAGCAATTTTTCCTTGTTCCACGACTGAGAAGTTACGCTCCTTTGCTCACTTAGGATCAAGACTTCTGTCTCTGCTCTCACATCTCTTAAGCGGTGATTTCGGCACTTAACCATTGCCGCGACGATCATCTCTCTATCGCGTTGACTACTTGTGAACGAACGGCGCCCCAACGAGGAAAACGCTCTTACGTAAGAGAAACTTCGTGAATGCGGGCCCTGATTATTGACTGCTAGATTAAGAAGTAAGCACTTTCGAATGTATCAACAAAACATGAAATATAAATGAAAACTTGTACTCTTACGCACAGAAGGAACAAAATTGTGAAAGCGGAGCAGTGGAACCACCGCAACAGGAGACAACCATTGGTGTCTTGGTAATTTTTTCTGCGATGTCTTTTGCCACAGAAGTGCACGTTGATGACAAACCAGAAGTTCGTCACTGTTGTCTCGACGGAAAGTGCACGTAGCAGGGATGCTGGGGTGGTGTTGTCCGCCTTCCTGCAGTCATGTAGCTAGGGCTGTTTCAGAGTGTTGATGTGGTGTGGAAGTTTCGAGTAAATCACAAACTGTGTCGCCAGGTACGTCGCCCAGAGGATGTACCAGCGCGTGTCTGCAAGTTGTTCCCACAGTCTCTTACGTTGAGTAAATGAAGTTTTACTCTCTCTCTTACATTACGTATGCTTGGAACGCCTTCGGACCGATTTCGGCCGATAACACTGCCGGTCTCAAGTAGCAGAATCAAATGGCATTTTTTTAGAATAGTGAGCTATAGGGCGTACATGGGGAAGAGTATAATCGAACAGGATCGTTGGCGGTTATACCTCATTCACGACTGCGACATAACCGCAACTAAATAATGTTTATATCTTCATTTTTGAATAGGTGTGCAACAAAAAAATGACTGAAACGCATTGCGGTTGATCCCAGCATCGTGAGAGCCCCGTTGTATCCAACGGCGTCTTCCCGCATTCAATTATACTGGCACACGTAGATTGTAGTATATCGGTCATCGCCCGAACCTCAGCAGTGAGCGTACGAACTGACGCGAGGGCATGGGCGGGTATACCTGCGCCGAGGACACTGCCATCACCTGCGCGGCTTCGTCTGCCTCCGAGCCGCCCGCGGCGGACGATGCCGCCGGCGCTGCCGACGTGTCCGACGAGGACCCGCCGTCAAAGTCCGCCTCGTAGGGCGTCGCCTCGTTCGGCTCCTCGTAGTTGAGCTGCGAAAAAAAAACAAAAAAACACCGCGTTCGTGTCGGCGAGCGCGTGCATGTGTGCGTGAGTTCTGCTATAGTGTGATCGTGCATGCAGGTGTGTGCGCCCGTGCGCGTGCCACGCAGTTATGGCTCTCGTTAATACGGACGAACCGAATACGGAGCAAATGGACCAAACGTTTCCCGTGTGGAACAGTAATGGGGCTTCGTTTAGCTGGAACAATTGTAATCGATGCAATGGCGCAGGAGAATACGAGGATTTGAAGGCACAAAACATGGCGCTTGTGGCAAACATTTTGCATGTCTTCGCACCCTCACCTTTATTTACGCCATTACATCTACTTTTCAACGTGCTTGATACTAGTTTATATGGAAAATAGCTGTCTGGACAGGGTCATGTTGCGCGGATGTTCAAGACAAAAAAACCGTACAACTTTTCTGGATAACTTGCGCTGTTTTGAGGCTCGTGCGGTGGCGCAGACATCATTGCATGTTTACCGTACATTACTTTTACACCACCGGGAACAGAAACCACACAAAGAACAAGACAAACACAGTGTGATATCCGTTTTAGCGCCGTTAAAAATTATTGATAGTAAAGCGCACCAACTTGCCCAGCAACAAGCCATTTGGAATTACCGCACGAGATGTGGTGCTCAACGCACTTGCTCAGTAGGATCAAATTGCAGAAGGACAGCGCACGGGTGTTCACGTGATTGCTTCTACTGTTCTGATTTCGGCTGCTGTGTTCTTGCATGCATGCAAATAGATGTTAATGTTGCTCGACATCTTTCGTCCTATGACAAATCAGCACAACAAAGTGTCTGAGAGCACGTCGACTGTCCGCATCCCTGGAAGCAGTCCGCGTCATGTGATTGAGAGCAAGCCGTTGAGAGTGCTCGGCGGCGTAAGGCAGCAGATCGCATGATTACAGGAAACCGTGAGGTAACCCGACAGTAGAAACTGCTGCCGCCTAAAAGTGATGCAGCATCCGTCGAGCTGCAATCAAAACAGCGGGAGTGTAGTTAATTTAAACAATGCATGAGCCATATTAACACAGCTGCTAAGCAAGAAATGTGTAAGCACAAGCAGCAGTCGCAGTTTCGTCAAACTGCAAGCATCTACATTGCTAAGTTTTTTGAAGAGCAACTACAAGGGCAGGAGAGAGAACATGAAAGTAAAACATGACAACCACCACTTCTCTGCGTAAAGGAGCGAAAAGAAAGATACTATTCTTATTTTTCAAATGCATTTGTATGTGTTTCGTGTCAAGAGCTGTTTTTATAGGGGACTCATTTTACAGCCTGGTGCCACAGTGTCCAAATTATAGCGAGGCAAGTATTGTGTCGGGGAGTCAGCAACTTGAGGAGTCTGATTTGGCTGAGAACCCCTTTTATATATAAGGTGCGTACACAGGCAAACGGCGAATCGAAGAGAATACCGCACACGTATACAAGCAAACGTGACCCGCAGTAGTTGAACAAAGGGAACTTACAGTAGTTAAATAAAGCGAACTTACAACGCTACGAGCACAGTCGAACGCCTTTGTAAGAAAGTGCTTGGGGCATCTGGAATGGTTCGTTATAGAGGTCACTTCGTTGTAGAGGCGGTGCACCGCAGAGCTAGCAATATAACCGGGGCGGAAGCATTCCTTCGTTATACAGGTAATTTCCTTTTATAGGTGGCCATGGTGGAGGCGTTCGACTCTAATATACTATGGTACACTGACTTAGCAATTATAGCAATTGCTACGATTAGGTGGATGTCTCATTTTCCCATAATTAATTACTTCTCTCCACCTTGCGGGTTTCCGCAGAACGATTACGTAAAACCCTTGCCTTTGCTTCGAGTTGACAAATTCGACTTCGTCCTGCTATCTGCTAGCCGCCTGGCTAGCTCAGATGGTAGAGCGGCTGCCCCGGAAAGGCGGTGGTCTCGGGTTCGAGTCCAGGACCAGGACGAATTTTTCTTCAACTGTGAGGCATTTCTTTCGGGCAACCCGTAGGGGTTTCCTTTGAGCAATTGCTACGATTAGGTGGATGTCTTATTTTTCCTTAATTAACTATAGTACACTGCCTTTTATCATGGATTGACGTTTAATATAGTGACAGGTAGACAGCAGAGCGCAGTCAATGATAACAGCTGATCCCAAGACGGAAGCAACACTAAAATCTTCTGAAATTTATCTGTTCACTGTGAGCGGATACGTTGATGCTGCATTTTTTTCATTTTTTGTTCTTCTTTTGGTGACACCGTGAGAGAGAGAGAGAAAGCAACCTGAAGAAAGTAAAGAGAAGTGCGCGAATAACTTCCGGCGCCACGGACGGGTGTTGTCCGGGTCCAAGAATTTTCGATTCGAAAACTTTCCTAGAGTCCCTGAAACCACACTAGTATATATTGAATAAAACGCCGCTTAAACGTGGCGTCTCATTCATAGCTACAACTGGCCATGACACCCTTACAACATCACTCTGTAGTATAGGATAGGAATAAACTTTATTTGTCCAACGGGTATTGCTGTTGGTGCCCGGGGCTACGATGTAACGAAACAGTTTTTCTTGAGCTTTTGTTTTTAGCTAGCTTTCGCATTTTCATTTTATGTTAGCGTTGCCTCCGATAAACATCCCGGGCTATATTTGTCTAACCGGTCAACGTTATGAAACAAGCCAGCAGTACAACACGACGCTGCTGACTTGTCGGGTCGAGCCATGTTGGGCTCAGTGCTGACCGCCGAATGACGATTTGGCCACGCCGTACCTCGAGCTCGTCATCGACACACACATGGGGGTGAAATCACGCAGCGCTACCACTTTGAAGTCCGGTGGCAAGCCATGTTCTTTCTCGATGCCCGCACGCGCCAGTGTTTTGACGCTGGTACTGCCTGCGATGCGGCCGATGCTCGGCGTACGTGCGGATAGTTTTTCATTGCTTTCTTTCTTTCGTTTTCCTCGTCGTATTCTCACGGGGCATAGAAACGCCATGGGCAGATGGGAAACACCTGCGCAAACAGAACGCACGCCCTGGGCAACCACACGCTGCGGAAAGTGTTGACATTTCGAAAGGCGCCTATCCTCCCTATAACGAAATAGGCTCTATATTACGAATGCTTACAAGCTTTCAAGACAACAAGCGGGTGCGTTATGTTCTGAAAAAATAGTCTGTGTTCATAAGCTTTGTTTCATTTACCCGTATTGTTTGCAGCATGGGACGTTGGCAGTTTCTTTGATCACAGTGTACTTTTTTTTTTTGCACTTTGCTTCGTGGTTGTCGGCGCAGGAAACCGCTATGAGCGGTGCGAACTTGGTACTACAGAAAGAGAAACTGTGTGCACACTTCGGTGTGCGGAAGCTGCAACCAAGTATCGCGCAGTTAAAATTGCTAGGAAGACGCACATAGTGTCGGGCCACCCACTCCTACAACTGCATTTATAAAGGCAACCCGATCCGCACGTGCTTGCCTCGAGAGAGAGAGAGAGAGAGACGCGCAAGCGGGAAAGGAAAAGCAATGCGAGGGCGACGCAACGTGGTCGCAGCCGCCACAACTCGCCCGCTTATGCCCGACCGAACACGACGAGGCGGAAGCGTATTTCAGCATTAGGTCGCCTCCAGCCGACGACCGGCACGCACCTGGTCGCTCTCTGCTTCGCGCCTCGCTAATCCTCTTAGCGCGACTCAATCGAGAGGAAACGGCGACATCAAAGCTCGTCGGGCGGTCCGGCGACACGCAGCTGGGGAAGCGAATCTGTCTGGGAAGATGTGAAGAATCAGGACAGCTCATTTCTTTGCGTCGCGTTCTCAGCTTTGGACTGCACTCGCTAGTAAGTAAGTGAATAATCCTGTTACACGTAAAGCTGATTACACGTGGTGCGCTACCGTGTGTCCTACATTTGAGGCAGCGATTTGGGCTAATTACTTGATCGATACATACTGTGCTCGCATTGGAAGATTTTAACGGAAAAGGAGAAAAGCTTCCCTCAGACAATGCCATGACATCGCGCGATTGAAGCGCGTCGCAACATTGCCCCTATTGCCACGTGACACGAACTTTGTTGCACTTGCAGACGGAGGGCGTCAAACCATGTGCGGTAACAACACGCGCCTCGCTCTGTCAGATCGTCCATGAAATTGTTCATTCGCAGTGATGCTTACTACGGAACCGCTGCGATAACGGCTACATCGCCAGGAACCTAGGAAGACCGCAAAGGAATTCATCGGAGGCTCATGAGCTAGAAAGGCGTCAGCCCCACGGAGACGAACGGCGTCGTCTGCTAAACCCCCATAGCCTCCTACATGCACTCTGCGCCTGCGAGACTCAACACTGTCGTCGTCTATGGCGGCATCACTTACGTATATGCTGAGAGCCACGGTACTTTGGGCATGGGGTTAACGATAAACCTTGCCAGAGCCCTATCACGCACCGTTAGCAGCCGAGGGCAGCACTTGTCTGCCTAGAAACAAAGATGTTTATGTGCCATGGCAGCAGACAATTGTGTTTTGAAAAAAAAAAAATTCAACATTACGAAAAAAAATACATGTTTTTAACTCGTCGCTACCACTCCTATATTGTTTCTAATGCTTTTTTTTTGTTGTTGTTAGCAGCGAACGCCGAAAATGTGAACGACGCAGGAGTGCAGATTTTTGGGCTAGTTGGTTCATTGCATCAATTGAAGTCATAGCGCTGGACCGACACGGACAAGAAAGAGGACAGGACGTGCGCTAGCTATAAACTGAATTCTCTTTCAGAAAAGCATGGTACTTATGCCGGCTCAAACGAGCGGAAATCATCGCACGCGCAACCCAACATTTTCCAGCCAGGCCGTTTCCCTTAGCCTAGAGTAATCGACGTAGCGCTGACGCAGTTAGCACCGTCTTTTGCAATCAAGCTTGCTTCTACAATTTCCCGCGTATCTTTATTTGTATTTCTAAACACTAAACAATTTTTAAACAGTGATTTACACCAGCAATCATCACAATGCAAGGATCAATGCACAGGGCAATATTTAGCGTCGAGAGATTTTCTTTTAGACGTCTGTCGTGATCACGACAGAGGTCTAAACGAAAAACTTGCGACGCTAAAGATTTAAAAAAAACTTTCGATATGTGGATGACTACCTCTTGATGTATGATTTCAATTCAATTAACACTGAAACAGCGATTGACGTGGTTGCCGTATTCAATGAATGTTTTGAAAATCTGGGTATAACGCATGAACTGCAAATGCACATACGCAACGCTCGGCACCGTATGTCGGGTAACGACACAGGCCGTTTGTAATTTCATATAAGAGCGTATGCCTCCCAGTTCTTGAGTACGTCTAAGTGGTTTGGGGCGGTACCTGTAGGTCAAATTGTGAACTCCTCGAAAATGTGCAAAAAAAGTTCACATCTGTATTTAAACATAGATTCAGTCAAAAGCCTTCCAACTCCACAAAGCTAACACAGACACTCAGGCTACCTACCCTCACCTGTAGATGCAATAAATCGGACGTTCTTTTTCTTCACAAATTAATACACGGAAAAATCTGCTGCTCGCACTTGCTTTCTAATGTGCACTTTTACATACCGCAGAAAGGCACAAGAAAACAGCGCGCCTTTCAGCCTTCACATTTTTGTGACCCTCTATCTAGAGTGCAGGTGACATATAACGCCCATTCAGAGTGCCCGGATATCTTCGTGCCTCATTTTAATATTTTCCTGCAAGGAGTTGCAGAGGTATTTGAATAACTGAACAAAAACTCTCACATCTGTTGTGTGTTCCGTCATTCTGTAATTATTTCTTCTGTTTCTCCACTTTTGCTTTGTATCCTCTTCGTCCACACATGTTATGCTCTGTTAAAATCTGTATTCGCGAAATTACTATTCTTTCTTTTATGTGAGCGCGCGCGTGTATGTTTGTGTGAGCATGCATTATTCTTCCTGTGCATTGTTTTGCCGAGTGCGACAGCACCAAGACCCTCGAGGTTGTTCTTCTGCACTTTAATAAACAAATTTGATTGATTGATTGATTGATTGATTGATTGATTGATTGATTGATTGATTGATTGATTGATTGATTGATTGATTGATTGATTGATTGATTGATTGATTGATTGATTGATTGATTGATTGATTGTCATGTTTCGTATTCTGCACAAGGTCATCAGAGAGCATAGACATTTCCATGTTCCTGTCTGTCATCACCAGCACTGAACCACCCACAGAACACTGAGTCTTTATAACGCTGATTTTCATCATCTCGATATTTTTCATAACTCGCTGTCATTGTTCTTTTCCGACCTTTGCGTTGTTGTGTCCTGGTTTTCCACAATGTTCAACCGCCTTTCTTCTCTGTTCTCTTTTATATTCACCTTACGTTTTGTTGCATGTACACTGTTCTTTTCAAAATTATTCTTATTATTCATTTTTTACCTATATTGCCCTGCAGTTTTCTTTTGTTTGTTAATGTATACATGCGCCAGAACTGAGACGATAGGGTTGTTCACAGGTAAGGTAAATAAATAAATACACAAACATACAAACGAACAAACAAACAAACAAACAAACAAACAACAACTATTATTATTATTATTATTATTATTATTATTATTATTATTATTATTATTATTAATATTATTATTATTATACAAAACCAATGTTGATGACCAAGTATATCAGTTAACGGAGTTCGTTGAGCAGTGTGCGTAAATACACTTCCCAGTGCAGTCCTAAACGCTCTAAATGTCCCCACTGATGCGCACCTCAACTTATAACCTCACTAAAGTATAAAGATCGTGCGCACTGAAAATCGGGAAGTCCTGTGCCCAATGAGTGTACAGAAGAATTTCGTTTTTCTTTCTTTCGGACTCTCTCCAAGGCCCTCCACAAGGGGGATCATGACTCATATACTGCATTCTTGGAAAAGGGCGCGTCCGAACGGCCGGCCGAATTTCGGAAGTACATCCGTAAGCGCTCTAATATGCCTTTGAAAGTGTTTTCGCCTGCTCCACTCTAGATGAGTAGAAGTCCAAGCAGTCGCGGATAGTGTTGCAGCCCATTTCTCATTCTTGCATAAATCGTCAGTTTTTCAGCGATGGTGTCAGCCAGCAGCACACGACCGTTCCCACATCTAGTGCTGTGTTGCTTGACAAAAAAGCTCACACGGGAATGCCTTAAGCGCTTGAGGCCTTCCCTATCGTGCGGCGCTGATGGCATCCGCTCCGCAATTCTGAAAGCTTACGGCAGTATATTTGCCCCGTTATTCACATCTATATTTAGTAGCTCTATAAATATTTCCACCTTTCCTCACATGTTGAAAACTGCTCGCGTTTTTCCTGTGTTTAAATCTGGCTGTAAAACCGATGTCTCGAATTGTCGCCCAATTTCTCTTCTCTGTGCCACGACTACGATTCTTTAGCGTGCTCTTCACAACATATTGTCTTTTACTGCGAAGAACGTATTGGTTCCGAATCAGCATGGATATTTCACCGGCCTCTCCAGTATTACAAATCTCGCAAGGCTCATGACACAGATCCCTGCGCCGGTACTTCAAAGGAGGGCAAGGTGACGCCATTTATTGCGACCTTCGCAAAGCTTTTGATGTAGTCAGCCACTCACTGCTTCTGATCAAGGTTACGCAGTTTGATGTTGACTAGTCAGTTGTCAATCTCATGCGCAGTTATCTTCTCGATAAATCAGGTTGTGTTAACGTCAATGGCCAAATGACTTCTTTTTACATGGTAACCAGCGCCGTCCCTGAAGGATCAATATTAGGGCCAGTACTTTTTAAAATTTTTATTACCGACGTTCTTTCCAATATTCGGAGCTTTTCTTTGCTTCTATATGCCGATGGCATCCAGACTCCTTAAAAAATCACACTGTTGATGGCTGTCACACCCTGCAGTCTGACCTGTATTCTTTTTCTAAATGGTTTAAAGATAATAACCTCACCTTGAATGCTGCTAAGACCAAAATCATAACTTTCACACGTAAAAGAGCAAACATTTCTCTTTCTTATTGTGTAGATTCTGTACCACTGTGTGAAGCCTGTGAGATTAATGTTCTCGATTTACTTTTCCATACAACCTTACACTTTTCAGCTCGCACTAAACGCGTTGCGATGCGGGGTACGCGCTCTCTTGGCTCTGTTTGCAGACTATGGAGAAAATTCAAAGTCTCCTACGCCGTTCCACAACTTTTGTACACAACAATCTGTCTACCTCAGCGAGAATGCGCGTCGGTCGTCTGGAATGGCATTTCTAAATGCGACAGTGACATTACAGATCAGGTTCAGCAAAGTTTCTAAGTATATATCATCACCGGTTTGCTAACACGGACACTGGGCCTTGTTCTCGCACTGTTGGATTATCGTTATTGCCTTTACGTCGCTGCCGACGTAATCGCGCTGACCTTCTGCTTCTTTTCAAACTCCTTCACGGTGTCCTCACCTGCCCCGAACTCCTCATTTATGTCACGTTTCGTACTCCGCGCAAGACCACCAGGAAACACAGACTTTTCCATGTTCTTGCCTGTCATCACCAACCCTCAACCGTCGACAGAAGCACTCTTTATAACGCTGATTTTCCCGATTCCGATAGTTTTCATAACTCGCTGTCATTGTGCTTTCCGCGCTTTCCGTTGTCGTGTCAAATTTTCCCACATCGTTCAACTCACCTCCTCGTCATTTTTCTTTTGTACTTACATCGAGCTCCGTTGCATGTACACGCCTGTTTTCGATATTGTTCTTTTTACTCGTTGTTCTTTTTTTACTTAAATACCCCTGCAGTGTTTTGTTTTCTTAATGCATGCGGTGAGCCAGCACTCGGACCATACGGCTTTTCCTGGGCACGGTAAAGAAACGCTTGGTTGATTTACTGATTACTATTTGGTTTGGAAACACGTATCTTCGAGAACATCCGCTGACAGAAGCCTCCCGGCGAAAGCGCGAGCGAAGGCGCGAGGCGGAGAACACGCACGTCTGAGCGAGAGCTCCTGCGGCTTCCCCGGGACGCGGTGCTGCCTTTGCGGCTCAGGTCGTCGACTTGAAGAGCGTCGATGTCCAGCGAATTGAGGAACTCGTCCACGTTCACTGGAAAATTTAAGAAAGAAAAAATATGCATTATTTTTATTCATTTTGAAACTCAGAAATGAACTAGCAATAGAGAAACATATAACACTAGATGACACAAGGTACCAACTCAGTTGTATGCGTGGTAATTTACAAGTTTGTGCATTTGTTCGTAACACCAAACTTGAATGGTCCGACTTCGTGAACAGAAAAGTGTAAACTCAAATTTTCTTTGTTACTAAAGCATCTTGATTTTCATATAGCTAAGCCACTCAGCGTACGTTTTCTGCTTTTAGTTATTACGACGTTAACAATCTTGGAAAAATAAATACATCGCCAATCTCTCCGCGACGGTAAATTGGCATGCGAGTGCATGACTACGTCAGGTGAAGAGCATCATTGCAGCGACGAAGCAAGTCGACGCCGCCACGCATGAAGTGGTCTTCTGCATGAAATAATTTTTTCAACAGTAACGCAAAAGGAACGCAAACGAAAAAAAAAAATAACCCGCCTCCATTCCACCCTGTGAAAGTATATGTAGTACATCGACGCTGTCGCCGACGTTGAGCAAGCACCACCAGCGACATACGTCATGCGCGCGCACGTGTGCGAAGGCGGAGTGTACTGCCTCCTTCTTCGATAGGCCCTCCGCCAAGCGCAGCGCGTTATTGAACTAAGTGAACGTTTAAAAGTAAATCGCGTCGGAAAATATGTAAAGCTGCAGGCATTTTATTGCGGACATTGTTATTCGAGTACACGAGAAAACATAAATATGGTACGCGGAAACTGAAAGACGAGGCCCTCTTCCAGCTGCCGTTTGAGGCCTGACTGAGCAGCGGCCGTGGCCGCAAGGTGGCGGCTCCGTTAGCACAGCATACTTCCTCGTTACTGTAAGCCCTCCGCCTAGCGCAAGTGCGTTATTGAACTAACTTAATTTGTTAAAGCAATATGCGCAAGAAAATTCATAAAGTACGATTTACACGCACCAGACCTGGCATGATCGCATCGGGTTGTAATTCGAATATCCCAGAAAACTTAATTCTGTTACTCAGAAACTGAAAGACAAGGCCCTTTTTCCAGTTGCAGTTTGTTTTTGGGTGAGCACGCCACGAGAAATTCCTACAAACCTGAGTCTAATAGCGTCGCTGTAAAAAAAAAAAAAAAGAAGAGAAAGAAACGGTCTCCTCGGCCCAGTTAACGCATTTGTGGGAGACTCCAAGCAGCGCTATTCGATAGAAACCTCGTTGGATATAACGAAATCAGGCACTGAAAACCAGCGAAGCCCTCAGTAGTACGTTGGCTGACCGTGATACGCATCTTTAAAACAACGTAAACGCGATAAAAAAATAAAGAAAGAAAAGAAAAAAGAAATGCCTGAGTGACGCGAATGAGATGCATTGCTCCGCCACACTTGTCTCCAACTGGAGCGCATAATCCAATCAGTGAAGAATATGCGGCGTCGGAGCGGAGCTTTAATAACCAGCCGTCGCTAGATATAATAGGTGCACTGCAACGGGTGATTCGAGGCCAGTCGCCGTTTAATACGGGATGCCTTACCACGCTGCGGACGAGGGTTGGGGAAGCCAAACACCAATTTCGGCGCCGCCGCGTTCCGCTGTTGTGACGCTTACATGAACGCACTTATAAGCTCTTCTTTTTTATTCAATCAGGCGGAGGGTGTCTACGGGCGCTGTCTTTTAATTAAAACCGTCTGCTGCCCGGTTCGAGTTGCGCGTCGTCCATTAATTAGACCGCCCACGTGTTGTCAGCGGTCGTGGCCTGTCCGCAGCGAGGCTTTGAAATGGAAGCCCGCGGCAGCAGCATGCAGTGAGGGCTAAAGGATACACAACAAACTCGCGGCAGCCACGAAGATTAGAAAACAGCCGCGCCTTTCTTGATCTTGCCGCCTGTGGGTTTAGCAGCACCCTCTCTCCGCTTCCTGCCATGGCGCGAATCCCACGAGAGGTCATCTCCTTTTTTGTGTCGCAATACAGCGCGCTCCCTTGAGAAGCATGAACAGGTGTGAAGGCAGCTCGCTCGAAAAAAACAAAAGACAACCCGCAGACAGAGCGCAATGGCGTAGCTTTGTGACATGAGAATCGCTGCAAATTCCGTAGTTCGTCTTGCGTTCACCGACCCCTTTATTGTCAGAGCGGTGTCTGACGCAGTTTTGGTTTTGCTGTGAAATAGCACGATTTGGTCCCTGCACGAGTACCATACATTCATACGTGGTTTGACAAGGCAGGCTGTCTATTGCGACGGGGTGCGGGGAAAATGCTGCACCAGCGTGGAAGTATACACGCAGCTTGAACTGCTCGATGAGATTACATATGCGTGGGAAGTAAAAAAAAAAAAAAAAACACGTTATATATTGTTTTCACAATTCGAAAGATCATGGAACGCTGTCAATATTTGTGCCGCCAAAAACAAAAAAAAAAGAGTGCTGAAGACGAAAAGGCCCACTGTAACAAATAATTCATTTACATTTCATTACAAACATCGAAGGGTCACGAGTTCAAATCACCTGTTATGTTCCTTTTTTTTCGCCCCTTTTTCTTTCTTTTTTTTTCTTTCTTTTAATGACTTTTCCTTTATTTTATCACAGTACGGGAACCCTCCTAAAAAAAAAAAAAGATATATATCTTCAAATATGTATGGCCTCACATGTGCAGGTCATAAATTCCAGGTTCTCTAGCCGAGTGCCATCCATGCGGTCGAGCTCAGATTGGTCCACCTAGACTGATTAAATAGGGCACCACTGTAGGTTAAATGAGGCGTACAACTCCTGCGGGACCCGCCGTGGTTGCTCAGTGGTTATGGTGTTAGACTGCTGAGCACGAGGTCGCGGGATCGGACCCCGACCACGGCGGCCGCATTTCGATGGGGGCGAAATGCGAAAACACCCGTGTACTTAGAATTAGGTGCACGTTAAAGAACCCCAGGTGGTCGAAATTTTCGGAGTCCTCCACTACGGCGTGCATAATCAGAAAATGGTTTTGTCACGTAAAACCCCATAAATTAATTTTTAATTTAACTCTTACGGGGACGGTAGAGTATCCGTCTCCAGTGCAAGAGGACCGTGATCCAAATCCCGGTGCCGCGCAATTCTCCACCGGAAAATACAAAAAAAAAACCGTGTGTTGAGAAAATTGCACAAACAGGCCTGGAGTGCGGCCTGATCCCGGTGACCAGAACCGGTAACGCACTCTCTCACCAGAGCAGGATTGGCCACCCTGATGCAGTACTTGGCCACAACCTCCTATATGAATACAACAATCGAACCCCGGCCCTCAGTCCCCAGCAGCCGCGAAGCAACTGACCACGGCGGCGGTCAGATCTGTGACACTGCAGAGGGTGCTAAGAATACCTGGCTCCGGACAGGCCGCCATTGGAATCTGAACCTGGCAACGTTTAACGTTAGAACGCTATCTAGTGAGGCGAGTCTAGCAGTGTTATTGGAGGAATTAGAGGGTAGTAAATGGGATATAATAGGGCTCAGTGAGGTTAGGAGGACAAAAGAAGCATATACAGTGCTAAAAAGCGGGCATGTACTGTGTTACCGGGGCTTAGCGGAGAGACGAGAACTAAGAGTCGGATTCCTGATTAATAAGGAAATAGCTGGTAACATACAGGAATTCTATAGCATTAACGAGAGGGTGGCATGTCTTGTTGTGAAACTTAATAAGAGGTACAAAATGAAGGTTGTACAGGTCTACGCTCCTACATCTAGTCATGATGACCAGGAAGTCGAAAGCTTTTATGAAGACGTAGAATCGGCGATGGGTAAAGTCAAAACAAAATACACTATACTGATGGGCGACTTCAATGCCAGGGTAGGCAAGAAGCAGGCTGGAGACAAGTCAGTGGGGGAATATGGCATAGGCTCTAGGAATAGCAGAGGAGAATTATTAGTAGAGTTCGCAGAACAGAATAATATGCGGATAATGAATACCTTTTTCCGCAAGCGGGTTAGTCGAAAGTGGACGTGGAGGAGCCCGAATGGTGAGACTAGAAATGAAATCGACTTCATACTCTGCGCGAACCCTGGCATCATTCAAGATGTAGACGTGCTCGGCAAGGTACGCTGCAGTGACCACAGGATGGTAAGAACTCGAATTAGCCTAGACTTGAGGAGGGAACGAAAGAAACTGGTACACAAGAAGCGTATCAATGAGTTAGCGGTAAGAGGGAAACTAGAGGAATTCCGAATCAAACTACAGAACAGGTATTCGGCTTTAACTCAGGAAGAGGACCTTAGTGTTGAAGCAATGAACGACAATCTCATGGGCATCATTAAGGAGTGCGCAATAGAAGTCGGTGGTAACGCCGTTAGACAGGAAACCAGTAAGCTATCGCAGGAGACGAAAGATCTGATCAAGAAACGCCAATGTATGAAAGCCTCTAATCCTACAGCTAGAATAGAACTGGCGGAACTTTCTAAGTTAATCAACAAGCGTAAGACAGCGGACATCAGGAACTATAATATGGATAGAATTGAACAGGCTCTGAGGAACGGAGGAAGCCTAAAAACAGTGAAGAAGAAACTAGGAATAGGCAAGAATCAGATGTGTGCGTTAAGAGACAAAGCCGGCAATATCGTTACTAATATGGATGAGATAGTTCAAGTGGCTGAGGAGTTCTATAGAGATTTATACAGTACCAGTGGCACCCACGACGATAGTGGAAGAGAGAATAGCCTAGAGGAATTCGAAATCCCACAGGTAACGCCAGAAGAAGTAAAGAAAGCCTTAGGAGCTATGCAAAGGGGGAAGGCAGCTGGGGAGGATCAGGTAACAGCAGATTTGTTGAAGGATGGTGGTCAGATTGTTCTAGAGAAACTGGCCACCCTGTATACGCAATGCCTCATAACCTCGAGCGTACCGGTATCTTGGAAGAACGCTAACATAATCCTAATCCATAAGAAAGGGGACGCCAAAGACTTGAAAAATTATAGACTGATCAGCTTACTGTCCGTTGCCTACAAAGTATTTACTAAGGTAATCGCAAATAGAATCAGGAACACCTTAGACTTCTGTCAACCAAAGGACCAGGCAGGATTCCGTAAAGGCTACTCAACAATAGACCATATTCACACTATCAATCAAGTGATAGAGAAATGTGCAGAATATAACCAACCCTTATATATAGCTTTCATTGATTACGAGAACGCGTTTGATTCAGTCGAAACCTCAGCAGTCATGGAGGCATTACGGAATCAGGGTGTAGATGAGCCATATGTAAAAATACTGGAAGATATCTACAGCGGCTCCACAGCCACCGTAGTCCTCCACAAAGAAAGCAACAAAATCCCTATAAAGAAAGGCGTCAGACAGGGAGATATGATATCTCCACTGCTATTCACAGCATGTTTACAGGAGGTATTCAGAGGCCTGGAGTGGGAAGAATTGGGGATAAAAGTTGATGGAGAATACCTTAGCAACTTGCGATTCGCTGATGATATTGCCTTGCTTAGTAACTCAGGAGACCAATTGCAATGCATGCTCACTGACCTGGAGAGGCAAAGCAGAAGGGTGGGTCTGAAAATTAATCTGCAGAAAACTAAAGTATTGTTTAACAGTCTCGGAAGAGAACAGCAGTTTACGATAGGTAGCGAAGCACTGGAAGTGGTAAGGGAATACATCTACTTAGGGCAGGTAGTGACCACGGATCCGGATCATGAGACTGAAATAACCAGAAGAATAAGAATGGGTTGGGGTGCGTTTGGCAGGCATTCTCAAATCATGAACAGCAGGTTGCCACTATCCCTCAAAAGGAAAGTGTACAACAGCTGTGTGTTACCAGTACTCACATATGGGGCAGAAACCTGGAGGCTTACGAAAAGGGTCCTGCTGAAATTGAGGACGACGCAACGAGCTATGGAAAGAAGAATGATGGGTGTAACGTTAAGGGATAAGAAAAGAGCAGATTGGGTGAGGCAACAAACGCGGGTAAACGACATCTTAGTTGAAATCAAGAAAGAGAAATGGGCATGGGCCGGACATGTAATGAGGAGGGAAGATAACCAATGGTCACTAAGAGTTACGGACTGGATTCCAAGGGAAGGGAAGCGTAGCAGGGGGCGGCAGAAAGTTAGGTGGGCGGATGACATTAAGACGTTTGCAGGGACAACATGGCCACAATTAGTACATGACCGGGGTAGTTGGAGAAGTATGGGAGAGGCCTTTGCCCTGCAGTGGGCGTAACTAGGCTGATGATGATGATGATGATGATGATGATGATGATGATGATGATGATGATGATGATGATGATGATGATGATATTTCTTCTACAGCGGGCCCTTCTGAGTTAGGTGCACTTTCTATTCGCTGGTTCATTCTTGCGCTTAGATTGTGCGTCACAAACATTAAAATCAACGCGCCGAGTAGCTCAACATCGTACTTTGCTGACCATGGAAGCCGAGGCAAGCACTAGTTCATTTGGGTTGTTTTAACGTGCAGCGCCGCCATATTGGGCAGTCAAAGGAAAACAAAAATCTGCGAACGCCGTTAGAAGGACATTTCGTGCACTATGATCGCGCAGCCACTGCAACGCCTCGGCTGAATATAGCTTATATTTGTTGTTACATTTTCTTGTGGTAAAGGGATACAACGTATGAATGACAATCTGAAAGAGTCTTCAGATGATATTACAATTGATCTAGACCAGAATTTATGTGAGTGCCTATACAAGTAACATTTTTTTTTAAATATTCATTTCCTAGGCCTAGCACCGCTTCATAGTTCAGCTTTAGGCATTTCCTTTAAGCTTAAGAGGAAGCTTTAGCTGGGACCCAACTCCGACACGGCCTATTAAAATACATGTAAACCACAAAAACGTTTTTTTGAGATAACCCTGGACCAATCTTAATGAAATTTGTTGCATTTGAGAGAGAAAGTTAAATTCTAGTGACTGTTGGAAGCGGAATATCGATTTAGGGCCTGAATTCTGTTAAAAAGATTTTCAAACGTTCGCAAGTTTGAAAATAATAGAAGCGCGAAGTTTACAAATTAATAGCTTTGCCTCAAGAACAGATATCGCGGTTCTGTGAACGGCACCCATTAGATAACTAAAAGCGGGCAAATTGAATATGCCATTTTATATCTTACGTTAAATTGTTACGTTGTGTACAAGGGTTCTGCAAAAGCTGTACTTCCATATTATTACATTTTTTGAGATTCATGTGTGACATATCAATTTTGTCCTGTTTAGATGTACTATTAGATGCAATTCACGGAATTGTGATATCACTTTACATTGCCGAGTTCCAGAGTGTTAAACTTGATAATTTCGTTCCGTGAAAATTTTCGATTTTCGGCCATTTTTAATAAAAAATTGACGAATTAAATAAGAAATTCGAAAGAACAGTCACTAGATTTTAAGGTTTCCTTTAAATGCAACAAGCCTCATCAAATTTGGTGCAGTTGTTGCCGAGAAAAATGAGTTCTACTTTTACATGTATTTAGATAGGAGCACACGAGCTAAAGCTTCCTCTTAAGGCTCGGTAGTCGTCATTATTTACCTTTCTAGCACGAATAATACGAAAAGAGGTGTCTCACTCTAGGCGTGAAAGTTCACAGATGCTCGACCGGTCTCAAAGGGCTCCACGCTCACTTCCGGGAAACTGGTTTGTGTTACGGATAACAGTATGTAGCCTGCCAACCGAGGTGCTACAGATCCAGAAACGCCGATGATCGCGACGGCCGCGATGTGCTATTTATGAGCCTCTTATTAACGGGCTTCGAAGCAGACGCCGTCAATGATGCGGCGCCGCTTGTCACGTGGCTCGTTCCTGCTTTTGTTGATAGTGCCGGGCATACCCTGACCGCAAGGGACGTGGGGGCCGTTGTGAATACGTTGCTTAATAGCGAGAGCGTTGAACTCGAGAAGAGTACGTTGGCCCGTACGCAGCACGCTTGTGCCTTCAAAGGGTGAGCAGCGAAGGAAGAAGCACCAGTGCATTCGAGAAGCAGAATAACGGGGTTTGGAATATCAGGCGCGAAGAAGGGGGGTGGGGGGGGGGGGGGGGAGGGGCGGCCGTCTACAGTAAGAGCCAACGCGCCGTCTATCCCTGCGCCGGCTAATCGATCGGCCGCTTGTCGCGCGCCGTGACACGACCCCCAGCGCCGTCGTCGTGCTGGCGCAGTGGCCGCTGCCACCCTGCAGCAGCCACAATTTGCCGCCGGTAGTGGCCGACTAATTTCAGGTTATCGGATGGTTGAGTATGGGAAAGTTTGACGGGCTCAGTGGTAGCGCTTTTTGGTGTGCCATCCGAAACATCTGCACGGAGATGGTAAAGGATATAATTACTATTATAACATTTTATAATGCTGGAACGCAACGTGTATGCTCACTGCATAATTTGCTAAACGTATATTCAACAGTTGATGTGTTTTGAAGCTATGAGGGAGTTTTCTAGCGTGAAGAATTCTGGCTGGCATACCTGCAGGCTTTTAGTCTGAGCTAGATGGTGACCACTTTGATGGAGGAATGCCTGAACAATCCTGTCTATAGATCGGTGTACGTGAGGCTCCGTTGTATAATAGTATAAAGTAAAAAGTGTCTCGGTTACTCCATTTCTGCATCTTGTGCATAGGAAAAGATAAAGATAAATCAGTCGCAAGAAAGAAAAAAAGAAATCCGCAGACTTTTGCGGCCACTCCGGCTCTTGAGACATTCATTGCTACTGCCACTCAAACCGCCATTTTTTTTTTTTTCAAGAACGAAGGCTTCTTTGCGATGTGACCATCGCCTTCATCGGCTACTGCCTCCGAAATACATGACGGAAGCCATGGCTCTCAGAATCTGCGGGACGCACAAAAACCCGCGCAAATCACCAAAACAGCAAATGCCGCGGGATAAGCCAGTAGTTAGTGCGACGGCTCTCAAGTGCACATTGCTGTGAGTTCAAACCCAACGGTAGCAGCAACGGGCGATGTCTTTGTTCCTTTTCGCCATTTGGTTAGGGTTGTAGGGAATGTCTTAGCATTCCATAATAAAAATGTGACTTGTAAACAGTGGCGCAGAGAAAACGCACTACCGCGTGCTGCATACTGAGTTTGCGCAGTGCAGCTAGAGAGACGTGTGTACTTGAAGGGCCGGCTGGGCGCGGGAACAGCGATCGGTAGGTGTGCCCACAGCGGAGCCCGGCTGTCGAGTCGGTCCACGGGAGCGCTCCTTGTTTTATGATGCAAGTTTTCGAATTTTCAGAGCCGATTTAGTTCATTCACTCTGGTTTCCGTTTGGCGTCAGTGGAGGGTGGCTAGCAGCAAGGCTAGGGAGCTGGCCTGGCATAGGGAGCTGCATAGGGAGCTGGCCTGGCGCCGACTGCCGCTAAACAGAAAGGACGGACAGAGCTCAGCAACGCGAGTTTTCAACACAGCGGCAAAATGCAACGGCTGTAAATATGTTCATAATATTACGCAAATACGTTCATGGCTACCAACAGTGCACGCCATCAGCGGCCCAATAACGTAGAACTATTGCAATCTGATTTTATTCCAATCTCCTGACGTCATACACACGTAACAGCCGACGCATGCATCGGGTAGCGACTCGCAGAGTTGTTTGAATAGCTCAACCAAACGCTCTCATTATTCGTAGGAAGTCACTTTTGTTTGCTTCAAAGCGAACAGCATTGCCTACCATGACAGAATTTTCTGATCCGATTCGCTTCCAAGAGGCGAGGAGGAAGCTCAAGGGGAGAGGGTTTCGGTGGAGCCGAGCCAGCGCAGTGAAAGTAGATGACCGGACGAGGAGGGTGGTGCCGGCGTCTGATTGGTCCGCTTACCGCTGCTTAGAATGATGTAGCTGGTTGAAAATCACGGCGGTGTGCAACGGCAAGCCAAAAATGCTGCTAAACGGAATCTTTAATGACGGAGAGTTGGCAGAGCGATGTCGTATACGTGCCGAAAGGGCTCGATAACGTAATATTGTCATGCAAAATTTATATTTTATACGCAAAGAAATCGTTTCTAACTGACAGCTCCGAGTAGCAAGTGCCAGAGCAATCGGCGGCCAGCCATCCTTTATTCCTTTGGGAACGGGGTAGTCTCTGGCTATTACAAAAAAAAAAAAAAAAAAGAAAGTCGGTTTTGTACGGCCTATTCATGCATCCTTAGTGCGTACACGTCATTTTTACGTGGCGAGATTTCACGGTTTTGTGACATCAAATGACAGACAGGCGAGGTGGGCGCAGCCACGAAAGTTTTCACCAATAGTGGAGGAATAATGGCGAAAAGGCAGAGAATCGGGAACAATCACATTTGTTTTGTTCGGAATAATCATGCGTAATCAGTGCGCACATGTCGTATCAGATGGGGCATTACCGCGCTTTTCATGACGTCGCGTGACAGACCGTCGAAGTAGGCGTGGCTGGAATAATTTTTGCCCAATTATGGAGGGTAATTGAAAAAATGGAAGATAAACAGATTGGAATAGCTATACGTTATAGCTCCCCAGCACCGTAACCAAATATCTTGCGCGAAGCATCGGGCAGAAGGCATTTTAGCTTTTTACCTTTCGGAGAACATTTTTATTTGGCAACTTATACGAGTTCCTACCAAAAATTAAGTTGTGAAAAGTGAGCAATGGGCCCCTATAATATTAATATTAAGAAAAATACAAGCCTTCTCCAGCCGTGTGCATGCGCTGATGAAAATGTTTCATCTACGAAACTGTACTTAGGGGTGTGAAGTTCAGAAGGGACCAACCTGAGAACTAAGAACGATGGTTCATCTAGAATACATTTTATAATGTCGCTTTTGCAGTATGTGTACGAAGTGGGCATCCATGCTTGTATTTATTTAATTCCTACGTTGTGCCGCGTGGCAATCCGGGCAAATAATGGAGAAAAAGAAGCAGGTCGGGAAAGCTGCGTCTCCGTCGCCTGTCTCGCGGCAGCGCAGTTGGAGCGACGAATCCCACGCTTTCAACGATAACATGCGGTTTATTTCCGTACTTCATCTCGCAATAATATGCTGCTTGTTATACCCTTGCATAGAATTAACAAGTGCTAATACCTCTTTCCGAATATTACAAGCTACACTGCTTTATTGCGCACTCTCAAGTATCCGTGGACTATAGTTTCGCTTCGGCTGCGCAAAAGGCAGACTATGGTTGAAGGAAGCTTCCAGCTCTAGCTTTGAAACACCACGGACCAACAAGTCCTTGCAGTTGGAACCAAAAAGCCTGCAATGCCGTTTGCAGGCGCCTGACGCCGCTTAAAAATCCAAGCAACATATTTTTTTGCTATTTGCCTATTATGGTATGGCAGGAAAGTACACAGTCACCTAAAGCATCGCAAGTGGTTAACGTGGTTAATGGGCTGACAGTATAGGTATCGGTAGAAGTAATCGTGACTACAAGTTCGCAGCGCCGTAGCAATGTCATAGCTGGTCTGTGCGTACTTACTTGTGGTCGCTTGCAGACGCGCTCAGTAAAGAACAAACAAACAATCAAACAAACAAACAAGCAAACAATAAATTTAGTGGAGCAGAATTTCTTTTTCATCTGCTTAAGTTCATTCGCGATGTTACCTAGTATTCTGAAGCAGTAAACAAACGTACCAATCGGTTTCGTTGCGAAAGAGAAAATTAGACATAATAACTGACGATTGGGACGTCGGTCATTTCGATAGCGCTGCAAATGGCAGGTTGTCGCTCCGCCCTGCAAGTTGAGGTCAGGTGAGTCTGGCCGGGAAACACCGATCTGCGCGGCACCGCGGTTACTTCAAGGAAGCGGAACAGTAAAAATTGAAACCTGGGCAAAAAGGTTCCGTGCAATATTTGGGCGTGCCTGTTTGCCTCAACGCCTCAACTATGTTTTTTTTTTATCTTACAGATCGAAAAATTGCATTTTTCGGTCAAGCCACGTCGGCGCACTGAACGCTATCCGCAGAGTAGTTTGTTGCGCTTCCATTCAATGGCCGTTCTCACAATGACCCCATAGTATAGGGCTCCCTTGGCATGTCCGTTTGCAGTTGCCGCTCTCTCCGGACCCGCCTACCATACATGGGCTAGCACCTGACCTCACAGCCCCCTGGAGCGGCCGTCGCTCTTGTGTGAAGTCTAATGGTCCCACCGCGTAGATTGGCCGCAAGTGGCAAAGTGAAACAAACGAAGAAACAAGGTCACCGCTTTCTGGATGATCGGGAATTGTCGCTCGAACGATGTGTTTACATAATAAATCGCTGCCTGTAGGATGGCGCATACAATATAGTTGCACGGTCCACACGTTCACCAAAGTAGAAGGGCCTTGGGCCCACAAGGAATGACGCACACTCCAGGAATGAAGTGATACGCTTTGTTGTTTATCAGCTCCCAAGAATAAAAAGAATAGAGAGAGAGAGAGAGAGAGAGCAAATGATAAAGAAAAGGTAGGGAGGTTAACCAGGACTGAGCCCGGTTGGATACCCTACACTGGGGAACGGGAAAAGGGGACGGAGAGATTAAAAGAAGAAGAGAAAGTCTACTGGGTATATCGTTCGCTCACTCAGTCCGGATCACAGACGCTGACTCAATCCAGTGGCTTTCAAATATCGCAGCAGAGCTTTTGAGGCCTTTTGTAGCTGCGATATGCGAGGCCATGGTCCCAAGATCTTTTTCAAGGTGAACGGTGTTCTATCTAGGTGATTGAGAGCTGTGCAGAGGTCATGTCTTTCGTTTTGAAAAGATGGGCAGTAGCACAGTAGATGTTCTATAGTTTCCTCGACACCGCAGGCATTACAGTCGGCGCTATCAGTCATTCCAATCAAAAATGTATATGCATTGGTGAATGCGACGCCATGCGTAAGCGGCACACCATTGTTTCTTCATTTCGCAGAAGCCCTGGTAACAGCCGCAGTTGCATAGAGGGGTCGAGGGAATGCAATCGTTCTTGGGTGAATTCAGGTGTGTGCCACTTCTCTAATGTGATACGGTGTGCTACCTTGCTTAGGTGTTGGGCTGCGTCGGTCCGCGAAAAAGGTACAGAAACAAGGGTTGCTCCTTCGTGTGCTTTCCTAGCAGCTTCGTCAGCGAGGTCGTTGCCGGAGATACCGCAATGGCCAGGCAGCCACTGAAACACGACGTCGTGTCCTTTCGCTATCATACGATGGTGCATTTCTCGTATCTCCGACACTAGTTGTTCACACGACCCGCGACGAAGAGATGACAGAAGACATTGTAAGGCCGCCTTCGAATCGCAGAATATTGCCCACCGATTAGCGGGTTGGTTGTTAATGTAATCAACGGCACCTCGGAGGGCAACAAGCTCCGATCCGGTCGATGTTGTCGTATGAGAAATCTTGTATCGGACGCTAAGTGATCGTGATGGTATAACCACTGCGCCGGTGGAGCTGGTCTGAGTGGAAGAGCCATCCCTATATATGTGAACTCGGTCAAAGTAGAAAGTGTTCAAACAATCCAGAGCTGCTTGCTTCAGGGCCAAGGTAGGCAGGTCGGTCTTCTTCCTTATCCCTGGAACCGTGAGACGCACTTGAGGTTGTTCTAAACACCACAAAGCTGAGGTTGAACGTGCTGAGGGTGTGAAGCCCGATGGTAGACAGGCACGATGGATGCTGACCTCGTTGGAGAAGGACGCCTGTGGTCATCGTTCTGGCAGGCAGGCAAGAGAGCTTGATTGCATGCGTGAAACATGACGAACATGGGCCCTAAGCGTGTCGATGCTGATGTAAGTCGCGATCGGATGGTCTCGAGCCATTATGATGGTTCCTGCTGTTGAGGCGCTCCGCGGAAGTCCTAGGCAAACACGTAGTGCCTGTGCTTGCACGCTCTGAAGTTCTCGAAGATTTGACTTGCATGTTTTAGCAAGCACGGGAGAACTATAACGTAGCAATCCGATAAAAAGTACGCGATATAACTGTAGCATGGAGCCCCCTGACGATCCCCATGTTTTCCCGGCGATAAACTTGAAGACATGAACAATAGATGTGAGCTTCTTCTTCAAGTGGGCAACATGAGGGCTCCAAGAGAGGTGCCGGTCCAGAATGACACCCAAAAACCGATGATTTCTCTTGTAAGAGATAGGCTGGCCATTAATGCATCTACGACGACGACATCTGCATCTGGTCATCAGCGGTCACTCGTCTGCAGGTTCGCGCAAGGCTACAGAAAGCAGCAACAGAGCCATCTCACTATCTTCACACACAAGGCCTTGCCATCTCAACAGAAAAATGTGCGTTAGTCGCTTTTACACGAGAACCAATGTCTCGTCATAAAGAGTATGGTCACTGAAGGACTGACTATCCCAAAATTCCAGGCAGAACAGTGACGAAAAAAAAAAGACAGAAAGAAAACAAAGAATGACAAAAATGATGATCAGCAATCAAAACAAGTTCGCATATTCTGAAGAGAAATCCAAAGAAACATCACAAACAATTGGATGCATAGACGTACAAGATGCGAATGCATATAACCCGTGCTCTACGTGCAAGCGCTGTGCACCTGTCCTCCCAGAAGGTTAAGAAGAGCCCAAAAAACAACGACAAAAAACTGAGCGGTCACGAGTTTACGAACAAGACAAAAAGAAACAAAAGCGAACCACAATTGTCTCATTCTTCATAAAATTTAAGATGGCTGTCTCTGATACACATACACACACAAGCTAATCAATCAATTAATTAATCAATCAACTCGTTATTTAACGTACCCAGACACAACCCTAAGCTCTGAGTACTACCGCACTGGTAAACAAATAAATAAAAAAGCATTAAAAATACAGATACAAATACAGGGGAAAAAAAGGCATGAAATCGAAAACGACAATTATGAAAAGGAAGTGTTTGCAATAAACAAAAGCCAAGGTTAATTCACAAAAGAAAGGCGGAGAAAAACACAAACAATGTGTGAGATTCAATAAAAGTAAATTAATCAATCCAGCCTTTAGATTATGTGTCCAGCATGTTTTAATACTGGCTCACAGGTAATCTAACGGAAAGATAACGTATAGCTTTAAATAAAAGGATGCAAAGGCAAAAGGAAAAGCTGCGTGTATAGGAAACCAATATGGGCATAATATTGGCACTCAACAAAAGACATGGTAAGTTACTAAAGCAAGCTATTATCTACCGACAAAGGCAAGGCAAACCGAAAATGAACAGATTAGTGATCAAGTACACCAACAAAAAGGATTGTACAGCTAAAGATACAAACGTAATGGAAAGTGAACAAGGAAAGGGGAAACGATTAATGTAAAATTATTGTAAAATACATGTAAGAGCAATGCACTAAGAACTTTGAATGTAGGAGTACAAAAAAAAAAAAGTCGCTGAACATTAGACATATCGCCTGCCAAGCTAAACATGTACTAAATCACGTGGCGAAAGAGAGCACGTACGTATACCAAGAAAAACTAGCATGCGACAACACGAAGCTGAACAATATGACGGAAGCGACCGATGAAAAATATCGAGATCAGTGAAATAGGTATTATACAGATTTTGAATTCTATACACAGGAGAATGTTTGTTGTGTCGAGCAACGACGAAGAATGGTCGGTGCTCCTTTGTGATTTTCTGCGGAAGCCGAATCGTGACATAATTATGTAGCTCAGCGCAGTTCAGGTTTTCGTGAAGGAGCTTATACAGAAACAGAAGATGTGCGCGAACAAGTCGGCAGGTAAGGGACGGCAGTGAAGGTAAAACACTACAAAACTGTCCAATAGCAGCGCAAGAACGATGGCGGTTAATTGCTACGAGCTTTTTGCTGGACTCTTTTCGCTCTATCACTGTGGGATATGGAAGTTCCGTTCCACACCACCGATGCATATTCGAGTTGGGGAAGACATGTAGTCTTAAACAGCACTAGGAAACGTGTCAGAGATTTGAATCCGCATGAGAGGCGGCAAACAAAACCTAGAGAACACTTACTACGCATAGCAATGCGTTAAGTATGAATTGAAAAGCTTAATAATAATCAATCAATCGATCATAAATCAGTCATGTTTACTTACCGTGCCCAGGAACAACCCTAAAGTATGAGTGCTGGCGCACGCATACATTGGAAACCAAAAACAATAAAACTGCAGGGGAATATAATATTTAAAAAAACGAGCACGCAATGAATACAACAACCTAGAACAAAGCGCAAGATAAATATAAGAGAAAAAGGAGGAGAAATGCAGTTCAACAATGCGTGAAAATATGACACAACAAGGCAAAGCTCTGAAAAGAACTATGACAGCGAGTTATGAATAATATCGAGCAAGCGAGATAGCTTTCTTTGGAATCCGGCGATTGGATGGCCCAGGCCTGAGGCCACCTAGTGTTCCTGTATATGCTCCCGCAGGGACCAGAGTTGTGCATAATTTTTCCGGCGCCGCTGGCACCGCTGTTTGCCGAGCACGACCACGTGGTGCAAAACGACGTCAAATGATCAACTGCGCGCTCCGAAGCCAACTTTACGGAAACGGCGCCGACTTGTTTCTGTCAGTGCCATCGAAATTGCAATCAGCGGACCGCCGAGCATGCGTAGCAACGATCGGCTCCGGGTATTCGAGGATATTAAGTTAACGACTTTGGTGAAGACGAGACCGGCCGGCTCCGAAAGGGACCAGGGTATCCGAGGTCCGTTCGCCTTGTTTACAGAGGTGAGTCCGGCTTGTTTACACTAAAGCAGCATTTATCTCGAGTAACACTCCTGTACTTGCTGAAATGCGTACGCCTGGCATGAGAGGTTGTTCACTTGTGCAATTTCGGTGTATACGTGCAGCGCGACACAGACGCGGTACAAAGAAAGGACGACACGTCTGTGTCGCGCTGCACATATACGCCAAGAATGTAACTTACCAACTCGCTCAATCCGCTTTGTTGCTTGTACGATTGCTCCGACTATGCGGCTCCAGAAAAGTGTGTTCAGAACAGAGTAAATACTAGCAGGTACAATTTGCCCGCATCACCCTGGCTTTTCTCTGCTCCATTTCTTTTTACATTTTTTTGTCGGCGTTCTGATTTTTCGTGTAAAGTCGATTGATGTGCTGGTGTTCATTGTTTTGTAGTAAGCGAAAACACCGTGCGCTCCCGCTTATAATACAGCTGCGACAGCTTCAGCATTTACCGCCCGCAATATGTTGCTTGTTCGATCAGCCTTAGTCGACGTGAGGAATGTGAAATTATTTTTGTACGTTTAATAAGCGTTGTGTTATAGTAAATTAACCTGAGTAGTATGAAGAGATAAAGAAAAATGTGCTGTCATATTGCAGTCTGCCATGTGTGAATAATTACTTTGTCAGTTTGTCATCTTATGTGATTAGTCCTATAAAAATAACCTGTTGTTACTCTTAATAACTTGTTGCCTTTCCAGTGGCTTTGAATTCTGCCCCCAAGTCTCCAAGATACAGCACTCATCCTCTGCTGCCACCAGCCATTGCTCATCCATTCCCTTGTACGAAATAAATTTGATCTAGAAGCTCGTTCATCTTGAATCTTTTTCCACTTGCAGATTTGCTGCTACGAAGCAGCTGTTAAGTTTGCGGTATGAATCGTAAAAATAAGCTTTGTATAAGATGTGCGCATGTGAACATTTGAAATGCGTTTAAATTAACGTGTCAGCACCGCATATATCGAAAACGTGCAGCTGCTGTGAACGACGTTTAGTGATGAATGACGGTCAACGGTCAGTGACATAATTGCAGGCACGATAGTTCTGTTGGCGACATTCATTATTCGTCTCGTTTCGGCAGCCAAAATGTGCTCACAATTGTCTACCACACGTGTGTGAAGTTTTCTTTAAACACCCTTTAAAACATTTCTTGCCTTCCGACTCCGCGAGAAAACTTCATATGCATGCTGAGAAGCATTACAACGCTTTTTGTTGCAAGTTAATGCGCGTTTGCACGCGAACTTTTGATCTGTTCGAGCCACGGGCGTAGTCAGGATTTTATTTCGAGGGATCGAGCGGGGTCCTATTCTTTATATGTACATTCATACGTGTGTTTGTATATGTGCGTGTATGTATGTACACACAAACTAAAAATTTCGGGGTGTTGGCACCTTCCGGCTACGCCAATCGTTCGAGCTTAGCTTGCATTAAAAAGTGCCATCTTGCTCAGCGCTTGCGTACAGTTGCTGTATGTAGCTCGCGACCGGCAGACAAAAAAGCAAATGGAACACCGCGCGGCGTTTGCTTCCTGCGCGCGCGAGGAGTGGCTCCACTGCAGAGCTGGATCATAAACCAGACCTATCCGCAACTCTGTTCCCTGTGGGAGCATATACCGGAACACTAGGGCCGCCTAGATGACCACAGGGAGCTGCTGCTCCCGTGCGGCCTCTATGGCTCGCTGGACGGCCCAAAGTTGGTCTTGGAGTTCTGAGCTGAGCAGCGCGGCCGACCACGGAAAGATCAAGATCACGGAAATAAGCGTTATAAAGACTGTACTCTGTGGATGGTTGAGTGTTGGTGATGACAGGCAGGAACATGAAAAAGTCGATGTCGCTGGCGATCTTGCGCGGAATACGAAACATGATGCAACTGAGGAGTTTGAGGCTGTTGAGGATTCGGCGAAGAAACAAAAAAATAATGAAACCGTATAGGCCACTTCAGTGCATTTCGCGAGAATGAAAAGCTTAACCGAGGTGCTCAGTCTGTGGTAATCACCTTCCTTGACTTCACTGCCCTCTGGGATGCTAGATGGTTTGTGTGCACTAAATGGCCATGCACTGCAGCACTCGGGATGAAATTTTCATCGCTGAATACAGACGGCCCGCTTACAACTAAGTAATCGCTGAGAGGCACGTATTAAACGCGTGCAGGAGCCTAAATAAAACAACATCAGAAAAAAAAAAATACCTGCACCTCGCTTCTCAAGTGCCAATATTATTACTCTCACAAAATTGGCAAAAACGGAGACCTTCACTATGCCAACGACGATGGTCCCTTTTGCTCATTCGCACCGTCAGGACGAGATATTGTGTCTTCCGAGGTCATATTGTGCTCTCGCAATTCGGGAGCAATTGCGGCAAGCGTGAGACAAAACTTTCTGTTGTGTAATTTAGACAGTAATGACCACGTGAACGGGGTTGAAAAGACAGGAGGCAACCTGACTTGTAGCTTTTCTACCCCCTTCGCACAGCAGGGCACAAAACCGGAATGTTCATGGCCACGGACCATTTTAGCTAGCCTCGATATCCCACGAAAAGGTTCCTTACCTATTGTTAAAGTGCATTTGTAACACGACAACCGATCAATGGATAGTGAGCTAACATGCTTGTTTTTTTATGTAGATTTTCTCTTTCTGAAAACGCAGAATTAAGAACAGTAATTGTCTGTTCCTTCAGACATCAGAGGGGCTACACACACGACGCGGTATACTTAAGGTGAAGTTATAGCTTGGGGCTCCCCGATTCAAATGCATGTAAAACGCAGAAATGCATTTGCAGCAGACAACCGCTGGATCCATTTGAATGAAATTCGTCGCACTTCATAGATAAACATAAATTCTAGTGACTGTACGAAGCAACATTTCCATTTAGTGTTCGGAATGTCTTACGGAGACTCCTGAAAATTGTAACTTAAAATAAACCATCCAACTTCCAAGTTTGTAAATCGGTAACTCTGCACCAAAAACAGATATCGCTGTTCTATGATTTGCATCCGTTAGAGCATTGAAAGCGGTCAAAGAAAGGTACGCATTTGGGCTGGATCGTTCATGATTACGAGCAGTAAACAGCGATAAACAACAGGACGAAGAGAGGGAGAGAGGGGACGAAGAGAGCGCTGTGGTTTGTGTCCCTCTCTTCGTCTTGTTGTTTAGCGCTGTTTACTGCTCGTAAGCTTTGTGTATGTATCTATAGCTTATCTGAATTTCTTACAAATTTTACGAGGTTTTTGCAAAAGTCCTACTCATAAATTTGTGGTGTATATCTTAAAGTGGTGCGTAATGCATAAATTGTGTCTTCTCTAGATATGAGGCGCCGTTTACAGAATTTTGATATCTTGTCAGTGCTGAGTAACATAGTCGTAAACTTGATAGTTCAGTTTCTTTATATTAAGCAATACTCAAGAATGCATTTTAAAGAAATTTACGGCATAAATTTAAAGAAAATCTGCTTCCTAGGTGACATAACTAAGGAGCACAAAAATCAATAGGAGAACGGGCGAATGTGGTGGGTTCTTTTCATTTTCTTACTACACATATATTTTATATTATTTTTGCTATACGAAAAGGGGTAGCCGTCACCATTATTGGGTGACTACATCTCTTTCTTTCATTTTCATTTCAATAAAAGAGGGGGTTCATTCTTCTTTCGTGCTGTGTTTGTCTCTTGCGCTAATAATTAATTAATTTATTTATTCATTTATTTATTTACTTATCTACTTATTCTACACTCAGCGCTATAATCACACATCAAAGAAAAAAATTACAAAATAAATGTCATGCATGGTCCACCTAGGCCCTCAGGAAGTCGTTTTACGTCATACTACTTTCTACTGTCACAAAATTTCAATTTTTTCTTTTAAGAACAACAAATCTCATCAAATTCGGTGCAGTGGTTGCTGAGAGAACTTTCTCCATTTCCGTGCATTTAGGCAGGAGCTGCCAAGATAAAGCTCCCTCCTAAGACTAGGCCCTTAATTAATTTATTTAATGTGGCTATTTTAACAAGGTTGTAACGGGTTTATACACTTCCCTCACTTCTGCTCACGCTACAGTTTAATAAATCAAAGAGCATCCTAGCAATTATTGAAGTTATTACCATTAGTTCGACCAAACTATGCATTTAACTAATAAATCATTAAATAAAAAGAGAGTCGCGTTGCTTTTCCTCATGGCTTCATAACTTAAGAAAAAATGACTTCTAGGAAACTTTTGCAAAGTTGCACAGTCGATTATTACCAAAGAGGAACCGCACTTTTTGTTCCTGTGACAAGTGCACAGACACGCGCGCGCACGCGCGCACGCACGCGCACGCACGCATCCCTTGCTTTGAAAAAAAAAATTTAATTATGGGGTTTTACGTGCCGAAACCACTTTCTGATTATGAGGCACGCCGTAGTGGGGGACTCCGGAAATTTTGACCACCTGGGGTTCTTTAACGTGAACCTAAATGAAGTACACGGGTGTTTTCGCATTTCGCCCCCATCGAAATGCGGCCGCCGTGGCCGGGATTCGATCCCGCGACCTCGTGCTCAGCAGCCTAACACCATAGCCACTGAGCAACCACGGCGGGTCCCTTGCTTTGAAGGGAAGCTTTGTTGACATAGTCACGGCTATGTCTTATATCAAACCCACGTTTACCACAATTCAAACGTTGCACAAGCCGGCATCCTCGTGATGTCGCAGTGCCTTTCGAAGTGCTCCATAGATGGTGGCTGCATGAAACTCTGAGGCTAACACAAATGTCCAGGTGGAACTGTATCCATGTCTAAGTAAGGGAAGAAAGAATACGCGAGTGCTTTTAGAGTTCATAGCGTAGTCTTCGGTACGAAGGACGTGCGGTGGAGACATGTGGCACCACCGACGTGCACTGTGATGAAGTCGCTTTACTGTCGCGTTTAGCGACATAGCAACTCTCCGCCAACAACGCGAAGTGTGGACCGCTTTTTGTATCAGAGAAGTTTGCCTCTCGCAAGCAATATGATGGCTAGAAACGCTCTCGACGCGACGACTATTAGGAAATGTTGCTTCCAAAGAGCGTGACATTCAAACTGAACGCTTTGGTAGTTAATTATTTATTTATTTATCATTTGCTTCGTTTATTTATTCACTTATCTTTCCAATATTTGTTCTACTTGTCTTCCTAATTTATTTGCTTGTCCTAGTTTGTTTGCTTGTCTGCTGCTCTTCTACTTGCTCTTTCGGTTGACTTGTTTGTCGAAGCTCAGACGCGGAGGTATCTCGACTTCTGCTGTCATGCCCACAGGCATTGAGAAAAAGCTAGCAGTTCAGGCGAACCTGTATCTCGGCACCTCGTACGCGGTCCGGGAGCAGCGTCAGAAAATAAAGAAAGAAACGCGCAGCGTTACCAGACGCCGATGTTGCGCTTCGACCCCCGCCGTCGACCCTCCTCCCGACGGCGGGCCATTACAGCGTGGACGGTCGACATCAAACGGTACAGACCGGCACGGTCGCCATCCGTGATCCATCACTGTCTACCGGCGCCTGTCAGCAGCACAGTCACTGTGCGGGCCACGTGTTTGCCTCGCCGGTTGCGTACAGCGCACTCGAGGCGTCAGATACTGCTGGCGGCGGTCGATCGAGAGAGTGGAAAAGATTTCATCTCTCTCTATCGCCGATCAGTTTTCTCGCTGCGAATGCCACATCAGCTTTGGTCGGTTTCGAGAACATTTTGGGGTGCCATGACGAGCCGGCGAACATTAAAAAAGACTTATTACCCGACACGCAACTTCAGTTCTGGGCCGTTTGCACTTTCTTTTATTGACCTTCTTGCAGTCTGCAAAACGCGCAAAGTTGCGCATAATGGACGGTGCAATCGCGTTGCGAGCAGTGTTTTTACTCGCATGGACGTAGAATAGTACGCAATAGCCAAATCTTTCATAAGAGAAGTAATGGAGCAGCCTACCACATCTACATATTTACATTTCGTTGTCTGCATCGTATTGTGTATTATATATATATATATATTCTTTTGCAGTTAAAATGGCTGGCACAGCGGGTATTATAGTGTTCCCCATGCACGTGCCTGAAATTTCGCGTAGCGGACTGGCATTGGGCAGTCACTACGAACTGTGTGGTCCTGGGCAGCGGACAGCACAAGGAGATAGAGAAAGACGGAAAATAAAAAGAAAAGCCTGACAGGGGCAGCCAATGGCGAAAGCACCACCAGAGCAGCGAAGTGGTCACTTTCTGCCACTATTGTCCGCCGCATTTGCACCCCAAACATTGTGCACGCAACTGGGCAGAGAGCTCACGCGACGCTGCGTGGTCCCACTCGGCTCGCGTCTGCACGCGAGACACATCCGATAATGAACTCAGGCGGCTGCGACGCTCCGTACCGTCGCCGCCAACAGCGGTCGGCGCGCGTCGGCTGCGGCGGTGGCGCGCGGCGCACCTGCAGACCTTCCCACGGGCCGAGACCCTATCGGCCAACCAGCGGAGTCGTGCGCAAACATGTTCTTAGTGCCACGCACGCTGTTTGTCTTCGTAGCTAATCTCGGACAACGAATGACCAGCTCGACATAAAGGGCCGAACAGTGAATGTGAGGCGCAGCAACCCCAGTCAGGAATGTCGGTTCTGCTCGCCAGAGCTGGTCGGAGCTACGCGCCAAGACAATGCAGTTATTTTGCGGGCGGAAGTTACGTGTACGTGAGTGGCTTGTAGTCTTTCATCGTTTCTTAAGAGTGGAGTAGGCAACGCATGTCTTGCGAAGTGTATGCAGTTTTGAGTGAAAAATAAAAAGGACCACCCTACATATCAAAGTTATGCTTTGTTCCTACGCGAGACGCAACAAATACGCACACATTTAGCTATGCGTCATTCCACGCCCATCGTGTCAAGGTCATGACACGCAGACGAGCTACGGTTGATATCCCGTAAAATATAAATAAAACGAAACAATGACTCTAGCGGACCACTGAAACGAAAGCATTGAGTGGAAGATTCAGCTCGGTTGCTCCAGCCCAAATACATGGGAATGGAAAAATTGTTTTTTTCCGGCAACAATTGCACCAAATTTGATGAAGTTCTTCGCATTAAAAAAATGTGAAAATCGTGTGATTGTAAGTACATTTTCCAGTAGGCATTGATTTAAAAGAAAGACAACTGTTGAAAATTCCCAAATTTAAAAGGAAAGCTAGCAAGTTTGCAACTCCATGCCTCAACAATTAAAGACTATCACAATGATGTAAACTGCACCTAATAATACATCTAAAGCGAAGCAAATTGATGTAGTATACACTCATTTAAAAAGTACCCCTAGTGGTGAGCTGAACTTTTACAAAACCCTCGTAACATTGTAACAATTCCACGTAAGCTGTAAATTCTTGTATCAGATTCGTCCGCTTGACGTGCCCTAATCGATGCAGTTTACAAAACTACGATATCTTATTTTTGTGTTGAACTACAGATTTGTAACCTAGTGCTTTCTATTTTTAAATTTTTTGAAACGAGTTAACTTATGAAACTTCTTGTAAAATTTACAAGGCTAAAATAAATATTGTTACTCGAACGAAGCATTCAGAACTCGAGACTATTTACAAAGTATATTTACAAAGGATAATGCAGCGTTGGCCAGTTCAGCCGACAGCTCGAGAGCGTCCGTCGTCTTCGTCGGGGCGCCCGCGTGCATGGGCCACAAGAAACACGCAATGTGCATGTATCAATATTTTGCTTGCTGCAGTCACTAGAATTCATCTTTCCCGGTACTTGAATAGGCGGCATCGGAGTTGGCCCCGAACAAATGCTTTCTTGTGTCGAAACAGAGGTGAGTGGCCGCAAGACGACGACAACAGCGACGGCGACGGCTGCGCGACGACGGATCACGTGGCACTGGCACACGGACTCGAATGCTGAGGCAGCGGGTTCCGTGGTGAATTTCCCTTTTCGTACGCAGGAACGTGATGGTCATACGAGCGAGACGCCACGCAATCTTCATGAAGTACGCTCTAGATGTAGAAAGAAAGGTATGAGAAACCGAGCGCCGAATAAGTAACAGCTGTTCTTGCTCATTTTGAAGACGCTTTTGAGAACAATCCTCGTGAAACATTGCAGGATATTCCGTACGGAAATCGAGAAGGAAACGGTGTCCGTTTCGCACGGAGAGCAGTTATTCAGAAAAGAAGGTGTGACGTTTTTAGTTAGGCAGTTTCTATGACATTAGATTGTGTAGGCTCACGATGCATGGCACGAGATGCATGTTATATTCATATTGCGCATAGGACTTGTAAAATTCTTAGCGTAGTACACATAGACCAAACTTTTTATTTATATTAGCTTAAATTAATAATTTGAATACAAGCGCACTTCTGATGCCCTCGGTTTCGGTTGATGCCCAGCAGAAGAATTGGTTGAAATTCGCTCTTACAAACAACCCTATACCGTTAGAACTTTCTGTAAACAGGGGTCCAGATGCTCCTCATACAAGAGCTAAGTGCGGCAAGCTAGGTTCCTTTCTGGACATTCTGTTGCAGCGCTATGGCGGTTCATGGTCACTCCACGCCTATGGAAAACCGAGGGCCGTGGTAATTCAATTTCACCTGCCTTTCCTTTCCACCCAGCACACGTTCACTGTCTCCTCTCTATATTTGGCGCTCTCTCGCAAAACGAAAAATGCGGTAAATGCCATTCACCGAGTATTTCGCGCTGCTGGCTGACTTCGCCATCGCTTGTTTCCATGGTACAGCTATAAACATTGTGTCAGCACGGGGACAGCACCGGGAAATTTATGCATGTTTGAAAACTGTCTTAGTTCGTGTCGTTATGTTACGTAGAAATACGTTACGTAGAAAGAGCCACGCGAGCGACTATATGCAGATCTATCTACAAGGGCATATATGCACTGCCCAGAAAAAACAGCCCACGGAAGGTTGCATCGTCGTCGTCATCCTTGCCTTTTCAAGCATGATAGACCTGCTCCTGGTCAAATGGTAAACTGTCCCGTAGCAATATAACAGCGCATAACAGATTGATTTCCTTACAAGTACAGGCGAGCTCGATGTTAGCTTAGCTACTAAAGCTACTGCACGGCCTGGCAGCTTTTGGCAATATTTCATCTACGCATTTCGCTGGCGATACGAACCAGGTAACCCTCCTTTTATATTATGTTTATTAAAAAAGTGTCACCTCGATCTTGAGTCACGCAAACAAACTTTCAACTCAATGAGACCGATTACTCCAATGCACACACGATTTGTAGAGGGAAATAAAAGAAATGAGGAAAGTAGGAATCCTGAAGCGACAGCGCTTAGCTCCCTTTCAAGTCCTTTGCCACCCGATGAGAATTGGTGACGGTCGTAGAGAATTTCAAAATAACGAGGTCACCTAATGACGCTCGCTTCCCGGCTCGAATCTTGACGAGGGCAAGAACACGCACACTGACTGTGTGCAGAAACCTGCCCGGTCGTAAAAGCAACGCGGACGCGCTCGGATTTAAAGAACGGTCAATCCGCATGGTGCAATCGGCTCGCGAAGGGAGAAGCTCTCAAATGCTCGTGTCAGACCGCCAAGGATGCGATAAGGCAGCCTGCCCCCCGACCCGGATGCACCGCTCATGTCCTGCCTCTAAGCATCTCGCCTTCGACGCGAGGTGGTCGTATACCCGGTCGGACACGACGGTTTGTTTGACATTGAGCCAAGACTGGTTCTTAGGGATTCGTCAGCGACCACTGTTTAAGGCGTGGTCTACGAAACCGCGGCGACATTCTATGCGGACTGAATGGGAAAGCACCGTCGTAGAGATCGAGTGAGGGGACACTTTCGACGACACACGATCTGCCTTCACCAAGGCGTTGAACCTTGCTGGTATTTCGTATTAGCGGGAGTATGAAATCTCAGTGGTATTTGTTGTTTCTGAAATGGACGATATCGGTCCGATACAGCATTTCCTGCGTTTTACAGACCTTCAGTCGCCGCTTTACAACGCAGACCTTCGCGCTGAGCTTTCTTCAGGCCTGCGTTATTCGACTTTCTCAGAGCGAGAACCAATAAAAAATTGCGAAACATCGCAGACTTCGAGAATGGATTTAGGTTTGCTACGCTGAAGTGAATAAAGGACGATAAAACGGGTACCGCTAAGAAGAATAGCAGTTGGTACGAGACTGCGCGACAGACGAACCCGTGTGCTTCCACCGCTGTGGTGCAAGTCTGGCTGGCACCGCGGCTGTGGCAGACTCCGCGTCTCTCTCGCCATTCGATTGCGCAGTCACCGACGACTAATGTTTCTCGCAAGTTAGCCTCGTCAACAGTTCAAATCTTGATCTTGATTTTACTGAAGTCGTCTGCTAATAGCGAAAAACCTCTCTATCTGTACAATTACGGTCTCGAGGCCTTCCCCGATGACTTTCTTTCAGTTGTTGTGCAACTATTTTCCCTCTTTCACGCAGCTTACGTCAAGTACATAGTTGCCACAATTCATAAAATTATGTTTTGCAACTTATTATGCGCGGTCAGTGTATAATCTGATATCAACGCGTTTTTCATCGAGGAATTGTAGTAACGGGGAGGCCAACATGTATCAGAGCCAACATTTCTGGCTCCCTTGAACCGTACCTGTCATTGGCTAAATTATTACGAATGAAGGAAGGGCGTTCCCAAAAACGCGCGTGAATCCAGGCGCCTTTGGATTCCGCTTGGTGAACAAAACAGCGCAGGTGTGCGTGCGTGGCCTTCCTTCGCGTTATGCTCGGAGTATCGCCTCCTCGTCGCCCGTGGCGAAGAAATAACCGCAGCGCGGGTGAAAGTGAGCAGTGGCGCGGAGGCAGTGGTATATCTGCCTCGTTTCAACGAGTAGCGGAGAAACAAGCGGCAGCAGCTGCTAACAAGAGGGTGCGCGTGAGACACGGGGAGAGTTAATTGTGACGGCTCTGCTCGCCTACTTCCACGCGTGCGCGCAACTCATTGGCATTCGCAGTGGGAGACCAGTCCGCATTTTGTTCAAGTCTTTCGCTTCCGGCGAATTTATCGCGCAAGCGTGCGCCGTCTCTCTCTCTCTCTCTCTCTCATACGCACGGACGCACAGTGGCACACACGGGCACACAATGGTGCGATTCATTGTAAGAAATGTGGAAGACTGAAGGTGGTGCTCAGTTCATCGACGCAGGAAGAGAGAGAGAGAGAAGGGGAACGGGAGCAGATAGTCTGACACTTTTTCTCTGTCTGCCTTTGTTGATGCGACAAGGGGGTAATGTTCTCCGCGGCGCCATCTGTTGAGCGGCGGCGGCGAGTTTTCTGGCAACGTCGTCTCCCCGAGGAGCAAGACGCGCGCACTCGGGCGCTCTTGTGGGAACCGCGCAGCCATCAATCTCGGGGCCGCGCCGTTTTCGCCTACAGCTCGCGGTCTTCCGCCCCGTCCGGCGGCCTCTCCCTCGTCTCGGCTTCAGGGCGCGTCGAAGTCCGGGAGACGAGCGAACGAACGGGTTTCACGCTGGGAATTCATTCGCGTTTCTCTTCTCGTGGAAGGCAGCCATACCGGCTGCCGGGGTTCTGTCGGCGGCTGCCGCCGTTCGAGACAAAAAGTCACGTTTCTCCGGTGCTTCTTCAGGGCAGAACCGGGCCACAGACTGGCCGACAGCGGTTAAGCGAGTCGGCGCGCGACTTATCTCGGCAAAAGTGTAGCGCGCGTGTCTCGCCCGCGTTCGCAACTCTCTGCTCGGCTGTTGCACTGCTTGGAGGAAAACGGAATGAGCTGCACATTGGAGCCGATCGATGGAGCGTCCTCTGAAAGACCGCCTGCGCGCATCCGCCAGCAGAGAGAATTCGCTCGGCGGCTAAGACGCAAACAAACCGGGGGAAAGAAGACGTATACGGAAATACGAAACAAAAAGGCAACCAAACGAAAGGAAGCCCACTGAAATTAAGAAAGGAAAAGTACCCACCTCCACCTTCTCTCAGGGCTTCCAAACGTGCCTCGGCTTTCAATTTGCTTGTCTGCAAGAAAAATAAATGAGCATGAAGGAACGACATAGCTTCAACGAGTTGAAGTAAATTGTAGGTGAATCCGACAGGCTTAAATGCAACAAAAGTTCAGAGATAGCAGATAGGTAGGCAGTTCACGAAATTGCGCTCAGGCTCGAGGAAGGCGATTGAAAGCGCAGGGCGAGACTTTATACTCACACAGGAGAGGACGATAGGAAATTTTAATCTTTCTTTTTTATTGCTGGCGAAATAGGACTTACATTGTTTCACAGTCACTGCACTTATTTTACCCTTGCCTTGCTAATTCTTATTCCTCCATAAGTTTCGTACGCCTAGCTGTCATCATGGTTTAAGGGCATTGCCATATATATGTCTATTGACGAACTTCACGCAAGACCCATCTTCGAGGACAAGACTTACCGGGCATCTTCGCACGGTGTCGCCACAATTCAAAATGGCAACGACGTATAGTAACGAACAAAGCGCCACCCTCTCATCCAATCTGCTATTCACATTTAACTTAACTGCATGTTCTCTTCTTTCGTGGTCAGAACACCACTCAAACTACTATTAAAGAAAAAGCCTTTCTTAACGAGTTACCACCACTTTTCCGTATCGAGTATGTCTGTAGCCTCTTACCGCGGGCCCCTATGGGCTCTTGGGACCACTGGTCGCCGTGAGGTTTAGAATATATATACACATATCATCATCATGATCATCATCATCATCAGCCTGGTTATGCCCACTGCAGGGCAAAGGCCTCTCACATACTTCTCCAACTACCCCGGTCATGTACTAATTGTAGCCATGTTGTCCCTGCAAACTTCTTAATCTCATCCGCCCACCTAACTTTCTGCCGCCCTCTGCTACGCTTTTCTTCCCTTGGAATCCATTCCGTAACTCTTAAGAGGAAGCTTTAGCTCGGGCCCAACTCCGACGCGGCCTATTCAAATACATGTAAAAACGCAAAAACGTTTTTCTGAGATAACCCGTGCACCGATTTTAATGAAATTTGTTGCTTTTGAGACAGAAAGTTAAATTCTAGTGACTGTTGCAAGCGGAATTTCGATTTAGGACTTGAATTTTGTTAAAAAGATTTTCAAAAATTCAGAAGTTTGAAAAATATAGAAGCACGAAGTTTACAAACTAATAGCTCTGCATCAAGAATAGATATCGTGGTTCTGTAAACGGCATCCACTAGATCATTCAAAGCGGACAAATTTAATATGTCATTTTACATCTTACGTGAGTTTGTTACGTTGTTTACGAGGGTTCTGCAAAAGTTGTAATTACAGATTAATAAATTTTGAGATTCATGTATAAAATGTCAAATTTGTCCGCTTTAGATGTACTATTAGGTACAATTCATAGAATTGCGATATCACCTATTCTTGCTGACTTACGGAGTTGTAAACTTGATAGTTTCGTTTTCTGAAAATTTGCGATTTTTGCCAATTTTTAATAAAAAATTGACGACCTAAATCAAAAATCCGAAACCAACAGTCACTAGATTTTAAGCTTTTCTTTTAAATGCAACAAATCCCGTCAAATTTGGTGTTGTGGTTGCCAAGAAAAACGAATTCTCCTTTTACATGTATTTAGATAGGAGCACCAGAGCTAAAGCTTCCTCTTAATGACCATCGGTTATCTTCCCTCCTCATTACGTGTCCTGACCATGCCCATTTCTTTTTCTTGATTTCAACTAAGATATCATTAACTCGCGTTTGTTCCCTCACATATACGTTCACATATATGTTCCCTATACACATATATAATATGTGTATAGTATATTTCACAAATAAACAAAGAACATCTTCGAGGCAGGATTCGAACAGAGGACCGGTAGCACGGTAGCCCGAAGCTCGAACCATTAGATCACGGGCACAAGCCGTAGCAGGCGGAATATAACATTCTCGAGCATTGCCCATTAGCAAGCCAGCGCGTTGACACACTTGGAGCTTTTGATTGCAATAGCATTGATATGAACACTTCATATGATCTTTCGCCGTCGTCGATAATTATACATAAATAAACTGATTTCTTTAGTTTTATTACGTTTTGTGAAGAGCCTTCCTCCCACTAACCGTAAGCTCTCCCTTTGCGTAAAAATTTGAACCGCAGATAGCGCAACATGTCTAGGCGTGTTCGTGTTCCAGTCGCACAGTCTGATGCACAGGTACGGCTGTATTTGAGGCCTCAGGTTGGACAGCCTTGCTTGCTGGAACGAATTGTACCAGCGATGAAGGGCCTGCCAACTTGTGCCATAGTTTTCCCACTCGTAGTAGCCATGGTGGTACCTGTCAGTGCGGGATTTCTGCAGCGAAGCACCGCTTCCCTCACATCGCGCAAACACTCGTCCCCGTGTTAAATGCGGGAACGCCAGCCGAGAAGCTCGTCGCACTGAAGCAAGGATGGCCCGCATGCGGCGCCAAGACCACTCTGCGGTCTGGACGCAGGAAAGAACGAGCTGCCGCGTGGGCGGCGCACGACGCGACTCAACGCCGGCGGCGCCCAGACGCGGCGGGGGGCCGTGACCAAGCGACACGACGCCCTCGAGAGGTTGCCCGCCGCGAGCAGCGCGGCAACTCGAGGGCGAGCACGCCGACAATGCCGCTCACGGTGGCCGAGTCTCTTTCTGTCCGTGCGCGTCTGCGCACGCCGCGCGCGTTTACTCAGACAGCTTGTGTTTGCCGCAATTCACACTGCCAATGAAGCTACGGGCCTTACTTCGTGCAGTACTTGAACATGTTGCTATTGGATTCGTTGTTTCGGCTTTGTGTCGAAATTATGCAAAATTATCCAACGGCCGGATACGAAGAGAGGACATCTAGCACATAAGCCTGATACTGTGACCATTAGGCCACGGACACGTTCTTAATTATACGGCATCTATTTAGTGCCGCTAATGGTGCTAAATGATTGCCTGTCAATGGGTTCTTGATGCAACTATAGATAGCACAGTAAAGACGACAGCGATGGCAAGCAGCACAACACCAGCGATTACTTAATTAAAGGTCGATTCCTCAAACATCTTTAAAAATCAGAGCATGTCATTATAAAACATAATTAAGAAGACTAGAAAACAAGGTAACAACCAAGTGACGCCATCGAAGTACGGAACACAAATCTATTGGCATTGTCTGGACATGATACTGTTTTTCTATCATCTACGAGAGTTCAATGCGAGGTGGATGGTAGTTTGGCCTCACCTTTCGTATGTGGCAATCTTAACTCTGTACTAAACTGATGCTCTTGGAGATTAAATTCTGGAGGAGAATTAGGCGGAGAATTAAGTTCGGCGACCCTTCAATGCACCTGAGTGTCTATTAAAACGTGCTATTTAACGGCGTAATGCTCATCCCAGGTGCACATATACGGGTGAAAGAACATGAGAGAGGCGGGGCACGAGATTGATGGCGTATTTACAAGGCAAGCTTCTGTAGGCCAATCTGCACGTTGATTTCATCGGTGACAGAGGCGGACGCACCCGCAAAATAGTTTTAAAGGAACAAGAAGAAATGCAATGCTTTTACTTATCTTTGACAACATGCGTTGCAAGTTCATTCTCAACCGGCGTCATCACTTTTATGCGGAGATAGCTCAGAATTTTCTTTCAATTGGCCCACATTTGAATTGGAGAGAACTAAAATCCCACAATATCCCCATGATGTTTGCAGCTTGGATGTTTGCATTGTATGGAATACGGAATCTTCGGCAAGGTGACACATACGACGCATGACCAGTTGGCCACGAGAACCTTTCCAGCCGAACGTATCGCGGTTGGACAGAATTGGGCTTCTGTATTTGCATTGCTGGCTTTAAACATATTGTATTCTGTAGCTTAACTTCATTGTCCTTCTTCTCAGTCTACACCATGGGCGCTATAACGTAAGACTATTCCAAACTTTTCTATTCCAATTCTGCTATCAGCCCTCCACGATTGGTCAAAAACTTTTTTAGACCACCCCCACTGCACCTGTCTGTCACGTGACGTCACGAAAACCGCCATACCTCCCCATCTGATATGATTTGTACACACTGATTATGCATCATTTGAATGAAAAAAGAAAAACAGTTATTTCTGATTCGACCCCTTTTCGCCATAGCCCTCGGCTATTGGTAAAAAGTTTTCGGGCTGCACCCACTTCACCTGCCTGTCGCGCGACGTCACAAAACCGCAAGAACTCACCGCGTCAAAGTGACGTGTACGCGATAAAGATGCATTCATATGCCGAACAAAACTGAATTTTCTTCGGAATAGCCGCAGGCAGCCCCGTTCCGAAAGGAATAGAAGATGGCTGCCGCCGATCGCTCAGACCCTGGCTACTCGCACCTGCCGGAGAGCATGGGTGTATTTGCGTATAATAAAACTTCTTGCGTGGCCGTGTAACGTTTTCGAGCACTTTCGGCACGTTTACCCCCTCATTCTGCCAACTCTTCTTTGCTGAGGGTCCGTTCTAGCGTCATTCTTGAGCTTCCGTTGCATGCCGCCGCGATTTTCGACCAGCCATCGCAAGCTAAGTGAGGGAAAGCCGACCAATCGTAGACGCCCGCACCACCCTCTTCATCCGGTTATCGATTTTCAATGCAGTGGCTCGGCCCAATCGAATCCCTCTCCACTTAAACGTTCTCCTCGCCTCTTGTCAGCCAATTAGATACGACAAGCCGCTCAGTGTAGGCAATGTTATTCGTTTTTCAAGCAAACAAAAGTGACCTCCTATGAACGAGGAGAGGGTTTGATTGGTCTGTTCAGACAACCCTGCGGGTAACCGCCCGGTGCTTGCGTTGGTGGTTACGCAAATTTGACGTCAGAAAATTGGAATAGAAACATATTGGAATAGTTTTACGTTATACGGCCCCATGTCTACAAAGCGCAAAAGTCGCACTAATCAAACGTGTTCGCGGACGAGGCTTGTCTCGTCGCGCTAGAGCACAACTATACTCAAGCCAAGGGTTGGCTGTGTGAGCGTGTGCGAACGCTTATAGCGACAAGGACGTGTGACCAGTCCATCGTGCACGTCTTGCAGTTGCCGCGAGACACTTCGGCATCACCTGATATATTGGAGTGTCCGGCTTTCATTGCGCCGCGCACGTCACTAGTGAGGGACTATCATCGCCTTGGCCTGCGGTGTATACGACATTTGACGAATGTTTTCACCTCAGTGGTTGTGCGTCTCGACGCGATCAGGCTCACCGCGCTCTTCTTACTTTTCTAGAAGTAACTAACTTAGGGTCCACGTCTGTAGCTTATATTTGTTGTCAGATGACAGGACCTCAGAGACTATTTCTTCTATTTTGACATTCTTTATTAGCGTGACCGGTCCTGCGGCGTGCGACCTGTACTGTGTGTGTTCTGCTTAATTCTTTGAGATTTGTCACCTTGCTCTTTCCTTCCTCTTTCCTGCCTTTCTTCCTATCTTCCATTTCTACGTTTCTGTCTTCTCCTTTCCGAAGAGTAGGCAGGCGTCGCGCTCCTTTCGGTGGCAGTTGCCAGCCTCCTCCTTGCTTTTCCTTTCCTGTCAAGTGTATATATGTTTTCGAATCAAATAATAATAATAATAATAATCACTAAGCACCTAATATCAGCAGTACTTATAGGCGAAACGCAAGTATAGTCATCTCACTGTATCCTGGGACTTGTTGTTCACGGCTGAGACCGGACGAGGAGAGCAGGTAGTGCATACGTATTGTACGGCGAACATACGTGTGCATACACAGCTATAACGGGAAAAATGAAATAAATAACAGGTTTCCTTGCCCCCATTGCCGTGAAATACGTCTGCGTAGTGAGTTGGAGATGCGGAGATGGCATCAGAAAAAGAAAATATTTGCGCGGAAACTAAATGGCTCAAGGACCTAGGACTGCATGCAAAAAGGTTTTCTGTCATAATAATATTTGCCACTAGCCGGTGACATTCCGTCGTAATATTTCCAGCGTTAAAATTGTCCAGGATGCCCGAACTTTCTCTTACGAACAACTACAGTGTAGGATCTTTTTGTGAATACATGCCATAATCTGTCTTCCATTCTCGCCATTGCATTTCGCAATCGGAACACGGTGTAGCCTCACGAAGAGAGTCATGAGCCCTGCACAAATGTCGGCACACAACACTTGTATGCCCCGAGTACAACCAGGCCAGAATAAGTAATGCTTTATTCGAGAAAAATCTTACGGAATTTCTTCTTCAAAAGTTAATTTACGATTAAATCGTTTAGCGTCTCAACGCAACTGACAGGCTATGATGGACGCGAGAGTGTGGAGCACAAGACCAGTTACCGCCTCCTGGGGCTCCTTAATATAAATATAAACAGGGTGCACGAGTCCCAATTAGAATGCGACCACCTCCACTGCCGGCAATCGAAACTGCGATCTCTTGCGGAGAAACACAATGCCAGTGCTACTGATCGAACCTGGCTGACATGGGCGGAAACTTTTCATTTGTCCTGGGGGGAGGGCAGACTAGCTTTCTAGACGCCAGCCATATATATATATATATATATATATATATATATATATATATATATATATATATATATATATATATATATATATATATATATATATATATATAGTTCATATCATAACAAGACGCAAAGGACAGAATAGGCGAAATTGGATTGACGTATTAGTTGAACTTCAAAAAAAAAAATTTTAAATTAATGGAAATGAAAGTGGATGAAAAAAAAAAAAGCTGGCCGCAGGTGGGGCACGAGCCCACGTCTTCTTTACGCGTGCGATGCTGTGCTTGTTGTCTTTGTTTGTTGGCTTCTTATGATATGACTAATAGAACTTGGGCTGTCACCCCCGTATTCTTAAACACGCCTTCACTTGAAGCTTCTCCTCGACTCAGCGAAGTCGTGGCGACGGGGCCTACTTCACTCAAGGAGCCGTTGCGTTTCATGAACCCTACTCCACCTTTCCTCCGCCAAGGAACGCCTTGAAAATGCGCCCTTGACTCGAGTGAAGTGCACCGGCCGAGAAAAGCGTCTGACATCGAGACTATTCCTAAATTTGCTTATCAAAAGTACAATTATTTAAGATAAATATGTTTTTCCGTTAATTCGTCTTCCTAATCAAACGACTACATGGCGCAATGCACAACTTCAGCTCGGTAACGCTGCCACTGTGAGCATTCGACTGATAGATCAAGCGGGAGCTGTGTTTGAGGTCTGGCAACAATCGCACCCCAACAGCTGAGAGCATGGCGCATGGCTGAAAAGCAAGAAAATTTGCGCCCGGAATTGTCCGCTGTTCTTTGTTTCAAAGTGATTCGTTGGTGGTTCACATTGCGGATGTTAATCGCGGTTATTATGGATGATTTTGTCCGTGTGTGTATGGTGACCGAGGCGAATTGACTTTGAAGGCGGCCACAGATGGAACGGCCGATGAGCAGCTTTGTTTACCTTCAAGATTCAAGACCGAGTGCTGAAAGTTTGCTGAAAGCAACAAGAGGACAGAAAATACCGGTAAGTGAACCATTTTTGCATAGAAGCACATTATGTTGATGTGGTTTTCGCGAGGTTGCTGTCGATAAAACTTTTCCAATGTGCTCAAGCATGAGTGTTCATGTTACGGGCATTAGCAGCTGAAGCATATTTGTGGCAGCATATTGTGGCACTAATCGGAGCTTGTGGGAGATTCGGCCTGACAGTCTGTTATTGGTTCTGCTTTTAAACAAAAGTGCAGAATTTACCTATCGGCGCCTAGGTCCAACGATCATACCGGTATCGCGTATGAAATCTTTCAGTATTAAGGAGAAGCCGTCATAGTATACATGTGGCAGAATGCATATGGTTGTGTGCGTAACATCGGCATTTACACAATGGACCACTGTCGGAGGACCTCTTGCTAGGCGCATGGCCACAGAGTTGGCAGACGACAGAGACAATGTGTCCTTCACCTCGTTCCTCCCATTATCATCCCCCATTGTGACCCTTTTTCTTCCCCTCTTCCCCTTCCCTTAGGTAGAGTAGCAGACCAGATGCTCGATTATCCGGCCGACCTCTCTACGTTTTCCAATCATTAAAATACTTCTTCTTCGGCAGGTTGAAGAAAAGCGTTTTTGTGTCCTGTACTTTAATTTAGAAACCATGGTGGTTAGTCAGTTTGTTCAAATTTTAGCACACATAGTCAATGAACCAGCACTGGTGCCTGCATTTCCAGTGCTTCGTCACTTCACATACACGCTACGCAATGTTTTAATCTTCCGAAAATTCACTTGTTAGTAGTTAATCACCAGCATTAGTGTTTTTTCTCCCTACCTCCTTCGATGTGCTATGTGGTAGCATCTGATGCATGTTCCATAAACTGTGCTTTAAGCTCACGCTGTGGCCACATTTTTTTAGTTGTGCTATGTCTTTTCATTTCCGTTGCTTAGGCACACTGATTTTACTTAGCGTGCGAACGCCCAGTGTACATAAACCTTTCGGCATTCTGGTGCAGGATGTGGGCTTTGGAAGGACCAGTTGATGAAAAACTCAATGTCTGTGCTGCACAGCAAGGCTTGTGGCAGACCTGAAAGCATTGATAGATGCGGTGCCTTCCTTGTTGGAATTACACCAGCCCGCTTCCCTGAAAGAAACTAGGTGCTCAAGAAGTACTTGACTAACCTACTCGGTAATTAGTCTGTGCTTATTTTCATCAACTTTGTAACAATATTGATGTTACGGCTCCCTACATTGACAAAATGGCGAAATAGACACTGCGTTATTTCGAACCACAAACATGAAACAGCTGTCCCATATTGAAATGAAATGCATATTTTATTCCTGTTCAACTGTCATACAAACTTGTCTTGGAGACAATATATTCGTGATTATGGTGTGCGAAGTCATCAGTTGCCCACGATGGGTTGCGATTGCGATGTGAGCTTTTTTGCTGCCCACAATTTGGGATGCAGCAGTTTCGTAGCATTTGTAGCCAGCATTTTAGTATGCTGAAGCTGCTTTAGCATGAGCTAGTGTATATTAAGAAATATTCCATAATATTATGGTTAATCGCAGCTTGTCCGAAGTAATGGTAGTGATGCACTCTTTACTGTATTTTTCAGGGTCGTCATTGTGACAGGTTTACCATTACACGCCGTCGGGTGCCCACACCCTACAGGCTACTGTCTAGAATACAGGTGGAGTTTTATTCTAGAATATATTTGTAAACAATACTACTGCTTCTGTTTGCAAGATCAGAGTTCACGCTGTATTTGCATACTATCAAAGTACAAAAAGACGAGCATTATGTTAAGTTGTTTTAGAAAAAATTTGGCACTTGGATTGACCAGAATTTATTAAGGCGTACATACTATTTTAATAAATATGGCTGAAGAAAACAACCTGGATAACAAATACAATCACTTCAGCCACAACGTGTCTATGAAGGCAAATGCATGCAGTCAAACTGCTTTTAGTGGTGTTGTTTGAGCTGATAGGGTGTCAGATGCTGTAGGATAGAAGTCAGCCAGAATATTGCGACAACTATTGTAGTGCAGCGGGACATATTAACTGGAGCTCTTCACTCGCACACCAATGCAAGCGCATCAAACACAGCACACTTGGAAAGGCAGCTGCTCTGCGTGGTTGTATTGGTAGCCTGGTTCCTGCATAAGGGGGTTGGTGATAAATATACAATGGTGTTAAGGCGCATGACAAGAAGCTTAGGTAGTTTGTTTTCTTTAGTTTACTTTTACTGCTAATTAAATTCGTTTAAGGATTTTGTGTTCTAGAGCACGAATTTTTTACTATAGTGAGCTCATACTCTCTTTATTTATATTTGCAAGAACATTTTTCAGCTGGTTTGGCGCTTGCGTATCCATACCGACATACAGCGATCGAGCACTTACATAATGAACCCTCTTGAAAGCTGGAATGTTCGCAACAAAGATATGCGAGATATATCTGCTACCACTTGCTAGCAATGTCTGTACTAGGAGCTGTCACTGCACTGCTAAAGCTTTCTTTATCACAATAAAAAATAATGTGATGTGCAAAAAGTATGCCCTGTCGTATTTTTATTAGTTTTACTCAAATAAAACATTCCATTCACTTGTGTATACAAGAAGGTATAATTCTGAATGCCCTTTCATAACTGGTTACTTCCTCGTTTTGCTCAGATGTTCATTGGCATGATAAGCTAATTAAACTGAACATTTTGAAGCAAGGCTCACATAATTATTGGTTACGACTTCAATTTCTACCAACTGCACACGCTGCATCCAAAATTACAGTACAATATTTTGTTTTCCCTAGCGCAACTAGCTGCATGGAATTAAAGAAATATTCAAAAAAGATTAAGTGAGCGCACCTGCTCGTTTATAGAGATGATCGCCTTGCTGCGGTGTGCTTCGCCGTCCTTGATTAGCGCAGTCAGTGACGATCTACCCTAGTGCAAACCGCGCGAACGCGGGCGACTGCCGGCGCTTGCACAAGCAATACACATACACAGGCAATACACGCACTAATCACAGGAATCTTCGTCGTTTTCTTTCCATAGGTTTTACGTCCGCCACAGTTATGTATCGTGCCGTGCTTGAACTGATGCGGCCTTGTACGATCAGCCGCGAGTAACACGTAAATGCTCTGGCGCCAGTAGTAGTTCTGGAGCACTCGCGCGAAGAATACCTGGATGCAGATCAACAGCTGGGTCATGCCAGGAGTAATACGACAGTCACTGCACCAGCTCACAGTCTTCCTGACAGGACGGCCGATCTGTCTCGGCGCCGCATTGGAATAATTCCGTTGCCGAAGCGCTCCAGAGGATTTCACCGGTCCCAAAAACGAAGCCTTCGAAAATACGTAGCATCGTTAACTAAAGAAAAGCTACAGAGGCAACCGGCGTCCACCCGAAAAAGCTGACGAGGCGAGCGACAGATAACAAGGCCGCCATGTTTACGAACTAACTTCTCTCAAGGAGCGATTCAAGGTAGCTGTGAGGCTACCTTGACATTCTCGAGTAAAGCGCTCGAGCTTTCCTTCACTCAAGGCGCGTTTAGAGTGGAGGGCGATTTGTGAAACGAAAAACCACCGCACTCAAGGAGCATTTCGAGTGGAGGGTCGAGTCGAGGTGGGTTTGTGAATACGGGGGTCAGTGTTCTACAGGGTGTCCCACATAGCCTGAGCCAAGAATTTAAAAATGAGAGGCGCGTCGGAAGCGAATTGAACCGAGCGCATACTATTCGCAATAGCCCATAGTAACTCAGACATTTTTTTTGTTTTCCCCATAACTCACTAATTCATTAAGTTTAATTACCCAACTTTTTAATTATTGGCTGAGGACCCCTAGTATGATAAGCAGATTTGTAGAGTACCTTCAGAAACCACCGCTCGAATTGTTTCCTGTACGATACCTCTCACGTAGTCCTTTTTTTTCCGGGTTGCAAAGAAAGCCTACGAAATATGAAAAAAGGCCACGTGGCGGAGCGCTTGCGCAGTGGTATCGTGCTTCTCTCAAGCGTGCGTTCGGTGAAGAAGGTCGGCTCCCGTCGGATGACGGCGAAAATGCATGCTGCTGGCCGAGCGCTGCCGAGGAGATAGAAGACAGTTTTAGCAGAGCGTTTGCTTGCGCTCCGCTCCGCACACGTTTCACGCGCGCCGGTGGCTGCACAGAATGCATTGATTTCGCTTATCTAACAAGAGCGCCTTCCAGAGATGCCACTGACGTGCTCTCAGCTTGGCGGTAAAACGATTACGAAAGCAACTACACGCTCCCTGACGCACCGCTAAATCAGGTTCCTAGCGGATTGTGGTCAGCGTCTCACGTTCCGCTGCCGCTATGTGTGCTGTGCGCACGCGCGTCAGTGTTCCCAGTAGCGTTTTGCTGAGCGGCTGCATGCCAATTGTTGTGATAGGCCGGTCTGAGCGGAGCGGACCGTAAACGCTCTGCTAAAACTCTCTAGAGAAGGCCCCGCCGCTTTCCCGTCGCCCGTCACGTGGTTTCGTCACATGCTTCAGAGCAGCACGATACCGCTGCGCAAGCGCTACGTCACGTGGTTCCTTTCATATTTCGTAGGCTTTCATTGAAACCCGAAAAAAAGGACTACGTGAGAATTATCGTACAGGAAACAACTCGATCGGTGGTTTCTGAGAGAGAGAGAGAGAGAATCAACTTTTATATTGAGCCCTTAGTAACGGTTGGTGTGCGCTGGCACCAGATGAGGTGGAGCCACATCACATTATTTTTTATTGTGATAAAGAAAGCTTTAGCAGTGCAGTGACAGCTCAGGTCCCATATGCGTCCAGCAGTTCCTGGCCCCAAGCCGCCAGCGCGAGCTGGGTCGGTAGGTCGGGGCTGGACAACAAGGTCTCCCATCGCTCGGGGGGGTTGGGGCTGGGGATGGTGGGGGGTAGGGATGGTAGGGGGTTCTTGAGCTTAGTGCACTCTGCAAGGATGTGTGCTGGAGTGCCTTTTGATCATCTGCAAAACGGGCATGAAGTGTCATGCTCTGTTGGGAACATCTTGTGCAAGAGCACCGGATGCGCTAGCGACCCCGCTTGCGTGCGTCGCACGATCGTTTGCTGCATTCTGCTGAGTTGCGGATGCGGACGGAGAAGCCTACATCTGCCGCTTCTGTACATTTGTGTGATTTCTTTGTAACTTGTTACGGGGTGCGGTAGCTCTAGCTCGTCCTCGGTCCGGATTGACAGTTCTCGGGCGTAGTGGTCGGCGAGTGCGTTGCCTTCCACTTGCGAGTGAGCCGGGACCCACACGAGCTCAACGGCCCGTCCCGGTGATTTGCATTTGGTGAGGATCGCTAGTGCCGCGGGAGAGATGTTCCCCTTGCGGTAGCTTGCGTAGGCGGTCTGGGAGTCTGTGACCACGGTCCTCACTCCCGGTTGTGCGAGTGCGAGGGCCAAGTCCACTTCCTCTGCTTCGGCTGTATTCGTCGTCCGTATCGACGCGCCTGTGACCAGTTTATCGATGGTGGTGACGTCCGCCGTTGCTCTGGTTCCGTGCTTGGGAAGCGAGGCGTCCGCGTAGAGAACCTCGGTATCCTCTTCCAGCTGTCGAGCCAGTGCCTTGGCCCGGGCAGAGCGTCTCTCATCGTTCCTCCCGAGCTGCATGTTCCGGGGGAGGGGCTTGGTCTTAATAATGTCTCTCCACGTTGTGGGGAGTGGCACCGTTGTCGGTTGCTGTTCAATTTGCCATCCTATCTTGCGTAGGACGGCCCGACCGTGCTCTGTCCGGTTCAGCCTTACTCTCTGGTGGGATAGGTGTGCTTCCACCAGCTGCGATCATACTTGGGCTCCTCAGCCAATAATTAAAAAGTTGGGTAATTAAACTTAATTATTTAGTGAGTTACGGGGAAAACAAAAAAATGCCTGAGTTACTATAAGCCAGTGCGAACAGTATGCGTTTGGTTCTATTCGCTTCCGCCACTCCTATCATTTTTAAATTCTTGGCTCAAGTTATGTGGGACACCATATATATATATATATATATATATATATATATATATATATATATATATATATATATATATATATTGTTACGGCTTTGTGCCGAAGATTGTAGCGTCTGGCGTCACAGTCCTGTTGTTCGTGGATTCGCAGACGCGCAAGCTGCCTAGCTGCCTAGCTGCCTCTGCTCGGTGTGTTATCTCTTCAGCACCCGTCTCGTTGTCGTCAAATTCATGAGGGAGCATTGCGTCTAATGTTGTTGTAACCTCACGGCCGTATACGAGACTGAAGGGCGTCTTGCGAGTGGTCTCTTGACGAGCCGTATTGTACGCGAAGGTGACATAAGGTAAAACCTCGGCCCAGTTCCTATGCTCTACATCTACGTACATGCTTATCATATCAGCCAACGTCCTATTGAGTCGTTCTGTCAGTCCGTTCGCTTGAGGGTGATACGCTGTTGTTTTCCGGTGGGCGGTACCACTTAGACGTAGAACGATATCTAAAAACTGGGCCATGAACGCAGTACCTCTGTCCGTGACGACTACTGCGGGAGCGCCATGCCTTAAAACGATGGATTCCAGAAAAAATAGTGCCGCTTCATCTGCTGTTGCCCGTTGCAGGGCACTTGTCTCGGCATATCTAGTGAGATAATCCGTGGCAACGATTATTCACCTATTACCAGTAGTAGACGTTGGGAAGGGGCCCAGAAAGTCCATGCCTACTTGTGCAAATGGTGTAGCCGGTACGTCAACAGGGTGCAGTAAGCCGGCTGGTTTGACGGATGGCGGTTTACGACGTTGGCAATCCGGACATGTCTGAACGTAACGTTTAACGACCGCAGTAAGTCTCCGCCAGTAGTAATTCTGCCGAATCCGTGCCAATGTGCGAGTGTAGCCCAAGTGCCCAGCAGTCGGCTCGTTTGGCAGGCGTGTAAGATTTCACGTCGAAGCGGTGATGGAACAACAAGTAAGTAGTTGCTGCCGCTAGGCGAGAAGTTCTTCTTGTAGAGGACGTTGCGACGCAAGCAGTAGGATGCCACCCCTCTTGCAAAGAGCCTCGGCACGCTGTTGGTTCGTCCTCCGAGGTAATCAATAAGCGGCAGCAATTCAATGTCATCCCGTGGCTGGCGTGAAAGATCGGCAGTATCCACGAGTCCCAGAAAAGCCGTGTCGTCATCGTCTTGTGCTGCCGGCTCAACAGGAGACCGAGAAAGGCAGTCGGCGTCTGCGTGCCGTTTTCCCGACTTGTATGTAACAATAAAGTCGAACTCTTGGAGTCGAAGACTCCAGCGTGCGAGCCGGCCGGAAGGATCTTTCAAATTAATGAGCCAGCAGAGGGAATGGTGATCACTAACTACGGTGAAAGACCGACCATACAAATACGGACGAAATTTCAGAACTGCCCATACCATTGCGAGGCATTCTTTTTCAGTGGTGGAGTAGTTAGCTTCGGCTCGGGATAGTGTCCTACTGGCGTAAGCAATCACTTTTTCGCTGTCACCCTGCCATTGTACTAGCACCGCCCCTAGACCGACATTACTAGCGTCTGTATGCAATATCGTCGGGGCTTCCTCATCGAAGTGTGCTAATACGGGAGGCGATTGCATGCGTTGCCGGAGCTCGTGGAATGCCCGCTGCTGGTCTTCGCCCCAAGTAAAAGGCATATCTTCTCGGGTGAGCTGTGTTAACGGCCATGCGATACGCGAGAAATTCGCAATAAATCGCCGGTAATATGCACAGAGTCCCAGAAAACGTCGCACGGCTTTTTTGTCTGATGGAATCGGGAAATTAGCGACGGCGGCAATTTTATCCGGATCAGGTCGGACTCCTTGGCTACTGACGACGTGACCGAGGAACTGGAGCTCATGAAAACCAAAATGGCACTTCTCAGGCTTCAAAGTGAGACCGGCAGAGCGTATCGCTTCAAAAACAGTTTTCAGCCTTCGTAAGTGTTCGTCGAACGTTGCGGAAAAGACAATCACGTCATCCAAATACACCAGGCATGTTTGCCATTTGAGTCCGGAGAGCACAGTGTCCATTAGACGCTGAAATGTTGCTGGCGCCGAACACAAACCGAAAGGAAGTACCTGAAATTCATAAAGTCCGTCAGGCGTCACAAAGGCTGTTTTCTCACGGTCTCTCTCATCCACTTCGATCTGCCAATAACCGCTTTTCAAGTCCATTGAGGAAAAGTAGCACGAGTTTTGCAACCTATCCAAGGAATCATCAATACGTGGCAGTGGATAAACGTCCTTCTTTGTGACCTGATTGAGCTTCCGATAGTCGACGCAGAAGCGCAGGCTACCGTCCTTCTTCTTCACTAAAACTACAGGTGATGCCCACAGACTATTAGATGGTCTAATAACGCCATCTTCCAGCATCTTCTTCACTTGTTTTTGTATTGCTTCGCGTTCCTTTGGGGCCACACGATAAGGGTTTTGTCGGACGGGTCTGGCGTCGACATCAGTAATGATGCGGTGTTTTAAAATTAAAAATTAAATTATGGGGTTTTACGTGCCAAAACCACTTTCTGATTATGAGGCACGCCGTAGTGGGGGTCTCCGGAAATTTTGACCACCTGGGGTTCTTTAACGTGCACCTAAATCTAAGTACACGGGTGTTTTCGCATTTCGCCCTCATCGAAATGCGGCCGCCGTGGCCGGGATGATGCGGTGTTTGGTAAGTGGCGTTTGACCAACTCTTGACACAGAGGAGAAACAGCCCTGGTACTGATTGATGAGCTCAAGAAGACGGTTCCGCTCAACGGCCGTTAACGTCGGATTAACGTCTACAATAGGCGCAGCTGTGTGGATTGTAGAGGCCGACTCCTGCGCTAAGTGGCAGTCTTGTATTTCTGTCACTTCGTCGAAATAGGCGACAGCAGTGCCTCTAACGATGTGTCAGCGCTCCTTACTAAAATTCGTCAGCAAGAGTTCGGCGCTTCCGTCGATTACATTGATAAGTGCTCTGGCAATGGAGACACCGCAATTCAGTGCTAGCTACTCCAGTCCCATTTTGCCGGCTGTCACAGCGCACCTGTACGAGAGAGCAACTCCGCGGCATAAGTATGACGTCGTCCGCGGCAATACGTAAGCGAGGTTGTTGTGGCTTCTCATGGGTGACATTATCCGAACTCGTGGCAAATGTAACGCTTCTGTCACGGATGTTAATCACGGCACCGTACTCCCGTAGGAAATCCATGCCCAATATAAGTTCTTTACAACACTCAGTAAGGATGACGAGGGTGACCACGAAGGATGAACCGGCGATTAAGAGTCGGGCCGTGTATTTCCCGACAGGTGTCATCAACTGACCTCCGGCGGTTCTTATGTTGGGCCCGTGCCATGGTGTCTTCACCTTCCTCAGTTTGTCAGCGACCTGTAAGCTTAGGATTGAAAAATGGGAGCCAGTGTCAACCAGAGCGGCTATTTCGTGGCCGTCAATGCAAACGATGAGCTCGGCGCTGACGATGTCAGTCACGTCTTTCGCACTTCTATCCGTCGTATTCGTCGTTGTGCTGGGCGTCTTTTTCGTCAATGCAGTCTTCACGTCGTCGTTCGTTGATAACGGGGGATGTGGAGCAGTTAGAGTATTGGCAACCTCACCCCCGGAGGTCGCTGCGGCTAGTTTCCCCGTCGAGGGCTAGGTGATCTGCCTGACGTCGGCAAAACTGCGACGAGTCGGCGAATTGTAGCGCGCCGGAGATGGAGAAGGAGAACGTGGTCGAGGCGTCGTCGTATTTTGTGGCTGACTGTTCACAGGGGCGTCGTTGTAAGCACGTCGACCGTCGTACGGAGAATAAGCATAGTTGGCAGGAAAGCTTGGGTGTTGAGCGGCGCGATAGTTGTTCCATTTATGGCAAACTCTATAGACGTGTCCAGCTTCACCACAATGGTAGCACACTGGTCGACGGTCGACGGTGCGCCACAAATCGGTTTTCCGACGCTGATAGTTCGGCGGTAACTCTCCATGGAGCCAAGGAGTGGCGTGTGCATGTCAAAAATACGGCGTTGTTGGTGCTGGCATGATCGGCGGGGTCGGTAGAGTAGACGAGGGTGACGATGTCGGCTCTGTTTGTGGCGTAGGTGGTGTTGTAGTTATGGGTGTCAACGGCGTTGAAGTTGCATTGAGTGGACGGCGAACAGCCTCCGCATAAGTGAGGCGCCGCGGTACGTCCCCACAGTCTGGCGCTGAAAAAGCTTGCCGGACTTCCTCCCGGACTACATCAGCAACAAAAGACAACGCTGGCGTCGGTTCCGTAGGCGCAACCACAAAGCCGAGCTGCCGAAGCTCTTCTCGCACCACTTGTCGGACAACTTCACGCAGAGACATCTCGTTACTCGCAGCCAGTACGGAAGTGCTCGCCGCCGAGTTGCTGATGTCATGCTGGCGGTATCGTTGATGCAGGGCCCGTTCAATGGCTGTAGCCTCTTTTGTGAACTGTGCCACTGTTGTCCGTGGGTTTCTCACAAGGCCGGCAAACAGTTGCTCCTTCACTCCTCGCAACAGATATCGCAGCTTTCTTTCCTCTGGCATGTCTGGGTCTGCCCTACGGAAAAGACGGGCCATGTCTTCCGAGAACATAGTAACACTCTCATTGGGCTTTTGAACGCGGATTTCAAGGAGACGCTGCGCGTTTTCCCTCCTGTCGATGCTTGAAAAGCTATCCAGCAGCTGTGCGCGGAAGTCGTCCCACGTGGCAAAGCTCCTCTCCCGGTTTACGTACCACGTACGAACATTGTCCTTCAAATAGAAATAGACACTCGAGAGTTTGTCCGCCGAGCTGGTCTTATGGTTATACTGGGCGACGCGCTCGAACTGGTCTAGCCAATCTTGGACGTCTTCAAAGGCATCACCATGAAAGCTCTCCGGGACCATAGGATTCTGTAGTGTTACTTGCGATGGAGCTGCAGTGGCCATGTTATTTGTAGGAGGCAAACGATTTCTCGAAGTTTCTTGCAGGGGACTGGACTCGGGCGCTAAGCCTAGCAGGCGACGACTGAACCGGTGGACCGGTGTTTCGATGCGCGGTGGTGATTCCGGGCTCGATCGTCGGCTCCGCGAAGGGGTGCCAAGCATGAAGAATACCCAGCACCTCCACCAGTGTAACGACGTGGGATCGACGAGTATGCGTAGCAACACCGCTAAGAAACGCACTTTATCAGTCGTCCAAGGGAACAACAACAACGTCTTCCTCGTTTTCCCCGCTTCACCTAAAAACCCACGCTACTTCAGCGTCGCCCCCACTGGCGCATACCCGCTGAATTATGGTTCTGCCAAATATAGTTGTGTCATTTGCTCCCCCTTTAGATACAACATCGGCGACAAAGTGTGGGTCTGGACACTTATTCGACAGCGTGAGCTCTCTGAAAAGCTCCTACGCAAATACTTCGGGCCCTACATAGTTCTCCGACGCATCAGTGACGTCAACTACGAAGTCGTTCCAGACAGCTCGCACTGTTCAAAGCGCCGACGGCATTTACCCGAGGTCGTTCACGTGCTGCGTATGCAGCCGTACTATGAGGACTGCCAAGACTGCGCAGTTCCTTACCGCTGCTTTCCAAGCCTCTATCATCGGGACGATGATCTTTTTTAAAGGGGGAGCAAATGACACAACTATATTCGGCAGAACCATAATTCAGCGGGTATGCGCCAGTGGGGGCGACGCTGAAGTAGCGCGGGTTTTTAGGTGAAGCGGGGAAAACGAGGAAGACGTTGTTGTTGTTCCCTTGGACGACTGATAAAGTGCGATTCTTGGCGGTGCTGCTACGCATACTCGTCGATCCCACGTCGTTACAATATATTACCTTTAGTGATAGCAAAGTGTAAGACAATCACACGAAGGGAAACTACTCCGCCGAGAGACTCGCGTCTCTGGGTGGTGCGAGGGGACTCAGGCTGTGATATTGAACTGTCTCCTACTACGAGGTCTTGTACGTACTCGTATGGCCGTCACTCCAGTGACGAATTCTTCAAGGTCACGAGAAGTTTCTTAGAGCGCAATAGTGACTAATACGGCTTCGTCTATCCGGCGAAACCGCAGGCTCTATTTCTTACAGCGAAACTGTCAGCCGTTCGTTGGTAGGCATTTTTCGTGTCCGCGTCCCTGGTCAAAAATGTGGGCCGATCCCGGAGGTTGTAGAACACCGGGCCGAGCCGCAACAGTGGTGAGAAAGACTTCAAGGAGTCAGCAAATTGAAGCGAATAGTGCATATATTCTTTGGAATCACGTATACAACATACAGAACACCATTCCTTTCAATAAAGAACAAGCACAAAACAAGCATCCCAACCCCATAGTTGATTACAAAGCGCTCCTGATAACAATGCCAAGCACATAGCGCTCCTCGCATATGTTTCCCGGTAAAGATTACTATTGCACAAGCTGCCGCGGCGACGGCAGCTTGCGACGTGGGGGGGGGGGGGGGGGGTGACGTCACTGGTCTTTCGTATATGAAAGAACCAGCCTAGCATCTGATTTCACTGTTGATGCAGCGCCGCTATGGGTAGGCAACGCATAGTTAGGACTCCAGAGGAGCGGCGTGAATACGAGGAGCGGCAAAGGGAAAAGGAAACGGCAGTACGACTAACGGCGGCGTGCTGTGAAAATTACAATTTCTCCCATTACTCTAAATTACCTGTACTACTATTACTCTAATGCACTAAAGCATTGCATACGCCCCTCAGCAGTTGCAGTGGTGTTTTCTAAGAGCTTCGCTGGACATCCACTTTCGCAGGCCGGGATAACAAATCTCTTTTTTCTTATTTTTATCTGTGAGTCCGAGTATAAGCGCTGCTGTGCATTACTGCTATTGATTATGATTTTTAAGGAATTCCGCTTAGCCTCATTTTGATTACCGAGTGAGTTATACATAGTGTGAGACGAGATTATGACTTTTGCATGCAAGTGGCGTTGTTTCCATTCCTAATAAATGTTATAAATTATTAGAAGAGCTTTTTTCATGTGTCGTTAGCATTGCCTATTGGAAAAAGAAGCAATAATAAGACACCTATCAGTCACGTGCATTTCACACACTGTTGATGAAATACTGCTGGAGAGGTCACCGAAGTCTGCAGGTTTTTTTCAGGGTCAACAGAGCACGCAAAGCAATTTGAAGGGAGGTGAACATAGAGTAAGATATTCATCCTCTAGGCATAGGCTATCCATACCAATATAAATAACTGTTAGTTGGCTAGCCCCTTCTCTTTAAAAAATATAATAAACTTCGTCCTGTGCATACAGTGGTTCCCAACTGTCATATACCAAGATTTAAAGATATGCAAATGCCACGTAGCTGGACAGAACCAAGGTAATGTCGCCGTCGCTTGGAGATACTCACATTATTTTTTGCATTCCGCCTATTTACATAATTAGTCTTAATTAATTTTTCCTCGTTTGGTTGACTTGCAGTCGCTCTCAGATCACCAACACACGCAATCACTAAAGTTCCTGCATTGCATTATTAACTCCTCTTGCTAGATTTCTTCAAATCTAGAAATCACGATCACCTAGCATCGCGCCTTATTTTGCCAGCACGGGCACATTTAAATACAGTTTCATTCCCTGTGTAATTGAATACGGGATTCCCTACCTGGTCCTACTCGTTCTCTTCCCTCAACTTATTTTTAGCGACCATTGAAAATGTAGCCAGCATTTTCATTTGGTCTGTATTATTCGTATTGCCTCTATTATTTGTCATTGTTCCGCTTTTCGCACCCATTCCTGTAACAGCCCAATAGGGCTGCAGGATGTGAAATAGTAGGCTGAGTGCAACATTTGTGCAATGTCTTGCACAACATAACCGAAATGAAACCGGCAGCAGGCGGGACATGGGTTTTTCGACGTGATACAGGTATCCCGTGTTTAAACATGTCACTGTGTTGCTATTCTAATCAGCCTCAAAAGAAAGCAAGAAGAAATACAGACATGACTTCCACTTTCACGGAACGAGGGCTAGACTGCCTCGATGTCAACGCCGCCTTGTTGAGGCACCCTAACGAGAGCGTGCACACAGCGGCATCTGGCAGGAGTAGGACAAAACATGCCTGCCTCAGCCCTTGACGGTCGCTTTCACGGCACGATAGCGCAGTTGAGTGGATAAGCTGTCTTACACAAGTCTGACGACGCAGGTGGAGACCTGTATTAGAGGGGAAAATTAGGTGCTGATAGCATGCACAAGTGCCGTCCTTTCCTTAAGCACCACGACTAATTATCGTGTTCAACTTCCTAGCTCATAAAGACCTCGCATGATCGGCGCCATAGACCAAAACAGCAGAGAGTATACTAACAAAGCATTTGCGAAAGATTCCATACTTTGCAAGCGCTGAGTTTCGGGCTTGTTGGTCCGTATTCTCTCGTCTTTAGCGCAGAACCGTGAGAGCTTGTGTGTGTCTCCTGTACTGCCGCCTTTCTTACCTCCAGATTCTGCGCTAGAAACTAGAAAGAATGCCATACTAACAAGGGTAGACGTTTGGCCGAAATGGTAATTCGCATAAAATGTGCAAAGCGTGGAGGAGAACACGCGAAAATATATATATATATATAAGAAAACAAACACTGCGCTTCGTGAACCTGGGTTCTCGTCATGGTATAGTTTGTACAAAGTCACAATGATGCTTCAGAATGACAAAACTTGTGCAGCAGGCAGAGCAAAGCACACAAGCGGTGACGCAACTGGAATGCATTCGCAAGTACGCCAGAAACTCAGTGTAAATGCACCTCCACTGCTGCCGATGTAGTATTTCCAAGGCTTTCTTTTTTAAATGCTTCAGACAGGAGCAGCACAGCCGTAATTTCTCCACTGTGACGCTTATGTCTCATATTGTGGTAGCTGCCTGCGGTGCTGTACATCACTCGGAAGGTAAAAACAGGAGACATTTAATTTCATAAGCGAACTTCATATTTTGTGCTTCAGAACAATTTAGAAAAATTATTTCACGTGAATGGTTAACAGTAACTATTACCATAAACGTGAATGAAAGCGTTCAACTGATGCGTGACGCAAAGCGCAGCTCCTCTTGATTGACACCAGAAGCAACGTAGCGTATACTATTTAGGCCAGCTGTACAACATCTAAACAAATCATCCTAGAGGGAGTTCGTAGGCTAAATAGCACGCGGAAATCACACCGTTCGTGAAAGATGGATCGGGTTGAACCTTACACAGTTTCCATTAGCAAGCAGAAAATAATTTTTTTTTGTGCGAAGGTGGCCTTGGAGAGATCGCATTACGGTAAAGCACTCACCTCTGCCTTGCGGATGTTGTTTCTGATGTCTTCGAGTTTCTGCTCGACGTCCTCTTGTTCACCGGTTGATGCCTCCATGGTCTGGACAGCCAACATTACAACATCGGGCGTTACGAGGTGGTTCACTAAGAACGTTTTCATTAGGTCAGAAGCGCGCCACAGAGATGTCCTATATGGCACCTAGAATATATATATATATATATATATATATATATATATATATATATATATATATATATATATATATATATATTACAGGGAATCTGAATTATCATGCACCAAGAGTTAAAAATATTCAAATGCCACGTAGCTGAACAGAACCAAGGTAAGGTTATGTGCCGGCGCTTGGAGAGACTCAGAACATTTTGTTACATTCCGCGTAATTACATAACTAGTCTGAATTGCCATATATATATATATATATATATATATATATATATATATATATATATATATATATATATATATATATATATATATATATATATATATATATATATATATATTGTCACGGATACGAAAGGCGCGGACAAGAAGGGAGAAGACGAGGAGAACGAGGAGTTTGAGAGGCCGAGCTGCGCTACGATCACGCTACGATCATCGTTCATCTCCTGTAAATTTCTTCGCAACTCTTCGTAGCAGTTGTGGTGGAAGGTGCTGGGCAATGGACACCCGAAGACAGAGGCTGAACCACAAGTTCTCCGACGGAGCCGTCGCCTTGCTGGACTCCCACCGAATCCACCGGAGCTGAATATGTCCCACGACGCAGACGATCAACGGCCCATTCCAACTGCTGCCCCGACAAGTTCTGTTCTGCAGCTGAGAGATGCGCGTCCCTTCGCCGGAATATCGCACGAAGACGTCGAGGAATGGCTCATCCATTATCACCGGGTGAGTGCCGCCAACAAGTGGAACAGCACTTCTCAGCTTTCGAACGTCGTGTTCTTTCTAACGGATGCTGCGTTGTTGTGGTTCGACAACCTCGAGGAAACGTTCACAACATGGGTAAGATATTTTTCGGAAATCAAAGAATGATTCGGCGACTCCGCGACGAAAAAGAAAAGGGCAGGACAGACGCTACTGCAACGTGCGCAAGTGCCAGGCGAAACCTGCACGACCTACATTGAGGCAGTAATAAAACTGTGTAGGATGGTGGACTCTAGAATATCCGAGGAAGACAAAGTCGGGCACATCCTAAAAGGAATTACCGAGGATGTTTACAATTACCTCATCGCAAAAGACAACCTGGCTTCCGTCGCTGACATCACTCGGCACTGTCGCACTTTCGAGCAACTAAAGACGAGGCGCATAACGCCGAAGTTTGGCAGGCTAGCCAATGTGACGACAGTTGCAAGCGTGGACAGTCACCAGCCCCTTGGTCTCGCATCAATGATCTGACAAATAGTTCGGGAAGAGCTCAGCCTGCACGCGCAAGTGACACATCCAGGCACTCATAGCTTCCGCCTACCACCAGATTTTGAGCCAAACGTGGCATCCTTCTCCCCGTATCCTGCGGCAAGGGGCACTGAGGATTACGAACTCGCCCCCGACAGCAGCCACGTCTCTACGACAGAGGCCCTACTTATGGCGCTCGGCCACAACGAGAGCAGCCGCGTTTTTACCCCCGAGGCACTGCGACTTCTGTCAGGCCGCGACAAGAACAGCACCGACCCTACTACCACGACGCGACTTATGAAAGATATAACGGATTTCAGCAAGCAGCAGAGGCACGTTATCCACACGACAACGAACTTTCTCGCCGCCCGCAGCCGTCTACCATTCGTTTCGAGGAATACGCTGTGAACCGCGACCCTCCTGTGTGCAACTGCGGTTCCACAGGCCATATAGCTCGGTATTGTCGCCAAGCCCGTCAGTCACGTAAGATACCACTGATGTTCTCGATTCCCAGAACCCGTACTTCATATGACTTGCGGACGACCGATTTGCTTCCAAGGGATCACTTCTTACACGAGACGCAGCGATTCGCCAGCATCTGAGCGGAGTTTGACGCCACCAAATAGCCGTCCCCGTCGCTCTCCGTGCCCTCGGCACCGTTTTTCCTCACCGCCGCCGGGAAACTAGCATCCGCGGCCAATGGAGGTATGGTCACCGGACGGTCTTTGCAAGAAATACCTCTGCCTGTTGTGATGTACAAAAACAAAGTGAATGTCTCGATTGACGGAATACCGACCATGGCGTTAGTTGATACTGGGGCGACTGTGTCTGTGATGAGCCTCGCTTTCAAAAACCGTCTAGGCCACAAAGTTATGTTTTCTTGGAACGACGGTATTACCTTTCGTGGAGTAGGCGGCGAGTGGCTTCATCCCCTTGGTGTTTGTGCTGTGAGTGTTTTGTTGGCTGGGAAAGTGTGTCGGAATCCCTTGTTCTTTCTCGTTGTTCGCGCGATGTTATTCTTGGTATCGATTTTCTTGAACAGTGTGGCGCTTCCGTGGACTGTGGCAGTGGCGAAATATCATTGAACAAGTTATTTATATCAGCACATTCCGAACAAAGGTCGGGTGGTGAAGACAGGGACACAGACACACTCAGTGTTCTTGATGAAGTGATTGCACCATTGTGGTGCCTGACGCCCGTTCGTGTTTCGGCAACTACTGTTGATGCTGATTGTGTTGACCTTGTAGTTAGGCCTCTCCGCATAAACTGTGCTAAAAAAGATATACTTGTGCCCTGCTCTGTCGTGTGCATGACGAAAGGAGTCGCCACATTGTGGGCGCTGAACTGTTCCGCCACGCCGGTTGTCCTTCCTCGCGGTATGAAAATCGCTCTCTTCGATAAAGCCGCATGTAGCTCAAGAGCGGCACTAACTACGGACGTCTCTACAGCTTGCTCTCCTTGTGATAATCGCCATTCTGAAAAGCTAATGCTTGGCATGATCAGCAAGGCTCTCGGAACATCGGAAAGGCAAGCACTAGTACAGGTCCTTGCCAGGCATGAGGCAGCATTCGACTTCACGCATGGAGATGCACCCCTTCATTTACTGTCGTCCCGCGCTCGTCACAGAATAGATACCGGCTCAGCACACCCCATCCGCCAGAAGCCCTACCAAGTGTCATCGTCCGAGCGCAAAGTTATCGCAGAGCAAGTAAAGGAGATGATGAACAAAGGTGTCGTTCAAGAGTCGTCTAGTCCATGGGCAGCCCCAGTAATCCTGGTCCGAAAGAAAGATGGCTCCTGGAGATTCTGCGTGGATTACAGACATCTAAACGCAGTGACGAAGAAGGATGTCTAACCACTACCGCGAATCGATTACGTCATTGATTGCTTACATGCTGCTTCTTATTTCTCAACACTTGATTTGCGATCGGGGTATTGGCAAATACCTATGGACCCTGCCGACAAGCAAAAGACTGCATTCGTGACTCCAGATGGCCTATTCGAGTTTAATGTTATGCCTTTTGGCCTTTGCAATGCTCTTGCCACCTTTGAAAGATTCATGGACACAGTACTACGTGGTCTAAAGTGGGCGATATGGGGCGCTATAACGTAAAACTATTCCACTTTTCTATTCCATTTCTGCTATCAGCCCTCCACGATTGGTCAAAAACTTTTTTCAACCACCCCCACTTCACCTGTCTGTCACGCGATGTCACGAAAACGGCGATACCTCCCCATTTGATATGATGTGTACACACTGATTATGCATGATTTGACAGAAAAAAGAAAAACAGTTATTTCTGATTCAACCCCTTTTCGCCATTAGCCCTCGGCTATTTGTAAAAAGTTTTCGGGCTGCACCCACTTCACCTGCCTGTTACGCGACGTCATAAAACCGCAAGAACTCACCGCGTCAAAATGACGTGTACGCGATAAAGATGCATTAATATGCCGAACAAAACTGAATTTTGTTCGGAATAGCCGCAGGCTGCCCCGTTCCGAAAGGAATAAAAGATGGCTGCCGCCGATCGCTCAGACGCTGGCTACTCGCACCTGCCGGAGAGCATTGGGTGTATTTGCGTATAATAAAACTTCTTGCGTGGCCATGTAACGTTTTTGAGCACTTTCGGCACGTTTACCCCCTCATTCTGCCAAGTCTTCTTTGCTGAGGGTCCGTTTTAGCGTCATTCTTGAGCTTCCGTTGCATGCCGCCGCGATTTTCGACCAGCCACCACAAGCTAAGTAAGGGAAAGCCGACCAATCGTAGATGCCGGCACCACCCTCTTCATCCGGTTATCGACTTTCAGTGCAGTGGCTCGGCCCCATCGAATCCCTCTCCACTTGAGCGTTCTCCTCGCCTCTTGTTAGCCAATTAGATACGACAAGCAGCTCAGTGTAGGCAATGTTATTCGTTTTTCAAGCAAACAAAAGTGACCTCCTATGAACGAGGAGAGCGTTTGATTGGTCTGTTCAGACAACCCTGCGGGTGACCGCCCGGTGCTTGCGTTGGTGGTTACGCAAATTTGACGTCAGGAGATTGGAATAGAAACATATTGGAATAGTTTTACGTTATAGTGCCCATGTATGTGTTACCTCGATGATGTTGTAATATTTGGCCGCACGTTTGAAGAACATAACGAACGCCTCAGCCTCGTTCTCGACTGCACTGAGAAAGCTGGACTGGTCCTAAACTCAAAAAATGTCGGTTCGGCGAACGTCTAACACTGGTCCTGGGACACTTAGTCGACAAGGATGGCGTCAGACCCGATCCTCGTAAGATTGAAGCGGTGAGCTCCTTCAAACCACCGCAGTCAGCACGAGAACTCCGCTCATTCATTGGCCTATGTTCGTATTTTCATCGTTTTGTTCCCCGGTTTGCCGGGTTCGTTTACACATTGACAAGTATTTTGCAACAAAATGCATCCTTCAATTGGACACCAGAGTGTGACGCATCATTCTCTCAACTGAAGTTTATACTAACGTCAGCACCTCTTTTGCGTCACTTCGATCCATCTTGCCCAACTGAAGTTCACACTGATGCTAGTGGAATCGGGATAGGAGCGGTGCTTGTACAACGTCATAGTGGCGCAGAACATGTTGTCGCATATGCCAGCCGTTGCCTGAGCAAATCTGAACGAAATTATACGGTTACGGAACAGGAATGCCTGGCAGTCGTTTTCGCCATACAAAAGTTTTGGTGTTATCTTTATGGTAGACCATTCAAGATTATCACCGACCATCATTCTTTATGCTGGCTGGTCGGTTTGCGTGATCCCTCTGGTCGCCTCGCACGTTGGGTGCTGCGCCTCCAGGAATACGACTTTGTGGTGTCGTACAAGAGTGGCCGTCGTCACGCTGACGCAGACTGCCTCTCTCGGATTCCTCTTGCGGCTACCGACTGCGATGCTGAGAATTTTGACGACTGTCTCGCTGCTGTTACTTCTACGTTCCCTGACACGGCAGACTTTCAGCGAGAACAACGGAATGATGTTACCCTCGATCCGCTTTTTGTCGCCGCCCGTACTTCTAAAGGCAGCGGTCGCTTTACTGCCCGTGATAAATTGCTGTACAAAACTAATTACTCCGGGCATGGAGCGCGTTTTCTGCTTCTTGTCCCCGAGAGTCTCCGCTCCGACGTTCTACGCGCCATGCATGACGATGTGACATCCGGCCATTTCGGCATCGTACGAACGCTGCACCGCACGCAGGAGCGCTTTTACTGGCCCAAGATGTACGAAACAACCAAGCGCTATGTCGCTAGTTGTGAAACGTGCCAACGTCACAAGCGACCGACCACCGCAGCCCCGGGTCCCCTTCGGCCATTGACACCGCCCAGTACGCCGTTCGAGCAAGTAGGCATTGACCTTTCGGGTCCATTCCCGTTATCTAACAACAAGAACCGTTGGATAATTGTCTGCGTAGACCATCTTACACAGTATGCAGAAACTGCAGCCATACTGTCTTCCACCGCTGCTTGCGTGGCGGTCTTCCTGCTGCGTTCCGTGGTCCTTCGTCATGGCCCACCACGTGTCATCATCAGCGACCGTGGTCGCCAGTTCACTGCTGATGCCATTGAAGAGTTACTTCGTTTGTGCACTTCACAGTTCCATCATTCCACGCCGTATCATCCACAGACCAATGGCCTCGTTGAAAGGACGAACAGAACGCTGACCAACATGCTTGCCATGTACGTCTCCTCCAATCATAAGAACTGGGATGACGTACTTCCGTTCATCACTTACGCATACAACACGGCGAAACACGAAACCATGAACTATAGCCCATTTCATCTCCTGTATGCAAGGTTACCGCGAAGCCCTCTGGACACTTTCTTACCCTTCGTACTGCACAGTGACGATTCTGTATCGAAGACATTGTGTCTCGCCGAAGAAGCCTGTCGAATAGCTCGTCTTCGTACTCTGGCCTCGCAAAGTCGCTCGAAAGAGCGATACGACCACCGTCACGTACAAGTATCATTGGAAAAAGGTGACTTGGTCCTTATTTGGACATCGCAACGCAAGCGTGGATTGTGCCAAAAGTTCTTGTCACAATATTCAGGCCCATTTGTAGTTGTGGACCGCCTGACTGAACTCACTCACGTCATAGCTCGCCTCCTGTGCAGTGGTCAGCTGACTCATATTGCTCGCCTGAAGCCTTTTTACCCTGCTTGTCCATCCTGACTCGTCCCACGGGCTTCGTCTGCTTGCGGGGAAATGTAACGGATACGAAAGGCGCGGACAAGAAGGGAGAAGACGAGGAAAACGAGGAGTTTGAGAGGCCGGGCTGCGCTACGATCACGCTACGATCATCGTTCATCTCCTGTAAATAAAACCATTTCGTCGCAACTCTTCGTCACAATATATATATATATATATACATATATATATATATATAATATGTCATCAGACTATTCCCTGCGATCTCCAATTATCCCTGTCCTGCGCCAACCAATTCCAACTAGTGCCTGCGAATTTGTTAATTTCACCCCACCTAGTCTTCTGCCGTCCTCGACTGCGCTTACCTTCTATTGGCACCCATTCTGTAACCCTAATCGTCCACCGGTTATCTAACCTACGCATTACATGTCCTGCCGAGCTCTATTGTTTTTTTCGTACTGTCAATTAGAATATCGGCTATCCCCGTTTGCTCTATGATTCATACCCTTCTCTTCCTGTCTCTTAAGGTTGTGGCTAACATTCTTCGTTCCATCAATCTTTGCTCGGTCCTTAACTTGCTTTTGAGCTTCTTTGTAAGTCTCCAAGTTCCTGCCCCATATGTTAGCACCGGTAGAATGCGTGCATTGTACACCTTCTTTTCAATCATAATGGTAAGCTTCCGGTTAGGATCTCACAATGTCTGCCGTATGGGCTCCAACCCATTTTTATTCGCCTGTGAATTTCCTTCTCATGATCAGGGTCCCTTGTGACTAATTGATCTAGGTAAACTTACTCCTTCACACACTCTGGAGTCTGACTGGCGATACTGAACTCTTGTTCCCTTGCCCGGCTATTGATCATTATCTTTGTCTTTTGCATAGTGATCTTCAACCCCACTCCTGCACTCTCTCTATTACGGTCCTCAAGCATTTGTTGTAACTCGTCCCCAGTGTTGCTGAACAGTACAATATCATCTGCAAATCTAAGGTAGCTGATATATTCGCCGTTGATCCTCACTCCCAAGGTTTCCCAGTTTGATAGCTTGAATATGTCTTCCAAGCACGCAATGAATAGCATTGGAGAGATTGTGTCTCCTTGTCTGTCCTCTTTCCTTATAGGTATCTTCCTACCTTTCTTGTGGGGAATTAACGTAGCTTTGGAATCTCTGTAGATATTTTCTAAGATATTTAGGTAAGCGTCCTGTACTTGTTGATTACATAATGCCTCTATGACTGCTGGTATCTCTACTGAACCAAATGTCTTTTCGTAATCTATGAAAGTCATATAGAGAGGCTTATTGTACTCTGGGGATTTCTCGATAACCTGATTAATGACATGGATGTGATACATTGTAGAGTATCCCTTCCTGAAGCCAGCCTGTTCCCTTGGTTGACTAAATCCAGTGTTGCTGTTATTCTATTGGGGATTATTTTCATAAATATTTTGTATAATACTGGGAGTAAGCTAATGGGCCTATTATTTTTCAATTTCTTAACGCCTCCCTCTTGTGGATTAGTGTAATGTTTGCATTCTTCCAGTTTTCTGGGACCCTTGCAGTCGACAGACCCTTCGTATAAAAAGCCGCCAGTTTTCCAACAATTATGTCTCCTCCATGTTTGATTAAATCGACTGTTATTCCATCTTCTCATGCCACTCTTCCTGGTTTCATGTCTTGCAAAGCCCTTCTGACCTCATCGTTTGTTATAGGAGGAGTTTCTGTGTCCTGTTTATTACTGTTTCTAATTGAGGTATCCTGACTCCTCTGGGTATTGTACAGGTCAGTATAGAATTCTTCCGTTTCCTTTACTATATCTTCGAGATTGCCGATGATATTACCCAGCTTATCTTTCAGTGCATACATCTTGGTTTGTCCTATGCCAAGTTTCCTTCTCACTGGTTTCAGGCTGCGTCCATATTAAAGGCTTCTTCAGTCTTTCTCATGTTACAGTTTCGAATATCACTTATTTTCGCCTTGTTGATCAGTTTTGACAGTTCCGCGAATTCTATCTTATCTCTATTTTAGCAGCAATAAATATAATTAGTCCACCCCCTCTGACAGGGCGGTCTACAGTCTTGCAGTGCATACTTCTTGGTTTGTCCACCAGCTGCCTATGCACTCGGTGATATGTACGTAAGCGTCGCGCGAACCGTGTAGCCGCAATAGGCCGCGTATACCCTGAAAGCGTACACGCTTGGAAGTACTTAAGGTGTAAGACATTTTCAGAGTACTAAAGAGGCACTGCGTAAGAAATACACAGTAGCACACAGACGCCACAGTAAGAAATAAGTACTCGCAGATGGTTCAAATTATTTCTCCTTTCTCTGCGGCTGTCACGTTCAGCTGTGGCAGCAATTTTATTGATAAGCTTGTGAAGGTTTGATAATATTGCCACATGCAGTGGCACAGCAAGGGGTCAAAAAGAAGAAGAGAACGAGGTTCGTCTCGGCATCGCGCATCAACGGTTTCGTTTCGTGAAGGACAAACGGCTGAATCCCCATTCAGTGTGTATACTTCAGCAGAGTATACGCGACATTTTGGTGGAGCTTGCTGGGTACACCGAACTTATGCAGGAGACCCCACTGGGCAGCAAGAACCTCGCACAATTGGAGTTGACTCCAGTTCACCGCTCAAGCCGGCGAATCCGAGGCCTCGAGCCAGAATTTGGAAACCTCCCGGAAAAAGTGATGACTACGACCACTGCGACTTCTACGGAAAGGGTGACGCCGACTTACCTAACGCTGCTGAACCCCCAAGTGCCGACGGCTTTTCATGGCGACATATTTGAAGACGTGGAAGACTGGCTGGCGGAGTTCGAGCGCGTGGCTGCGTTTAACGAGTGGGACAACAACGCTAAACTCAGGAACGTCTACTTCAGCCTCCAAGATGGTGCTCGCACGTGGTTTGTGTACCGCGACAGTGCCCTGTCATCCTGGCCTGAATTCCAGCGCAAGCTACTGGAGACTTACTCCAGCCCCGATCGCCGGGAAAAAGCGGAGCGAGCCCTTCAGTCACGCGTCCAAAAGCCAAACGAGAGCGTCACGATGTACGTGGAGGACATGACGCGCCTCTTTCAGCGTGCCGATCCGAGCATGTCGGAAGAGAAGAAGGTGCGTCATCTGATGAGAGGCGTAAAGGAACAGCCCTTTGGCGGTCTTGTTCGGAATACGCCCAAGACTGTCGCGGAGTTCCTCACCGAAGCCACCGCAATGGAGAAGACGCTTCAGCAACGGTCGAACATGTACAACCGACAGGTAAATTCCGCCTGCACTCCGGATACGCCCGTAGGCTTCGGGTGCGACGTCGCCTTGCTTTGCGAGCTGATTCGCTCAGTGGTTCGCGACGAGCTGCAGAAGCACCACGGTACGTCGCCGCCACCAGTCAGCTCCCTTGCCAGCGTCGTACGCAACGAAGTACAGCAGGCACTGCAGGCATCTCTTTCCAGCAGTGGAGCGCCACCTCTGCCAAGTGAATCCCGGCGCAAGACTTACGCAGAAACGTTACTGAGCCCCGCCCAAGCTTTCGCACCTACTTATGTTGCGTCGCCAGTCGCGCTGCAATCGGCGCAAGCCGCTGCAACAACTCCGCTACCGTACTTCGACGACCGCCGAACACCCGCGAGGAAATCAGAGGTTTGGCGAGCACCCGACCGACGACCGCTGTGCTACCACTGCGGCGAAGCGGGTCATGTGTATCGGGAGTGCCCCTATGGACGACTCGGCCTGCGGGGTTTTTCCATCGATTCGTCTCGACCTAGGTTTGGCCAGAGGCCTCCCGACATCGCAGAATTCATCGAACAGCAGCGCAGGCCGGGTACATCGCAGCGGCAGTCACGCTCACCCTCACCGCGGCGATATTTCCCTGCTCGTGATACCACTTCGAGGACGACGCAAGGGCGATCACCAAGTCCACGCCGGGAAAACTGACGTCAGCGACCTTCCGAGGCGGGGCCGCTGATACTCGACGCGCTGAAGACCTCGTATCGTGCCGACCGCAGAACAACGAGACCACGACGACGCCAGAACCAGTTCCCGCCAACAAGATTTCACTGGACATACCTGTGTTGATCGACGGCAGACAAATGAGTGCACTTGTAGATACCGGCGCCGATTACTCCATTCTTAGTGGCAAACTGGCGAGCGTTCTGAAAAAAGTTACGTTGCCCTGGAATGGGGCACCAGTTCGTACGGCAGGTGGCCACGTCGTCACACCGCTTGGCTTATGCACGGCGAGAGTAGAAATTCGCGGTGCTGCTTTTCTCGCCCCTTGTCTGGTTCTACGCGAGTGTTCCCGCGATTTAATTCTTGGGATGGACTTTCTCCGGGAATATGGTGCCATTATTGACCTCCGCGAGCGCTGCATCACTTTCTCGACACAAAGGGCAACAACACAGACCGACGCCGTTGGACACAGATCCGCACTTCGCGTTTCGGACGACAGCATCACGATACCGCCGCGCGCGAGTGTTATGGTCCCGGTCAAGTCCGACGAGCTACGAGACGGTGAAGCCATTGTAGAAGGCAACATTTCTATGTTTCTGGCCCAAGGTATTTGTGTAGCACGAAGCCTTGTGGAACTTCGTGATAGCCAGACAGCGGTCCTCGTTACCAACTTTAGCTTTGAGCATCGGCACATTTTTCGTGGCACTGCCGTCGCCTACGCCGAACCATCAACGGACATCGTCGAGTGCTTTGCTTCTGAAGTGGACACGAACGACGGTTCGCTCAGAGACGTCGATGTAGACTCCGAGCTTACGGACGACCAAAAGAGCGCACTGGAGGAACTCTTGAACGAATTCCGCGCGTGCTTCGCTCGGTCTACTAAGGTGGGCCAAACGCCAATCACGAAGCACCGAATCAAGACATCCGCCGACGCACGCCCCATCAAGCAACAGCCTTATCGTGTCTCGCCGAAAGAACGTGAGGCAATTCAAGCCCAAGTCAAGGAGATGCTAGATGGTGGTGTCATTCAGCCTTCGCACAGTCCGTGGTCGTCTCCGGTCGTTCTGGTCAAGAAAAAAGACGGAACGCTTCGTTTCTGTGTTGATTATCGACGCCTCAACGATGTCACCAAGAAGGACGTGTACCCATTACCACGTATCGATGATTCTTTAGACAGGTTGTGGCGAGCTAAGTATTTTTCGTCTCTCGATCTAAAGAGCGGTTACTGGCAAATTGAGGTAGATGAACGAGACCGCGAAAAAACTGCTTTCGTCACTCCAGATGGCCTTTACGAATTCAGGGTACTTTCTTTCGGGCTCTGTTCGGCACCAGCAACTTTCCAGCGAATGATGGACGCCGTTCTCGCTGGTCTGAAGTGGCAAACCTGCCTCGTCTACCTCGACGACGTGGTCGTTTTTTTTTCGGCGACATTTGACGACCACCTGAAACGACTGCGGCAAGTTCTCGAAGCCATCCGATCGGCTAACCTCACCCTTAAGCCTCAGAAGTGTCACTTCGGCTACAAGGAGCTTATGTTTCTGGGACACGTGGTCAACGCGGAAGGCGTTAGCCCCGATCCCGCGAAAACTGCCGCTGTAGCCACATTTCCAACACCGACCGACAAGAAAGGTGTCCGACGCTTCCTGGGCCTTTGCGCATACTACCGGCGTTTCATCGAAAATTTTTCGAAGATGGCGGAGCCGCTGACTCGACTCAGGAGGGACAATGTATCGTTCGTCTGGGCCTCAGAGCAAGAGACTGCTTTCACTGAACTTCGACAGCGTCTGGTGTCAGCACCAGTTCTGGCCCACTTTGACGAGGAAGCGGACACGGAAGTTCATACAGACGCCAGTAACGTTGGTCTTGGCGCGGTACTTGTACAACGGCAGGAAGATATTGAAAGAGTGATCGCCTACGCAAGTCGCACACTCTCGCGTGCAGAGACCAACTACACCACTACGGACAAAGAGTGTCTTGCCGTCGTATGGGCGCTGGCCAAATTTCGACCTTACCTCTACGGCCGCCCATTCAAGGTTGTAACCGATCATCACTCGTTATGTTGGCTTGCAAATCTGCGGGACCCTTCTGGACGACTGGCACGGTGGAGTCTACGTTTGCAGGAGTACGACGTGACCATCGTGTACAAGTCAGGCCGCATACACGAAAACGCTGACGCACTCTCGCGCGCCCCTATCGACACTACCGACCAAGACATTGAGGACGACGGCGTTTTCCTTGGGACCGTATGCGTTACTGATTTGTCCACACGGCAGCGCGCAGACAACTCACTACGACCTATATTCGAACATCTGGAAGGACGAAACCCATCAATACCTTGGCACATCGCTCGAGGATTGTCGTCTTTTTGTTTACGACATGGCGTCTTGTATAAGAACTCCGCTGCCACCAAGAAGACATACCTTTTGGTCGTTCCAGCAGACCTCCGTGCCGAAGTTTTATTCGCCTGTCATGACGAGCCTCCGTCTGGCCATTTGGGTTGTACGCGCACGCTTGATAGAGTGCGCAAATCCTACTACTGGCCGAAACTTGCCGAGTGTGTTAAGCGGTACGTCCAAGCCTGCCGTGAATGCCAGCGCCGAAAGTCGCCAGCTGTGAAGCCTGCGGGATTGCTGAATCCGATTGACCCACCTGGCAAACCTTTCGACCAGGTCGGCATGGATCTTCTGGGCCCGTTTCCACTGTCATCTTCTGGCAACAGGTGGATAATCGTCGCCACAGACTATTTAACGCGATATGCTGAGACAAAGGCGTTGCCTCGAGGCACAGCTACCGAGGTTGCCCAGTTTTTCATACAGAACATCGTCCTACGGCATGGCGCCCCATCGCACGTCATCACAGACCGAGGCAAAGCCTTTACAGCGCAGCTCATTGAAGACGTTTTTAAACTCAGCTGCACAACCCATCGACGGACAACTGCCTATCATCCGCAGACAAACGGCTTGACCGAACGACTGAACAAAACGATGACTGACATGCTGTCTATGTACGTAGACGTACAGCACAAGACGTGGGACGAGATACTCTCATACGTAACGTTTGTGTATAATACTGCTACGCAAGAAACAACACGCTTCACGCCGTTTTACCTCCTTTACGGCCGTGAAGTGCAGACTATGTTAGAAGCAATGCTGCCATGCGACAACATCGATCACCTCGATCTCGCCCAAAATGCCGAACTCTTCGTGCAACGAGCGGAAAAAGCCCGTCAGCTTGCCCGAGTGCACATAAAGAAACAACAGAGCATCGATGCACAACGTTACAATCTCCGCCATCGACAAGTCCAGTTCCAACCTGGCGATCAAGTTTTGGTCTGGACTCCCGTGCGCCGAAAAGGACTATCCGAGAAGCTTTTGAGTCGCTACTTCGGACCTTACAAAGTGTTGCAGCGGATTAGCGACGTGAATTACGAAGTCCTTCCTGACGGAAGCCAGCCTCCCCGACATCGACAACCGCAATCTGAGATTGTGCATGTTGTGCGGTTGAAACCATATCATAGCCACTAAAATCCGACGTCTTCAGCCGCTTAGGTTAGTTTTTGTTGTTGCTCGTCCCTCAGTGTCTTGTGACTATATCGCACACCACAGTGATTGTTACTATAGCCTATGTGTTCGTCCTAGGCCGTCTCGGCGCTCTCACGTCAAGCCTATGTATGTTTTCATTCTTCTATTTATTTATTTTTTGATGAGGGGGTAGTGCCACATGCAGTGGCACAGCAAGGGGTCAAAAAGAAGAAGAGAACGAGGTTCGTCTCGGCATCGCGCATCAACGGTTTCGTTTCGTGAAGAACAAACGCCTGGATCCCCATTCAGTGTGTATACTTCAGCAGAGTATACGCGACAATATGCTCTGTAGTTCAAGGTTATCACGCATATTTTATCGTGCACCACTCCCGCCTCAGATCTAGGATTGTGACTCGCACGTCTCTTTCTCAACAATATGAAAATGTAAATGGCTCTACAAAGCTTCCAAATTAGCTCACTATTAACGCGTGGTAATCGCGCGACGACCCAGTAGTTCTTCCTGGCTATGCTATGATGTGTTTCTGTTAGTAGATTGAATCTTTGCATTGGTGTTGTGTCTACCCTGTTCTCGATAATTACAAAGAACACAATACAATTATCAGCAACTAGCATAGGAAGACTGCAAAATTATTGAATGCGAGCCTGAACGGCGCCTTTGTCATATAAATCTCTAGAACGAATTTCACAGGCAAACAAAAGCTTTTTTGGTATCTGAAGTGCTTCTGCATTAGCCGTGCATAGTAGTTATTTGTTTACTGCAGGGGCAATCCACCGAACCTTTTCTCCCTTGGCAATCTGGCCGAGCAGCCTGTTGAGCTCCTTGTTGGCGTCGCGCAGCGTGCGGCACTCCTTCATGTAGGCCGAGGCCCACTTCTTGGCCTCCTTGCCCAGGCAGATGTCGGCGTGGTGTTCCGTGCAGATGGTACGCACCTGCGTCAGAATGTAATGCCTCTTATGTCCCCATATGCGCTTAATGTCCCTTACGTAACGCCCTGTAAAAGGCCCTTGAGAGCAGGACATATGAGAGCGAACACGGCGAAATGTGCCGGCCAGTTTTCATTTGGCTGGCTGGAACGTTCACTGCAAGGTCGCGCGCCGCTTGCCAATTTCTTCACATAATCATCGCGAATGCGCAATTAAATCCTTGCAGCTGCGTTGGTCTTCCAAATAACGTGAGAGAGGAGGAAGCGTTCATTCCTGGAAGGGGAACACAGGGATAAAAAGCAATCCGGTTACACGGAAACCATTCACTGAACAAATTATCACGGGGTCCTTGCACCCGGAGCCGGCCCTGCAGAAAGCTACCGGAGCTGCATTATGCGTTGTGCGACCCTGACTGTGAAAGCTTGTATGTGTGCGCGCGCCCATGTCATCATAATCATCATCATCATCATTATCATCAGCCTGGTTACGCCCACTGCAGGGCAAAGGCCTCTCCCATACTTCTCCAACTACCCCGGTCATGTACTAATTGTGGCCATGTTGTCCCTGCAAACTTCTTAATCTCATCCGCCCACTGCTATGCTTCCCGCCGCTTAGTCTGCCGCCCCCTGCTATGCTTCCCTTCCTTTGGAATCCAGTCCGTAACCCTTAATGACCATCGGTTATCTTCCCTCCTCATTACATGTCCTGCCCATGCCCATTTCTTTTTCTTGATTACAACTAAGATGTCATTAACTCGCGTTTGTTCCCTCACCCAATCTGCTCTTTTCTTATCCCTTAACGTTACACCTATCATTCTTCTTTCCATACCTCGTTGCGTCGTCCTCAATTTAAGTAGAACCCTTTTCGTAAGCCTCCAGGTTTCTGCCCCGTATGTGAGTACTGGAAAGACACAGCTATTATACATTTTTCTCTTGAGGGATAAAGGCAACCTGCTGTTCATGATCTGAGAATGCCTGCCAAATGCACCCCAGCCCATTCTTATTCTTCTGATTATTTCATTCTCATGATCCGGATCCGCGGTCACTACCTGCCCTAAGTAGATGTATTCCCTTACCACTTCCAGGCCTCGCTATCTATCGTAAACGGCTGTTCTCTTCCGAGACTGTTAAACATTATTTTAGTTTTCTGCAGATTAATATTTAGACCCACCTTTCTGCTTTGCCTCTCCAGGTCAGTGAGCATGCATTGCAATTGGTCCCCTGAGTTACTAAGCAAGGCAATATCATCAGCGAATCGCAAGATACTAAGGTATTCTCCATTAACTCTTATCCCCAATTCTTCCCAATCCAGGTCTCTGAATACCTCCTGTAAACACGCTGTGAATAGCATTGGAGTGATCGTATCTCCCTGTCGGACGCCTTTCTTTATTGGGATTTTGTTGCTTTCTTTATGGAGGACTACGGAGGCTGTGGAGCCGCTATAGATATCTTCCAGTATATTTATATATGGCTCATCTACACCCTGATTCCGTAATGCCTCCATGACTGCTGAGGTTTCGACTGAATCAAACGCTTTTTCGTAATCAATGAAGGCTATATATAAGGGTTGGTTATATTCTGCACATTTCTCTATCACCTGATTGATGGTGTGAATATGGTCTATTGTTGAGAAGCCTTTACGGAATGCTGCCTGGTTCTTTGGTTGACAGAAGTCTAAGGTGTTCCTGATTCTATTTGCGATTACCTTAGTAAATACTTTGTAGGCAACGGACAGTAAGCTAATCGGTCTATAATTTTTCAAGTCCTTGGCATCCCCTTTCTTATGGATTAGGATTATGTTAGCGTTCTTCCAAGATTCCGGTACGTTCGAGGTCATGAGGCATTGTGTATATAGGGTGGCCAGTCTTTCTAGGACAATGTTCCCACCATCCTTCAACAAATCTGCTGTTACCTGATCCTCCCCAGCTGCCTTCCGCCTTTGCATAGCTCCCAAGGCGTTCTTTACTTCTTCCGGCGTTACTTGTGGGATTTCAAGTTCCTCTAGACTATTCTCTCTCACATTATAGTCGTGGGTGTTACTGCTACTGTATAAATCTCTATAGAACTCCTCAGCCACTTGAACTATCTCATACATATTAGTAATGATATTGCCGGCTTTGTCTCTTAACGCACACATCTGATTCTTGCCTATTCCTAATTTCTTCTTCACTGTTTTTAGGCTTCCTCCGTTCCTGACAGCATGTTCAATTCTATCCATATTATAGTTCCTTATGTCAGCTGCCTTACGCTTGTTGATTAACTTCGAAAGTTCTGCCAGTTCCATTCTAGCTGTAGGGTTTGAGGCTTTCATACATTGGCGTTTCTTGATCAGATCTTTCGTCTCCTGTGATAGCTTACTGGTTTCCTGTCTAACGGAGTTACCACCGACTTCTATTGCACACTCCTTAATGATGCCCATAAGATTGTCTTTCCTTGCTTCAACACTAAGGTCCTCTTCCTGAGTTAAAGCCGAATGCCTGTTCTGTAGCTTGATCCGCAATTCCTCTATTTTCCCTCTTACCGCCAACTCATTGATCGGCTTCTTACGTACCAGTTTCTTCCGTTCCCTCCTCAAGTCTAGGCTGATTCGAGTTCTTACCATCCTATGCTCATTGCAGCGCACCTTGCCGAGCACGCCCACATCTTGTATGATGCCAGGGTTAGCGCAGAGTATGAAGTCTTTCATTTCTAGTCTCGCCATTCGGGCTCCTCCACGTCCACGTTCGGCTATCCAGCTTGCGGAAGAAGGTATTCACTATCCGCACATTATACTGTTCCGCAAATCCTACTAATAAGTCTCCCCTGCTATTCCTAGAGCCTATGCCCTATTTCCCCACTGACTTGTCTCCGGCCTGCTTCTTGCCTACCCTGGAATTGAAGTCGCCCAGTATAGTGTATTTTGTTTTGACTTTACCCATCGCCGATTCCACGTCTTCATAGAAGCTTTCGACTTCCTGGTCATCATGACTGGATGTAGGGGCACAGACCTGTACGACCTTCAATTTGTACCTCTTATTAAGTTTCACAACAAGACGTGTCACCATCTCGTTAATGCTATAAATTCCAGCATGGTACCAGCTATATTCATATTAATCAGGAATCCGGCTCCTAGTTCTCGTCTCTCCGCCAAGCCCCGGTAGCACAGGACGTGCTCGCTTTTTAGCACTGTATATGCTTCTTTTGTCCTCCTAACTGCACTGAGCCCTATTATATCCTGTTTACTGCCCTCTAATTCCCCGAATAGCACTGCTAGACTCGCTTCACTTGATAACTTTCTATCGTCAACCGTTGCCAGGTTCAGATAACAATGGCGGCCTGTTCGGACACAGGTATTCTTAGCACCCTCTGCTGCGTCACAGGTCTGACCGCCGCCGAGGTCAGTTGCTTCGCAGCTGCTGGAAACTGAGGGCCGGGGTTTGATTGTTGAATTCATATGGGAAGTTGTGGCCAAGTACTGCACCAGGGTGGCCAATCCTGCTCTGGTGAGGGAGTGTGTTACCGGTCCTGGTCACCGGGATCAGGCCGCACTCCAGGCCTGTTTATGCAATTTTATCAACACGCGGATTTTTTTTATCCGGTGGAAAATTGCGCGGCACCGGGATATGAACCACGGTCCTCTTGCACGCGAGGCGGATACTCTATCACTACGCCACCACTGCGCCTATGTGCCACCTGTTATTTTTTTCTCCTGCTTTGCACTGACCTCCTTTTCCCCTTGCTGTGAAACCACGAGAGAAGAACTTGCCACAAAAGTATTTCAATGGCTACTGTGTCATCGCTGGCACTGGCAATCACTGCGCTATGCAGGCCACTACGTTATGACACGAAGAAAAGCACCGTGCGCTAATTTCACCTTCGATGCTTTGATTAACCATTCACACCCTCACTGTTCCAGCACACTAAAGGAAGAAAAGGACCTGCACGTTCTCTCGTTTCCTGGAAACAAAGAATCAGGCAGATTTAGTCGAAGTTTTTAAAAAAGTACAGGAATAAATTAAGCCCGGACCTGAAGAAGGCAAATATGCATATTGCGAAAATAATATCTCCTCTGTAATTAATAATACTAAACTGCTTTGGGGAGCTGTTGACAAAATTATAGGAACAGAACGACCACGTATAGCTACCGAATTACACGTTAATGGAAACCCCGCTCTGGCGTGACGCTTGCAAATCAATTTATTATGCATTCTTTGGCTCCCGCTGCCTTTACTGGCCCCAAGATAGCACCAGCCTCGAAATCTGCTGTTTCATGCATCCCTACGGCCTACAATGACTCTCTGTTTTTAGTGCCCAACTCAGAAGAAGAGATAGCATCCACCGTACACGCACTGAAAGACACGTGCTCGCCCGGTTACAATGAAATCAGCGTTTTACCAGTCAAAGCAGCTATCTGTTATAGTTCCGGTACGTTAACTTATATCTGTAATAGAATGCTGGTCACTGGCACGTTCCCTGGCCGAATGAAAGTTGCACGAGCTACATTCGTATTTAAAGGACGTAGTAAAATTACCTCATTAATTATCGACCAATATCGGTATTGCCGTTTTTTTCTAAAATCGCAGAACGTGTTATTAACAAGCGATTGTACCAATTAATTCTAGTTAAATATATCTCAAAAGCAGTTGGGCTTTCAATCTGAAAGATCGGTGGAATTTGCACTACTACAGATAAAAGAAAGCATACTTAGTAACCTTAAACAGCTACTTCTTACAATGGGAATTTTTCTTGATTTCCGAAAAGCCAGTCATTCGGTCAAACACCAAATCCTGTTTCAAAGGTTAACGACATAAGGCATCTGTGGGCAGGCGCTTCTATTAACAGAGATCTACCCTTTAAGGTAGAATGCAATACACAGAACTTCAGGAATTTCAGCCAGGTTTGGGCGATATAAACTCTGAGGTCCCACAGAGATTAATTTTGGGTCATTTGCTTTTTTCTTTTATACATTAATGACATTACTAATGTTCCTTTAACTCCTGCCATTGCTATGTACGCCAATGACACTAACGTATTCTTTTCTGATGTAGATCGTTACTCATTAGAGCAAAATTTTTTGGTACGACGTATTCACGGTCTGGGCAAAGTTTTTCAAAATGTGTCGTCACTGTATAAGCACATTTGTGCCTAAGAAAACAAAGAAAGTCAGCAAACAAACGCCATGGATGACGTGTGACATATTGCAACTTAAGCGCCCACTAAAAAGAAACAGAGAAGTGCGCTCCGCCACAACTTATCAGTGCAATAAAAAGCGAATTGGCATCAGCGTTTCATAGTTCGAAAAATTATTACTTTAAAACAGTATTACCTAGTTTCATAAAATATACACCAAAAAAGTTTGGGGATACTGAAGTGACAATAAGAGGCCTGTAAATGAAATGGTGGTTGGCGAAACTGCTATGAAAGACAAGAATGAAATCGCTGAACATTTTAACAACTGCTTTCATAGTGTCTTTTCAGGGTCAAACGTGCGTAACTTGTCTGACTGTACTGTTTTTGAGCCACACGAAGCGAAGTTCATTTCATACAATGGTATTGTGTCAATTCTATTAATCTTGAAAACAAAGAAATCATGCGGCCCAGATGAACTCCTAAGTTAGCAGTGTGTTCAATGGGGCTGGTTGGTTCATCTTTAGAATAAAAACAGGAACAGCGCAACACAGGACGAGCGAGTAAACAGGACAACCAGCTAGTCAGCGCTCTGTCCTGTGTTGCGCTGTTCCTGTTTTTATTCTAAAGAACTTCTAAGTGTATTTCTTAAGCGTTATGCCGACGTTATTAACAGATTTCTTTTGATATTGTTTAGAGCTTCTTTGTTATCTGCTAAAGTGCCAAACGACTGGAGGACAGCTCGAGTAGTGCCAATTTTTAAAAAGGGCAATCCCTTGTCGCTAGAACATTATCGCCCAATATCATTAACTTCGTCATGCTGCAAACTAATTGGGCATATCATCGTCAACCATATCACCAAAATTTTAGAAAGACATTATATATTATTAGATTGCCAGCATAGCATTAGAAAAGGCTATTTATCTACGACACAACTGTTAACTGTAATTCCTACATTCGCAAGAACCCTAGATAGTAACGGTCAAATTGACACTCTTTTTTAGATTTTAATAAGACATTCGACAGAGTAGTTCATTATAAACGGATTCAAGAACTTAAAGATAATAACCTTCCTAACATTGTAGTTTCTTGTAGAGCAGCTTATCTTTCAGATCGCGTGCAGTTTGTCTCAATTGAAGGTAAAAATTCCAGCCTCCTTCTCGTATCATCCGGTGGACCCCAGCGTAGTGTCCTGGGGCCATTACTGTTTCTACTAAACCTAAATGACATTGTCACTGTAATTACGCCAGGTACACAAATTAGATTGTTTGCGGACGACTGCGTTTTATTTCGGGAAATATCTTCAATACATGACCAGATCGACCTTAATCAAAGCTTACAGAATATAGAAGAACGGTGTGATAGGTCGAGCATGGCCTTGAACCAAGACAAAACAGTCTGCCTTCGTTTTGCTCGCAAGAAAAGTCCTTTAAAATATGAATACACATTGGCCGCTTTACCGTTAAAAGAAGTTGAAAATTATAAATACCTAGGCGTAACATTTTCTAATAACCTTTCCTGAAAGTTACATATTAGTAATATTTGTTCTTCTGCGTTCCGTAAACTTTGCTTTTTAAAACACAAACTGAGAAATTCACCTGCCAGCATCAAATTATTAAGTTATTTGACTTTCCTCAGACCTAAACTAGAGTATGCTTGCATTACATGGGGTCTATACACTAAACATAATTAACATCATGGAGAGAATTCAGAGAAAGGCTGTTCGTTTGATTTATTCTAAGTGTAAGCATGCAGATTCCCCCACACAGCTAATGGTGGCAAACGACATTCCCCTCCTCGGGACACGGAGGCAGATACTTCGCCTGAATTTCCTTCAGCAACTAATTAATCGTGAATTATCCTTAGACCCCTCGGTATACATTGACCCCTTTGTCCACAAAGCGTACACGTCATGATCACACATATGCATCAACCCGTCATTTCGCCAGGACAAATACATACAAATTTTCTTTCTTTCCCAGAACAGTCTCTGAATGGAACTCCCGACCCGCGATGTATTGAAACGTTCCTAGTGAAGTTCGTTACTCATGTGTTGTTTGTTATGCATATGTATTTGTATTTATTGTATAGGATTTATATTGCTATACTTCAGTTTTTTTTTGGTGCTTGCATTGTTTATAATTTGCCTTGTATGCCTGAGTGCTCTTCCTGCATGGACCAATGCATGGTCTGCAGTATGTTATAAATAAAAAAAATATACGCACGAAAAGCATGTGCTTGCAAAAACTTTGAGTCTACTGGCATGAACGCAATAATTTTACATCACTAATATAGCCCCACACGCACGCGCGCGCACGCACGCACGCACGCACGCACGCACGCACGCACGCACGCACGCACGCACACACACACACACACACACACACACACACACACACACACACACACACACACACACACACACACACACACACACACACACACACACACACACACACACACACACACACACGCACGGACACACACACACGCACGCACATACACACCGGCACACACGCGTACACACGCACACACACGCGCGAGCCCGCACATGCATACACGCACACACACAAGCAATGCACACCCACAGACACACAAACACACACGGGCACGCAACAGACGCACACGCGCACACAAGCAACGCACACGCACAGTCACACACGCACTTACACATACACAGGCACACACACACACACACACACGCACACACACAAGCAACGCACACCCACAGACTCAGACACACACACGGGCACAGAAACACCCACCGCGCACACCCACCCACACACGTGCACACGCAAACACACACACGCACACACACGCACACCCACAGACATAGACACATGCACACACGGACACCAAGGTGTCTACCAAGTTGACGTTTCCAAGTTCCCTGGGTTTTCCAGCTTTTTCCTGAGTGCATTTCCAAAATTCCTTTAGTGAAACAGAACTTGTTTTATGTTCCGACCGCCCGACACCACGTCGCCCGATGCTGTCACATTCTAGTAAGCATGCTAAAAAAAAAAAGAAACCGACCTAATCAAGTTTGAATAGTAAGGAGTAGAGTTTATCTTATTCAAGAAGAAATCAGATGGGAGGGGTTAGTAAAATTCACATGGAATAAAATCTATCGGAAAAAATGGTAAAGCTCTTGCAAATTGAGTCGAACATATTCAAATACGAATAAAAAGGAGATGCTTACAGAAACATATATATTCGGATATCTCCTTCAGTCACGGATTATGATCGACTGTCGGTATGTGTGTGAAACATAGATGGTGCTTGGGACACCACTGGAAGTACATCAACACGGTATAATGACTGAGCATTCTATGATGAGACATCATAATTAGAGTAACTAAATATTCGAATATTGTAACCCCAGCCATGCTACGTTTCTTCATAAAACCATTAAATCCCCCGCTCGAATGACATGCACAAGTTATTCATTAGCCTCAAGCATTTCAAGAATGAAAGAAAGATATCCCGAAGTTGCTACCGACATGCCCCACGGCAAACGTCCCGTAAAACACGGTAATGCCTTCACCAAAGCGGTACTCTGTAACGATACATATCCCTCAGAAGTGAGATGAAAGTAATTTAGATTATCAGAATGTTCAATTTACCCTAAGTTTAACGTTTGTGCTCCGATCCTTGGTACCGCTGTGCAGAAATGGCAAAAATAGGTTGCGTCCACAAATGTGGACGCTGTGACTGAAATGGATATGAGCTATTTCTATCAACTGATAGCTCATTTGTATGATGCCGGAACTTTGTCACAAGCGATATTCTCTCACAAAAGCTGGTAAGTCATCCTCAACTGTCCTGACATTCAGCCCGCACACAACGCCTCAGTGTTGCATTTCACTGATTTAAAGAGTCTATTTTGGTTTGGATGAGGGTCACCTGCCCCATCTCGGCGTCAGCCAACACTTTTCTTTTTGAACTCAAGCTCCTTCAAAGCAGAGGCGGCACAGTTCCTTTCCCTACCATGCTTCAATGCGACGGTACTTTTGGTTCTCAACCACGTTCCGCCGCGCATATGCCCCACACACCATTTGAAGCATCCTATTGGGTAGTTGTACAGTCAACATCTGATTTTCGGACTCCCAAGGGGCAGCAAAAACGTCCGAAAAATCGGGCAGTTCGAAGAAAAATGAATGCATGTCTTTTACTGCCCTTAAGGGCTCAAATCGCCGCAGGCTCATCCGAAGAGGCCTGCCAGTAGACTTACTAGGCATATATAATTAAAGAATACATACTGCGTCCCGTGACAATTGAGTGAATAAACTTTATTGCAGGTCCGGCGAGGACGCGAACTCGTCGCGCACCCGGCTAGTCCCACGTCGGGACCGGCAGGTCTAGCCCACCGGCCCGGTCGCGGGCATGCCAGACGGCCAGGATTTGCTTTTCTAGAGCGGGGCTACGCAGAAGCGAGTCCGACTCCTCCTTGATGAACTTGGGGTATGTCGACCCGCACTCCCAGATGATGTGAGGAAGAGTGGAGGTCTGGCCGCAGGACGAGAGCAGGCGTCGTCGCGATACACGTCGGGGTAAGCCTCGTGGAGAGCAGACAGACACGGATATGTGCTGGTCTGTAGAAGCCTAAGCGAAACGGCTTGCGCCCTATTCAACTTGGGGTGAGGGGGTGGAAAGACTCTTCTGGACATGTGGAAATATTTAATAATCTCGTTGTGAGTAACGGGAGCGTCCCTGAGACCGTAGAGAGGAGGGGAGTCAGTGCTCCTTATAGAGGAAGCGCGGTCGGTGAGGTCACGCGCAGCCTCGTGGGCAGACTCATTGAGGTTCGTGGGAGCACCCTCGACCGATCCTACGTGAGCAGGAACCCAGTGAATTGAATGGTTTGTGAGAGCATGTGGACTCGAGCCTCTAAGAAGACGAACAGCTTCCTTGGCGATGCAACTCTTCTGAAAAGCCCTAACTGCCGTTTTCGAATCACTATAGATTTCAGACCCACGACCGTCTAGCAGGGCGAGGGCGATGGCGACTTGCTCGGCGACTCCGGGGTCTGAAGTGCGAATGGAGGCGCTATTGGAAATCGTTCCGCTCGAGTCGACCACAACGACGGCAAAGGTCTTCCCGTCACTGTACTCCGCGGCGTCGACGAAGCTTGCTCTAATGTCGTGTTGCTTGATCTGTTTGAGGATAGCTGCTGCTCTGGCCTTGCGTCTGCCCTCGTTGTGGACGGGATGGACGTTTCGGGGCACAGGGGCCACTACGAACTTGTCTCGAATGCACCTAGGGATCGGGGTACTGACAATCGGGAATTCCGCAGGGTGGTAACCCAGCTCTTCGAAGATGCGTTTACCTGCCGCTGTGGTAGCCAGGCGCCTGAGTTGCACGCGTTCTTGGGCTTCAGCAATCTCTTCGGCGGCGTTATGTACCCCCAGCTTCAAGAGATCCTCGGTATGGGTCCTGATGGGTAGCCCAAGAGCCCTCTTGACTATTTTGCGGATAAGAACGTTGAGCTTGTCTCGCTCCGTTGTGCATAGAAATCGTGTACGTGAAGTGGCAGAGTAAGAAGGAATTGATCAGCCTGAGAAGATTGTTTCCTTTCATTCCTCGATGCCGGTTTGCGATTCTGCGAACGAGGCGGAAAGCGTTGTCCGTCTTTGCGATGATCTTGCGGAGAGCAGTTCCGTTCCCGCCGTTGAATTCGACAAACATGCCCACGACCCGAATAACGTCGACCCTGGGTATCATCCCCCCGTCACAAGTGCGAAGTCTGATGCTGCTTTCGGAGACTGGCTTCCAATCTTTGGGTATGCCTCCCTTCTCTTTTCTGTAAAGTAGGAGCTCCGACTTGGCGGGGGAGCATCGAAGTCCGGTGGGGCGGAGATACTCCTCGATCGCGTCGATCGCCTCCTGCATGGCTTCTTCGACTCTGCCCTCGCATCCGCGGGAGCACCATATGGTGATGTCATCAGCGTAGATGGTGTGCTTTACGTCCTCGACGCGCGCCAACCTCTCGGAAAGACCAATCATACAGATGTTAAACAGTGTTGGGGAGATGACGGCGACCTGAGGAGTGCCCCGCCCTCCGAGGGGCACATCTTCGGAGCGGAAGTCTCCAATGCGAAGCTTGGCCCTCCTGTCAGTAGAAAAGAGCTGACGTAGCTGTGAAATCTGGAACGGAAACCCAGGTCTGAAATAATCTTGACGATGAAGGTGTGGAGCACGTTGTCGAAAGCCTTCTCGAGGTCCAGACCGAGCAGAGCCTTGACGTCTCTGGAACGGCCATCCGCAATATGATGCTTGATTAGTTTCATGGCATCCTGCGTTGAAAGCCCGGCGCGGAAGCCGATCATGTTGTACGTGTAAACCTCGTTGTCCTCGACGTACCCGTTAAGCCTGTTGAGGACGACGCGCTCCATGACCTTGCCGACGCAGGAGGTCAGAGAAATCGGCCTCAAGTTTTCGATGTTCCCGTGACAATTGCCCCTTCCCACACTTGTTATGCTTCACCGCAATACTTTCACGTATCCTTCACCGTTTAACATTGCTGTAATGGGGCGAAGCTGACTTTCGAAAACCGGCATTATGCAACGCGTCGTGCTTTCCTAGCTTCGAAGCTAATGGCGACGACCACAGAGGTGGAGTCGGTGCCATTGCTGACCGCGGTGAATTATTTCAATGAAAAACACGGCGCCGAACGGCAAGAAGCTCAATAGGGAACGTCGAAACAGCTAGGCCTAGCGTTTGCCACGGCGGTGGCGATGGCTGCCAGCGGATCTGCGTGCGGGAGACCCGTTTCGAGGCGGCGAGGTAATCGAAACGGCGGTGGCGGTGGTGGCTTTGATTAATGCCGTTTGGGACCTGCGGTCACAGCAAAAAGTACGGCAAATCGGACGGCGAAGGCTTCTTGGCTCCGAAATTTCAGACGTTCTTATACATTGACTCTATGGGGCACGTGGTGGTACCGCGAAGCCGTGCGAACGATCGGGCGTCCGCAAAGTCGGTCGTTGTCTGTATGCGCACTGGCAGCTCCTCTAAGAGACGACAAGCGTCAAATACGATTGGTTACGATCCCTTTCTGTCACTCCAGTCAGCATTGCCGCGACTTTCGTTTCCTTTAATAAAATCACAGCTAATTTCCCCTGTAGAAGCATACATTCCCTGAGTTTTCCCCGAGTATTTCCAGACCATTCAATTTCCCTGAGAATTCCCGGCTTTCCAGGTTTTCCCGCTCGGTAGACACCCTGGGGCTCACGCACGCGTACCCACAAACACGCACGCGCGCACATACACATAAATTCGACTTCTGAATAAGGTACACGCCACCAAGAAGCATTAAGATTCCGATAAAACTGTTTTTGACATTGCTATTCTAGAAAAGAGATAATCATTTGAACGCAAAGAGAATATTTAATAAAAGCGTGTTGTAAATTCGCCCTGCTGCGTGCTTCCCTTCGCAGGATTCCTTGCTCTATTGTGTTACCATAGTGGAAGTGCAAAAAGGAATAACTGGAAGTGGCAGCTTACAGCTGCAAAGGAGATTTTCAGTTCTGATTTTTTTAAACAATGTTGCCTATGGAATACGCATACACAGACACACATAAAAAAATGATAAATTCTACTGTGCAGAGCCTTACTCCCGCGCTTCAAAATTAAAGCCCTGGAAAACTTTTGAACAAACGCTCCGTGATCCATACTTGCCAAGGAACATTAGGCGACTTCTATTGAAGGTGCACAGACTTAACGACCTCGTCAAAAATAACTTCCGATGCACAACTGGCGTGACAAAACACAATTAAAATCGATAAATTCCGCACCTGGTCGTTGTCGCACGGGTCAAACTCGTACTTAATGGGTTTTCCCAGAACTTGGTTCTCCTGCAGAAAGCACTCCACGGTGTACTGCCGTGTAATCTGCAAGGCGTCGAAAGAAGTACGTCAGCCATACCAACACAACTCGACTAATTTGACAAATTGTGAGAAATACCAAATTGAAACGCCGCTCTAGTTGGAAAGATTTCGTGATTTTCAAATATCTGTGCGCAGCGGGCACACAATGAAACGTAAAAAATTATCGATCAGAAAGTGTCTGTATTATGAGCTTAGCCTTCATTATATACATATATGTATATATATATATGTATGGTGTCCCAGCTAACTGGAGGCAAACTTGAAAAATATACAAATGCCGCGTAACTGGACAGAATCAAGGTAATGTTTGCTGTCACTTGGCGATACTCAGATCAATTTTTGTATTCCGCCTAGTTACATAATTAGACTTAATTAGGTAATCAACTTCTCAAATATAATAGTAAAATGAAAAGTATAAATGAGGAACTTGTAGAGCAACATGACAATGTCCCAATACAGCTTTCTGTTTCTCAATACGTGGTACATAAAAGTGTTTTTCCAAGCATGAGAGGAAGTCCGCGAATACACGCAAAGTGCCTCGAGCTGCCAGTCACGCTGAAATATTGCGTGTATTCGTGGGCTTCTTTCACGCTCGAAAAAAACACTTCGATGTAGCACTATTTGAGCGACAGACCGATGTATCGCGAGTTTTTCATGTTGCTCTACAATTTTCTCATTGACACTTTTCGTCTAATTATAATATTTGACAACCTCATTAATTAATTAACACTAATGATGTTATTCGGCGGAATGCAAGAAATATTCTATCCCCGCGCGACGGCAAGCAGTATTACCTTGGTTCAGTCCAGCTACTTGGCAGCTCGATATTATTATCATGCTTTCCTCGGCTGAGAAAAGCATATGTCGCCTTGAAAATGACAAGTGCCCTTGTCGAAACGCTGGCTCTCGTTCTTGTCTTGTTCTCGTTTTGCTCACCGACATGGTATATGGGTCATTCCATGTCAAATGAACCAGCCTGAAGCTCAATTTTCTCCGAATAAAAAACAAACAAAAATAAAAACAGTTTTTATTATGTTTAAGAAAATACATTCTCAAAATATATTAGGCGAGGATAATTTTTTTGAACACGTGATGGCCGTTTGAATTTCACCTAACGGAGGCAACCACGCCTGAAAGGAATGTCGCCAGAAGTCGAGTGTATGGGACATTGTTTCTACCCTTTCTCTTTTGTAATAAATGGACAGTGTGCTTTCACTAAAAGATGATATCAAACAACACTTTTTTATTGTTTGGGCTGCCTAAGAGGAAGTTATAAATGGCCATGTTATAGCAGATTTAAGAAATTATTCACAAATGAAGTAGACGAATAATAAAAGCTGAAACTCCTTTTGTAGAAGTGTCCTTAAAGTGTAATATCTGGTGAAATATTTTTCGTACCTAGATATAGCGCTCTTTTCGGATGCGATAACGTACTTTTGATGAATAAAGTACCGTTTATAATCGGACGTGCAAATAGCTTGCACATATGAAGCGTACGCCGAGATTTCAATCGGAAACACGAACTGGGAGCTGAACAGCTGCTTCCGCAGCTCAACGCCGTGTGGGTAACCCTGGCCTGTATTTCACTCAAACACGTCACTAGGAGTCGAACTGCCAACCCAAATGGTGGCGCTCAAGTTTAGAAATTATACAACTTGCTTATATTAAACAAACATCACTTTTAATAAAATGGCTGTACTGAGATTTATATTCTTTCTTTGCGATATCAGCTTTTCTCAGCCTTTTTCGTTGACCACCTCAGAGTGTTACTAGCGTCTAAACATGGAATGAAATGCCTCCCCCCGCTCTCCTCCTTCCGCCCCTGCAGCACACGCACACAAGCTTTTTCTTAAAGTTCCGCTTTGCTTTTAGAGCCCGTGTGCAATATCCTGGTGCAAATAAAATTTGTACCGATAGTACACTTTCGGGAAATCTCTATGAAAGAAGTCTCAGTTTTTCTTGCCCGACTCTTTTCGGTAATAATGTCTCGAATATGCTGTAACTTCGCCATTTATAATTTGGTGTTAAATGAAGTAAAGAAATTATTGTTCGGCGATAAATTAAACAGGACCGAGGCCGTAACCTAACGTTTACGACAAACGCACACCTACCGTAGCCCGGCAGTCTTACACCACTGCTACTCGAGCTTACACCCGACCGATGCGTGTAACTCGTGCGGACAGTGCAACGCTGCGACACATGCTCTGGGAATGTGCTGGCAACGACGGTACAGAAACCGCCTCCGTTCGCGACGCGTCCATAACCGCGGCCGTTACCAGAGTAATAATCACCTTTTATTTATTTTTCACCTTTTATTTATTTATTTTTTTATGATCACCTTTTTAACAGGTTGGAACGAGACGTGCCCTACGTGCGGGTGGCAGTGCAATCACTCACGTGACTGGCGTCTTCTAGAATCCTGGAGAATGACGAGTTGCATGCCGCGACGGTGAGCAGCTCGGTCCGACTCATGAGCTGGATGTAGTCTTTGACTTTCTCCGAGACATCACAGTCTAGCGACTGGGCCGCAAAGAGGGAAAAACAGAGAAAAAATGAGCTGCAGGGAATACCCCGTTTAAGGATGACAGTGTTCCATTCACAATCGCGGTAAACGGCGGAAACTTTCACGGCAGGGTCATCAGCTGTTTTAGGAACAAAAAAAGCGCAATGACTTCAAGCAAGATGACGAAAGAAACAAGCAGGAAAACGCAAGAGTCATAAACGTTAACCTGCGCTTCAGTTTTTTCATACATGTTCCTTCAAGGTTTTCAAGTGTTGAGTACAGATATCACGTTGTACTTTAAACACCTTTGGGCGCTACACTTTTACGACTAACTTGGCATTTAATTTACTCGCTTGTTTTGTAAACTGTAAGTATAAACACAAGAAATGAAAACAGCAGAGTGAAAGCGGTAAAGGGGGGTGTCTCTTGGAGAGCGCCGGCATCTGTCGCACAGGAAAAATGAGGTAGAAAAAGTATAACAGAGAGAAGGAAGAAAAACGTTATAACATAATCGATCGAGTGCGAAATAAAGATCAAGAAGGATGGCAGGGTGCGGCAAATGTTCCCGCGGCAAATAAGTCTGCTTAGACTATTTGATACTGTATTTAAATTGCTGTTTTGACATGTTATTACTGTGTTCCACTCCTAATAAGCAAATGCAGAATTTTGCTCTTAGGTTGACTGAGAAGATGCAAGGACCTGCTGAAACGCTTCGGTAGTACGGTACGTTGTCGCAGCCTTCCCTTCATAAATGAGGTAGTGTTCAATATCCAGCGGTTTTCGAACCACCAAAACGATACGGCATTGACAGAAAGTGTCAAAGAAGCCAACGCCAGTGTAAGGGTTGCCTCAAGGGTTTCTCGCCCTCAATCAATGAAGACTTTGGGGGCAATCGCTTCTGATTATGTATGCCTCTGGTTTTCTTGGAGCAGGAAGCGAAAGTGTACAGCGCAAACTATCTGTTAGATGTCCTGAAGAAGGAGGTCCTGCCTTGGGCAGGACCTCCTTCTTGGGAAACTGTCAGTAGACGCATCAGCAGGATTCCGCTCCTGCTCACAAGACAATGTGGTGCAACAATAGTGCACGGGAAACTTCCCTGATTTCATTGTCGCTGTAGGATGGCCCACAAACAGCCTGGATCTAAAGACTCCCAACTACTCAGTCCGGTGTGTTTTAAAAAGGGCCGCCCGGTCTGCTCCTTATCGCACCTTGGCTTCTTTTCGCCGGGCGTTGGAAAAAAAACATCAGTGGATATAAACGAAGGCTACATCCGGGCTGCCATCGACGCATTTCCGAAGCGACACAAAGCTTGCATTCGCGCAAAAGGTGAACCTGTCGAAAACTATATTTGTATTTATGTATGTAGATCACATTTGTTGTTACAGTGCATCGCAACCATATTTATGGCGGGTCATTTGATTGCGAAAACGTTTTACGCACCCTGTATATACAAAAAAGCAGGATATGTTTATACAACATAACAGCTATATAATATATCACCTATACTACAGGTCACATAGAGCATGCAGGCGTTGGAGCGAGAATTCGCACCTGAAGAGTGTCGGGCAGGTCAGTCTCGTAAAACCTGGACTGGTGCGCGTTGGCCGCCACCAGGGCGAGAATGTAGTCGTTGCGGGCTTTTGTCGACTGGATGTCACACGCTTCCCTCCTGGACGAGAACTGCGTGGCAAAGGGATGATTGTAGCGGGTAAGAAGGCATTCGCCACAAGGCACGAATGCAGAGCGCCGAGTTCATTCGGATTTATCCTAATGAGCACAACAGAGATAGCTTCCGCAAGTTCTCTGGGGCTTTCCTGATCCCTTACTGTCAACGCGTAAATTCCGAATTCCTCGCTTCTGAACTGGCAGCCGTCGGTGTGCGTCTTTATATGAAACCTGCCGTGGTCTTGAAACAGTTGTCGGTTCTCTCCGTCATTGCAGCAGCGGTGCCAGCGCTCAATGTAGGGGCTCATTCACACCAGCGACTCGCAGAGATCGTGCGACTGGTCGCAAAGCAACCGGCAGCAAATAGACACGAACGGTCGCTTTGGTCGAAAAACGACTGTTTTGAGTCAGTCGCTGAGTGCTCAATTTTGCAGTCACGCGATTCCAAAGGTGCTGAACCAATCAGCGGCGCTTGAGCAGCACGCCTGTATGTGCCGAGGCTTATCCTACGTGGCGATGGCGAGGCCAGCAGGCGTGCCTATCGCGTGGCGACGGGCAGGCCGCGCCTGCCGCTCTGAATATTGGTCGCAGCGAGTCGCTCCGTGGCCACCAGTCACGACTGGTCGCGCGACCTTCGTCAGTCGCCTGTATGAATGAGCCCTAAGTTGGATCATACGCCGGCTTGCCGTCCAAGAATTCACTAAAGCTGCCGTTCTCCTTGTTAAACTTTCCGGCACTCTATCGCAGCATACCGCATCGTATAAATGAAATCCCATCACAGTTATTAAGCGCAATCCCATCTTATTCATTTTTTAGGTGTGCATGTCATCTGCGATTTCGCTTCGTCTGTTCTAACTCGGCCCGCTCAGAGTTTGTCTTGCTAAAAAAATGAAGCTGACTTATCGGTGGGGAAAATTGTGATTGAATTTACAAAATTGCCTGAAACAAATGTTTCAAGAAGGCTTTTCTGCACGATACTATGGTCTTACGGCAGTGCGCCTTGCGGGGCTCAATACACCATGAAAAAAAAGAGTAAACAAGAAGATAATTTAAGCTGTTCAAAACAAGAGTACATGAATAGCGGCTACTCTTCTGAAGCTCCAAAGGCAGAGTTAGTAGGTGGGGGAACATGCACGGGCAGCAGCAAGACTCCGGTTCACCCACACGATCATTGTCGTCCGAGACCTCAGAGGACCACACATCACTTTCTGGTTCCGAGCAAAACTCTACAAAGCTGTCTTCTGACGACAAGTCGTCAAAGTATTTGCTTTCGCACGCGACTCTATTCTCATGCGGCAGGAAGGCAGCCATGTGTTCGGCGCAGGCGTCAGAGGGGGCGGCAATCAAGAGAAAGGCGAGACAGAATGGTCCAACAAGGACAAGTGTGGTAATATAGTGTCGAAAATTGCAATTAGGCGCAATCGGACGACCATAGTCGTCATCGGCTACATTGGTACAAAAACTCATAAGGACTATACTCATTAGCGGTAGAGAAAGGGTTAGGGCAGATTAGGACTGTGAAGTGACGGAGTCGCCGTATTCAGAGAAGATCTCATTTAAGATAAACTAGATTATGCATCACGTATACAGTTACTCTTGTGGCCACAAATAATCTAGTCTACTTAGTAAAAATCTAATCTTTGTTTCTTTCTGTGGCCATCTCAGTTAGAAATCAAGCTTTAACGTCGCTATATATCATACTATATGTACACTGTACGCACGCATATATTGCATGAGATATGCACACTCTTAAAATAAGATATTTTTATAATGTCAATGAAAGGTTTGCGTACCAGCATGTTTCTTTTAATTTCGACGAATGTCGGCTGCTATGTCGGCTCTCGCATTATCAGTGCTCTGATACTGAGATGAGGTGTGAGCATGCTCAAAAGAAAATATGAATGGTTTGGTTTGTGCAAGACACACACGGCTCGTTTGATACTTGTGCATTTCTCCACGAGTCATCAGTAAACAATGAAAACTCGCACATAAAATACGGACAGACGGTAACTGCAGGCCGTCACTTAAATTTAAATCATCTTAGGACGATGACAGGAACAAAGCACAAGCAATGTTAAAGATGCCAAGAGCCGTGACATTAAACAAGGCTACGTAACTCGTAGCAGTATGGCTCAGAATTCACTTAATATTAGTTAAAGACGCCTCATCCAGTTTGAGCTTAATCCAATACTTACTTTTTGGCTGTTCTTTTGCAGAGAAGTGATCGACTGAAAAATTCGACCTTTCTTCTTTTTTAGCCTGCGGGAGAAATAAAAGAAACGAAAATATGCCGAGCTTTATTTTCATGCACAGTGACAGCGCGTGTGACGTCAAAAGAAGCGGCGCATAGCGAGCGTGATTTTGGCCGCAGGGACAGTCTCTGGTCGATGCCGCGTGAGCAGGCATCAGAGTCGCTGTCCCCAATGGGCACCAAAGTGACTCAATCTCTCTCAGCAGCGGTGATCAGGTCTCATTGCTCACTTTTCCTCGGCGTCGTGCGCCTTGTCCCGAGCCTCGTGCGCCATGTGCTCTTCCTCGAAGTACAGCTTCTTGGTCTTGTCCACCTCCTGGACACACTGCTGCACTTCATCCTGGATTCGGCGCAGGTTGTCGAAACACTGCGCACAAAATGGTCTCTCACTCACTCACGTATCCGGAGGCAGAAGAAGCACGAAATGGCACGGTATCTGGCGCTCTTCCACGGGCATCTGCAGGTGCACTTTGTGGAAGCAGGGTGATACTGATTTCCCCGGTGAAACACTTTGTTATTGAACAATTAGGGCTGACATGAAGATCACCAGTGGAACGAATTAGTATTTACATATCGTGTTGCAAGTAATTGAGTCCTCACCATAAACATTCTCGAATGTAGTCTTTTGAAATTGATCTAGTCATGTTTTCTAAACGATAACGTTGGCGTAATTAGGTTATTGATTTCAGTAGCTGATACTTAACATGCACATGCTGTGCAACAAGGACTCAGACGACAAAAAGTAGGGATGACGCGAGTGCTGTTTTTTTAACTGCAGACTTGCTGATAAAGTGTGAAGATATTATGCAGCGTAAGAGACACACGCACAAAAAGTAAGCAAGACGAAACCATGGCATAGAACAGCTATGAGAAAGGCAGCTGTGATGAACAACACACATCGTAGTGAAAAATTGAGAAAGGCAAACCAGACCTTTTTCAAGTGAGTGGTTGGATTGCTTGGCCTTGACTTGGAATTCTTTTCAATATACTGCAGAAATGTTGCGCAATCACTTCGATGCACTAATCCGCGTGCGCCATTGGTGGACTTGGCGCATTACAGTGACCAACGGCAGGAGCCACAATGACGTGACAGACAGCATGCAGGCACTCCTTTTATTCAGCCGAAGCATTTCTTTAGGTGTACGTAAGCGCTGCGCCCACTCTGGCCAATGGAAGCTTTAGCAGACTAGAATGGCAACTTGTAAGCAACAAAACACAACACAACACCTGCATAGAAGAAGTGGCAGCCTATCACCGGGAATGTGCTTGTTTCTCTGCAAAAACCCCAGCCTTCTGCCGCTTCCTAAATGAGTCGGGCTTGTTTTCGGAAGAAAAAATCGGCAAATCATGTTAATATGGTGTGAATTTCAATACACGCATGTGTGGGAATGACAGCTTTGTTACGGTTGTGGAGTACAATAGTGACGCTGAGTTAATGTACCTCGCTAGCACATGTAAATTATCATGCGGGCGATAAGGCTGTCATGCACTCATGTACAGTGTTTTTGGTGCCGTATCTTTCTGTTCTTCTGCTAACGTTGCTGTATATATATATATATATATATATATATATATATATATATATATATATATATATATATATATATATATATATATATATATATATATATATATATATACAAACGTTTTCTTATAAAAATAGCCGTGAGTAAGCGCATGTTTCATGTGTTTGTCCTCGTTGTCCCCGTCTTTTTGAGCGCTGCAAGAACCGAAAGACGACCACAAGAGTCGCTTCATCAGCGCTCTTTCGTCAAAGTAGTTTGCCTTTTATTAAAAAAAAAAACGCTCTGACGCAGACGCTGGGAAACTGTCTGTCTCGGTTCACTTGCTAGTTCAAAATTTGATTGCTGCGCAGCGCGTACTACAAAACCATAAATGATGGCGCGTCAGCACAACACCTTATGCTGGCACGTATACTTGCATACTGAAGACACTTTCAGTACACTTGTCTCACCGAATTTCACGCGGCGAATACGTTTGCTGAGGCCACACGTACTACAGAGCCATGCTCATCATACTCCGCAGAGTACATATGCACGAGGCACACCAGAGCTTACACACTTCCTCGTGTTTCTTTGTTTCGCTAACAAAATCGCGCAAATGCTTAATGCTGATATGACAGTCATGTAAGCACGTAGTGAAACAAATAATGGTGTTGTCCGAGCTCCACACTACAGAATTATGCATCGCTCTCGTGTCTCTTATCCCGTGGCCGACTTCTTAGCACGTCGAAAAAAAAAATCATAGGAAAGTCATAGCGGCGTGGGGTAGAAAGGGGAATGTGGCATCAACGCGCCTTCCAGACAACGTGCCAACGAATACAGGCAGCTCATGTATATTCCACGCCGGTAGCTGCGCGCCGGTGGGTACAATCTTTGGTTTCCATACGCGCACGAGGTCCATGTGAGAGCTTATTACGTACACGAAGAGTGCTCATAGAAAAGGATCTTTTCTCGCCTGCACCCCACGCAGGTTTTTTTTTCTTTTCTACGGAGGCGAGGAAATATGCCTGGCATCAGCGCCAAAGCAATGGAAATAGCTCCTACTATCTCATAAAGGCTGCGTGAAGAAACACAAGGTCATAATAGAGATATAGCTTTCATTTGTGCTACACACCCTGTTTCCCCTTCCTTTAAATGAGGATACCTGAACCGTGGCCGTACGCGTCGACGGAACAGAAAGCCACGAAAGCGTAATTTCACTACAGGTCTTGGCGACCGTGTGTAGACTCGGTGCGAACCTTTTAAAGTGCGCGAAACCGCGCTCTCTCCATGACCTCTCTCTCTTTTAATCCTTGTACCCTTTCCTCCAGCGGAGGGTAGCAAACAGGACGCGCATCCGATTAACCTGCCTGCCTATCCCCTCGCTTATATTTCTCTCCCTCTGTCTTTCTCTTTCTATTCCCCAACGATTCCAAATTAAAACAACGTTGATAAATCACGGGAAATTTAATGTACCTAACGTGCATTAGCTTTCCCTGTTTACTTTATTGAAGTCACTTTCACAAGAATTAGGACGCTGCTAATAAGTCATTGCTACACAATATTTGTAATGTATTTAGGCAATGAAAGACGCACTTAAAGGCCGTGTGGTTGCAGCTAAGCCTAGAACCAAACCCGCGCTTTATAATTGGCGGTGGAACATATCTTTTAGAAGGCAGAATGACACGCCCCATTTTTGCTGAATTCATCAGCAGTATACCAATGAAAAGTTATCGTAGCTTACCATGGTTATCGTAGTTACTTATCGTAGTTATCGCAGTTATCGTAGCTTACCATGTAGCCATGCACATGGCTACACACATATTGAATTAGTCGGTTGAAATAGTATAACAAAACAGAAAACCGCTGAGATAGACCCACAAAGGCTTTCCAACATCTCAGTTAGCCCTTTCTCTCGCTTTTCTGTCCGCTATTATTTGTTAAAAAAGCCAGCACACTTGTTGGGACGAGAGTAGAAGCAAGCAAGCGGCTTCCTCTTCGAAAACGGGAGTCGAATTTTGTGGCCCTTGTAGTTTCCGGAGTAAGCTTCATGATATATTAAGCTTGAAACACTTTGAAGTTCGCGCTGCCAAAAGATAAAATGTACTCTATGTATCGGACATTTCCACGTATGCTTTTATTTATTGTTCCCTGATAGTTAACATTGTTTTCGTATTTAGATTTTTTGTTGAAAGTGGTTCGACACGAGTGACACAACGCGAGTGACATACTTAAGGTGTCACGAGTAATCCTCTTTGCTTTTGAACATTTGAGTCTTTCGTAGGCTTTCGCCCCTCGATCTCTACCGTTGTGCCACTCTCTCCTGGGTGTCGTCGGCTGAAAAATCAGTAAGCTGGCGCCCCCTTTGCGCGGGACCGTAAAGCTTATTCGAAAACGTACCGATTAAATAAGCACATGAACAGAAGACGCCTATAGTTATGCAGGAGCGACCTCGAATCGCTGCCACTGTTAGTGGAGCAAAGGGCCCGCTGTTTACAACGCAGCGCGCTTGCAGCGAATGGAGGAGATGCGCTGCAGTTGATGCAGACAGACTGCAGATGCACTGAAAGCTGTTTTAAGGCTCCTTCAAGACAAGACCACCTTGAGAACGCAGTCTATGCAATGAGCGTTGTTCTTTTGAGAACACCGGTAATTCGACGGCCCACCTCACGGGCCGCCTACCAATGCGAACTGAACGCAGGAAACGCCCTTGTTTTTAGACCTAATGCACGGGGTCGTCCTCTTTCAGGGGAGACCAGTGGCGTAGCTAGGTCGTCTGGCACCCGGGGGCCCATAGGTCTTCTGTCACCTCCACCCCCCTCCCCCCCTGGGTGTAGCCGGCGGAAAGAGGGGTGCATGTCTTCAGACGTATATGACAGCACCTCCCCCCCCCCCCCCCCGTTGCTACGCCACTGGGGGAGACACCTTCTGACATTGGAGCCAGTATAACTTGAGCATTTCTTCCACTTCATGTATATTCATGTCTTCAATTTATATGTATATTAAAGAATGATAGCTGGATTTCATTCATAGTTTAAGTTGTTTTGAGTGCTTGAATTGTTTATGAGATGTTTCCCCTGAAAGTGGACGACCGTGTGCATTGCAGAACGGCACGTCATCATAGATATAGGGCACCTCCCTGTTACATCGTCTATAGTAGCAGAGTGTATAGCTCTGCAAACACCATCGATTATGTGTACAAACGTCCTTCCTGATGACATAATGTAAGACAATGCGTAGTAATAGTTTTCTCAGCTAAACATAAATGAGTACCGTCGTACCTTCTTGGCCACGTGTAGTTTGTTGGCTCGCACGTTCTTAGCATTTTCCGATATCTGCTGCGAGAAGACCTCAGCAGCGGCCAGCCGCGCCTTGGCGATCTTCTCCGTCTCGTCCAGGAGCATCCGCCACACGCCAAACACGGTCCTGGAGCACGAGAAGCAGACGGTGGGCAAAAACCCAAACTTTTAATTCTTTTTCGTTTGTCCTGTATGCTTTTGTGATTTACGCCAAGACGACATAAATGCAAGTGTCGGTAAGTTTGGCTCAACCTTAATATCGACGGTCTCTACGCTGAACGGTTCAATGTCCAGACTCGTGCACTGGCAGTAACAACTTATGAGTTCGTAATTACCCGCCGCGGTATCCCAGTGGCTATCAATTGAATTGGATTCGGGGGTTGTATACGTGCCACGATCTGATTACGAGGCACGCCGTAATGGGAGGGGGGCTTCGTAAGACAATGGGATCTTTAACGCACCGCCAATGCACGGGACCAACGGCGTTTTTGCGTTTCGCCCCCATCGAAATGCGGCCGCCGTAGCCGGCATCTGATCCCGCGACCTCGTGCTTAGCGGCGCAACACCATAGCAGCTAAGCCACCGTGGCGGGTCCCAGTGGCTACGGCGTTGTGCTGCTGAGATCGAGGTCGCGGGTTCAATGCCGGCAGCCGCGACCACATTTCGATGGGGGCGAAATGCAAGAAACACTCGTATGTGTACCGTGCATTGGCTGCACATTAAACGCCCCTAAGTGGTAAAAGTTTTTACGGAGTTCCCTAGTAGAGCGTGCCACGTAATCAAATCGCGGTTCTGGCACGTAAAACCTCGGAGTTCCATTTATTTTAATTTAAATTCGTAATTTGCAAAGAATGCATTCTTGAAGCGTCTTAAAACAGTAAAGTTGTTATGAAGCTGCTTATGGTAGAGAATACAGTATATAGTGACCAAAAATGGGATATTGTGGTTTTCCGTGAAATATTCATTACCTACGTTTCTAAGCTATTTGTTGAGTGTGCCTTTTTCTTTTTTTTGATAATGTAGAAGAAGTGTGTACTGCTGCAGTGAAAGGGTCAAATATGGATAACTTTTTGCTTATTTATGGTGCCGTAAAGCTCCAGTTACCACTTTGTTGCTTTCATTGTGCTCGCTGTTGCGTAGATTTCCTAGTATACATGTGAGCGGATGCGCGCGCCTTTTATTTTCTCTCTTTTCACTCATTTGATCTCCTGTGCTTTATTAAACCTGCAGTAGCAATCCAAGCCTTCCACTTGCTAAATCCTCCAGTTATTGTTAAAATTTATCTCACCAACGCGCACGTATTTCCACGTGATGGTTGATGTAAATATATACAGATTAGTTGTGATACATCCGCGTAATACGCAAGTTGTGTGCACAATGGGTGGGCTATGTGGTGCGAATAACATAACATGACAGTGAGCGTTCAAGAGGTTATTGCCTTAGGCTAGTGGTCAGGGATTATACGTAGTGCTAACTTTCTGAGCGTTTTAACTCGGAGGACCCAAAATGCATGATAGCATGTCATTGTGTTGGTTACTATATATTCCCATACCCTATGCATGCTACCAGTGTCAGTCGGTCGACCTCTCCGTCAGTAAATCTGTAACACGTGATGAACTACGTGATATCGTTCCCCATTCACTATCGTGGCCACGATATGTTAAAAATGAAGATGCTTTCAGTCTCTTAGACCCTTACATTTTGTGAAAATATTAACCATCAGATTCTATGCACTTTCGCATTCTGGTAAACCGTTTTCAAAAGCACTTTTTCTATTAATTTTATGCGGCTGCTGCAACCACCCTCTCGTAGGCGAGGGTGTCTTCGGTGTTTGAAAACGTTGTAACACGCACGCAGCGTTGCATCGCAGGGAAGAGGAACAAATTCACAGGGTCTCCTATGTTATCCCTAAGACAACTTGAAGGCGAAAGCCCAAGTGCCGATGCATTAAGGACGGACAGATGCCGTACAGATTCCCCTTAATTCACTTAGTCTACTTCACTTAGTCATTCCTTTTATTCGCTTACTCATCCTTTTAATTCGTTTAGTCATCCCCCTTAATTCACTTAGTCATCCTCTTACATCGCTTAGTCACCAATCTTATTTGTGTTGCCTTTAACTCGCCTGAGTCATCCACTTAATTCGCTTAGTCATCCATCCTAATTAGCTTTATCATCCATCTTAATTCGCTTTATTATCCCTTTTAATTCGTTTTATCTACCAGTTTAATTCGCTTTACCACCCATCTTTGTCATTCATTTTGCTTGCTTACGGGTTATCAGTGCTTACGGGGTATGAGCCATTGATGATGACAGTTTTTGTACCTTTCGTGTCGTCGACGCGTTTTACGGGGGTATGAGCTACCGAGATCTGAACGATGAGACATACAAGGCTTTCGCCTTAATAAACGCATACGGTCATGTCAGGACTGCTAGGGGAGGCAGTCACGGGTCTAACCTCTATGGCCTCGAGGAACCTAAGCATGACATTGCGTGTGTGTGCGCAATGACAACGTCATGGTGCAACAAGATCCCCTTCTGTCCCGGAGTCTTAGTGCCGTGCCTGCTGGAAACCTTGACGACGCGCGCTGTTGTGTTACACCAGTTAGCGGTTTCCGTCTTTTTTCTTTGCTTCCGCAAGAGAAACACTCGCGGCAGAGACACTTTTTCGTCGCCGCTATTCTTTTGCCGACACTTCGTGGACGCTTCACATTTGTAGATGGATCTTCATTGTGAAAAATCCAAGCTGTTGACTTGCACTTAATCTGAAGATTACACCCATATATCCGGGTCTTGTCACCTGTAACGATGTCATAAGCCAGTCTAGAGCTGCCGCCATTGAAAGAGACCAGCACTTCCTCACAGACGGACAACGCAGATGCTATTTTGCTCATCTTTCAAAGCGTGACACACGCGCTGGGATGAAACTTTCCTGGCTCACAGATAATGGCGCAAGAACTTTGAAACTGCCATCGATGCAGTCTTTGAGGACACTTCAATGTCCTTACAATTATTAATGTCACTCGAGTGTCCTAGCAGCCAATTTTTTCCAGAGCGGAAATCTTTTCGTCACCAACTGCGAAACCTGGCGCCCTGATCTTATTTTTCAATGAAGTTCTGCCCCTTCTAAATTCCTAAAACCGGAGGAAAGCTCGGGCGCGAGAATGCACAACTGGGTCTCCAGAAGCCCGCTGCAAGCATTAAATGCAGACGACTTTGTTTAATCCACTTTTAAAATCATAAAATGTCATGGCGCGAAAGTGTTCTCTTTTCAGTGGAAATGGCGAATGAGTGCCAAGCAGACAATAACAAGTGTGACCCAGCAAAAATTAGCAAGGTGAACAAGTTTGGAGTTGTCCGTGTCAACCAAAAATGGGCCGTCTTTCTTAGATGCACATCAGTAGATCGCCGCATAACCTGTCTCAATACTTTCTTAGTAACGCTTGGCACAATTTATATTGCACATGTTGCTTCATTTATTCCACTTGAGCCAGATAGCATTACCGTACGACCGCCTAAAGGCACTCTACCAGAAAGAGCGTAGTTCACCGCACCATACTTGATTTATCTGGTTTTCAGGAGCTTCCGTAAGAGGAATATTGACCAAGAAGTCTGGTTGGCTACCCTACGCTGGGGGAACGGAATAGGGGAATGAAAAAATAAATGAACGTAATTACCTTGGCATGAACTCCTCATGAGGTAGACCCAAATATTACATAAATGGAACGCAGCAGCGCTTTAGACAACGAACGCTGCGTGATTAGGCAAGTGTACTCTTTCTCGTTTCTCGCTTCTCGAGCGGCGAAGGGCGAACTGATCCGGCTCACGGTGTCATCAGAACTAAAGGGAGAGCTAAAGGATTTCACAGGTAATAAAAATGAGTTGGTCAGGAACAGCGTTGTACAAGATGACAGATAACAAATTGGGCAAGGAGTGGCTGGTATCCGGAGAGAATGTACGAGGAATTCTCACTCACTCACTCACTCACTCACTCACTCACTCACTCACTCACTCACTCACTCACTCACTCACTCACTCACTCACTCACTCACTCACTCACTCACTCACTCACTCAATCAATCAATCAATCAATCAATCAATCAATCAATCAATCAATCAATCAATCGTGAACCAATCCAATCTCTCAGAAGCTCCCTCGCCCCGCTCGACCACTCATTTGAGAAGATGGATTGTCCACTGACTTTTTCTCTTGGCTGTCTTCACTCTTGACCTCGATACCTGGAGGAGGCTTCTTCTGCAGGTACGTCGTCGCCAATTTGAGCAGAGCCTGCGTCACAGATAAATAATTGCATTCGTGCGAGTACATACATCTGTTACCAAATCTCTCTCATTCGTTGACTAGCATTTCAAAGCAGTGCTCCGACAGAAACGGGCAAAATACGCTAAAGAAGCTCAGAGTCGAGATTACCTAGTACCGAGAACGGGAACGCTACCTATCGTAAATCATGAGATGCATGCAACGAGGCTAGTTAAACGTTACAATTGGACGATCGGAACTAATGTAAGTGAAGCGATGCCATGGAGGCCTTTTGTGTATCGCACAATGTCTGGGTTCTCTTGACTGCATGACTTACGTAAGGAGAGTGCAAGAATTAATGAGTATTTATATTTGCTTCTGATGTTACTATGCACCCAAGAAATTTCAATGCGGAAGGAAAAGCACTGGTCAATTGAATGTGGTTTCCGGGAATGCACACGTGAACTAGTATTCGTGAAAGGGAAGATTGTTATTCACGCAAAACGAAGAGAGAGAGAGAGAGAGAGAGAGAGGATATTCACTTAAAAGCGGCCCTGAACCACTTTTTTAGCGGTGTGGAGAAATGCGTTTTAACTGAAAATAGGCTATTTCAAAAATACTTTGCCGCACAAAGTATTCCACTGCGTTCAGCAGAAGCGTAGTTATTGGCAATCAAACACGGCATCTGCTGACCTCCCGTTCCTTCTTCAATGCCTTGCACTGCGAAAGCTACGGCGCAGTGGAGCGTGCCCACAACGCTCCGTCTTCTATATGCTACCGTGGCGCGCAGTTCAAATTTAATTTTAACGTATACGCCACGACACACGCGCCTGCGCACGAACGCCACGCGATCCCTCAGATGAACGCCTCAGCGAGCCGCAGTGCGCTTAGCCAGTGGACTCGTGGCGGCACCCCGCGGCGGCCGCGGTATCTACGCCATGTAGCCAACCTCAGCTATCGGAGAAAGCAACCGGATGAGGGAATGAGGAAATAAAGCGTTCAGGAAGGAGCCAGGACTGGGCCTCCTGTTGAAAAGAAAGCGTTTGAGAGAAGGGTGTCTTCGCAATCCGTTTGCTAGCTCCACGCGCCGCGTACGACAGCAAAACTTGCCTGCGATGTTCACAGCAGTGTATGCTACCAGCCGGCTATGTTATTTTACCACGCCAGAGGGGTAGTTCAGGGCTCCCTTAAAAATGACAGAGAGGTCGGCTTGAGGCTAACTTCTTTCCCTTACCTTTCTGCGCCGGCGTTAGGGGAAGGGAAGAGAAAAAATATTATAACGGCTGACGATGGGCGCAGAGGGCTTGAATAAATAGTCTCTCATATGGACCTTTTCCAGTCTCGAGTTAAGCCCCGTGATGCACCATCTCATTTCCAGCCTGGATTTGGAGTCGGGCCAACGTTTCAGTAGGCCGTCGCCAGTAAGTGGTCGATTGGCGATCCTAGACACAGAATGAACCATCGCCAGCCATTCCAGACATATATCGATAAAGAGCCCCATGAGGGTTTCCCCTAAGGAGAGCTTTTCGGTCGTAAGTAAATTTGCCTCAATCAACCTGGCACCTAGTGTATTTCCGCCGCAGTCCACCTATCATTTCAGTTAATCAGGAGCCTAACACATATTATAGGGCTAGGGCGAAGCTTTTAAACAATAGAAGCGGGGGAGCACTTATCTACCAAATTATTCGCGATGTGCGCATTCAGTAGTATTCGGTTGGCAAATTAATGTCTGGCATTTGGACGCGTAAATATTGATGCACCACGGTAAAAACAAGATAATGTTGCCTTGGACAAAAAGGGAACGGACCCAGGTTTATCTTCAAACACTTTTTCAGCAAAAAACAAACAGGGACGATTGAGAAGTATGAACGGACTGCGCTGGCTTCTCCCGTAAATGAAGTCTTACAGGGTCTGTTCTGAAAGTAATAGGACTGGTTTTTTCCTGGGCGAACGGACGGACGAGAGGCGGTCTGCGCGAGCAGGATCGGTGAAGGGGGATATTGGGAACGCTGGGAAAAAGTGGCAGTCGGCTCTCGGCCGTTGAAGAGAGCAGGTCGCTTGTACCGTGAACCCCTGTCGAAACGCCTCGTCATGGAGCGCTTACTGGATCAGCGATACGCGATCAAACTTTGTGTAAGGCTGGATAAAATGGGCAAAGAGACTCACGACATGATTAAGGAGGCCTACGGTGATGCTGCCATTGGCAGATCAGGTGTTTTTGAGTGGCACAAGCTGTTCCGACAAGGCAGGGAAAGAGTGACGACTAGGAAGACCAACAAAAATGTGTAGCGAGCGAAATATTTACTTAACAGTGGCCATAGGATGAGTATCGAATGATTTCTGATGACTTGAGCATTCCTCAAACCCAAGTACTTGAGATCGTGACAGGAAACTTCGTCATGAGGAAAGCGTGCGCGAAGTGCGTGCCACGAGTGGTTGTCAGAGGAGCAAAAGGCCAACCGGAAAGCGATCTGCCAGGATTTTCTTCATCATGTGAACGAGCAGCCCGACTCTTTGGACAACGTAGTGACCGGTGACGAGACGTGGGTGTTTGATTACGACCCGGAGAGCAAGCGGCAGAGCTCAGAATGGCCCACCCCTTCTTCCCCAAACCCCAAGAAAGCACGAATGAGCAAATGCAAGCAAACGTTCATGCTCATTTGCTTTTTTGATCGACATGAAGTCATCCACAAAGAGTTGGTACCACCCTGACAAACAGTTAATGCAGTTTGTTACGTGGAAGTCCTCAAAAGACTGCGAAAACGCACTGTTCGTGTCCGCCCAGCCATTGCCAACAATTGGCGGCTGCACCATGACAATGCGCCGAGCCACACAGCGTTCCGCGTTGTGGAGTATCTTGCCCAGCACAAGGTGGCAACGCTGCCTCAGCCCCGCTACAGCCCCGACTTGGCCCCACCAGACTTGTTTCTATTCCCGGGAATAAAATCGACGTTCAAGGGAAAGCATCACGGATCGGTAGAGGTGGTTCAACAGGCCATGACGAGGGAGCGAAACAGCATTCAGCTCCAGGTGTTCCTGGAAGCGTACGAAAACTGGAAAACTCGTTGGCAGCAGTGTGTAGATGCGGAAGGGTGCTACTTTGAAAAATTCTAATCGTTTGTACTATTATCATGAATGAAATATAAAAAAAAGTTAGTTCTACTAATTTCAGAACAGACCCTGTATTCAACAAAAAGCGAACAACAAAGGAAGGAGCGCATGTGGAACAGGAAGCTCAAAACATGACAGGCAGGTAAGGACTCTGAAAGCGACAAGGTTCTCACACAGTAACACAAGGTGACAGAAAAAAAATACGCGGCTTTAGTACGCAGGTAAATGACCCTTCCATATGCACTAGCTGTGGCACCCAGGTGTACCGAACTGGCCCATTGAGTGAGACGCAAAGTGGACACGTTGACTTGTAACGCTGTGAAAAACGGGATTTCCTTTGGCATTAAGAAGAATTTCTATGTATCAACAGCTCTGCCTGCATATCAGGGTGCTCTTAGTAATTCTTTCACAGAATACTGCAGGCTTATAGGCTCAATCAGGAGGGGCACTTCAACAAGGATGAAAATAGACATCTAAGTTATGAACATATATGCAACGTGGATACGCGTAAAGAAATAAGTGGTTTAATAGTAAACACATTAAGCAGTAAGTAAGCATAGATATACAATAAGCATAACCAATGGTCAATAAAAACAGTATTCACACCATTAGCACGCGCAACAATCGTAACTATATAGGCAACAAGAAATGGCACAGATGTATTTTAACTGAACAACTTCAATGGCTTTAATGATGTTTGTTAAGGCTGGTGGTACTTTCTTCCAGTAACTTATAGTTCGACGAAGAAACAAGTATTTAAATATGTTAGTTCTGAGGTTGCGTTCTGAGTTCTGAGGTTAAAGGGCTCAGGTGGGCTTCGGTGTTAAGGGAAAGCTCGTTGTGTTTAAGTAGAAAGAGAAACTCTAACGAGTAATTATATTTGCCTGGTTTGATTTTTTTTACAGGGTGCGCGAGTGATCATGGTGCACTAAGAACACGCAGACTTTTTTTTCTTGCCTTTCGCCTTATTTCCAGTTTCTTCGGAGCAGATATCTGGGCGAGTTGGCACATATACATGATGGAAAAAAGCAGCGCAAATTTTACGCAGACTGTCTATGGCACAAAGGACACACACAAGCGCTTGTGTCTGCCTTCTTTGCCTACAGTTTGCGTAAAGCCTGCGCTGTTTATGTCCATCGTGTATGTTTCGAGTTTCCGCGTCGTTGCTCCTAAATCATTGCAGCCAAGCCAGCTATTGCGTCATAACAACCCATACTTGCTACTTATAATTTCTCACATTGTCACTTATAATGTAATATATGTCATTGAAAGGGAGACAGAATAACTTTCTGACTAATTCACATCTAATAAATTTGTTCTTATATTTAATAACCCCCGCCCCCCTCTCTAAATTCAGCAATCGCCACTTTAGGGGCTGCTGGAAACGAGCTCTTGCTCCATTTTAAAATGTGCCTCAGATCATTTTAAAAGACTCTCATAGGAACTCAGACACACCCCTCTCCTTCGAAAGTACTCAGCGTGCCGTGTGTGTCACACGCAACCACTCAGAATCGCCAGCACGCCCCACTGTGGAGCCACTCACGAGGAGGCGGGAGCCCGTTTGTCCACCCGAGGTTCGCGATGAGCGTCGTGTCCGAGCGTGGGTCGCACGGTGGTGGCCGTAACAGCTTCTCTGCGACGCAAAACGCTGGACGCCGGGACAATCTCTGCCCCATCTAATTCAGCCGGTCAACCACGGCGACCAAAAAGCCCTTACATTAACGCACACGAGCTTCGCACGTCTACCAGGTGCGGCTCGGCTTCTGGACAATACTGCGGAACCTGACACTTGAAACTTGGGAGGTTCCATTACATTTATCTAAGAGCGATTTCTATTAAATCTCAGCAGTCTTTACTAACAGAATTCATGGAAATGTTTGACATATTCAGAGTTGCAGCAGTCCGTGTATTCTACGATGCATACTGTCGAGGATAGTGCATGACTGTGCATGTGCACAAACACTAAACGAAAGGGTGAATCAGTACATCTGTTTATTGACAAAGCAAGATTTGGATCACTGAGATCACGGTTGGCAATCTTCGAAGCGAATCACACGGACCGAATACCGGCGCTAAAGTTGTACGCGTATCTGTCTTGGTGCATTTTAAAACAGTCGGCTGCACTCGCATTTGTTTGCTAACGCGCTACAGAGAGAGAGAGAGAGAGAGAGAGAGAGAGAGAGAGAGGAAAGGCAGGGAGGTTAACCAGGATTCCGGCCTGTTGGCTGCCCTACACGTGGGGAAAGGGGGACAAAAGGAGAAAGAAGAGTCATTGTGCGCGCACTGGTAGATGAATGTTCACTCCCGAGCACTCGCCTGGTCCGGCTGTCTTCAAAATGCCGCATGAGTGCTTTGACGGCCTTGTCCATACGAGCGTTCTGCGGCCAGGGTTCCAGGATCTTAGCTACAACTCTCGCGATGTGCGTACAATTTGATTTGGATGAGCTCATTTAGAGTGACGAAAGCTGGCGCATTATTGCGCACAGTAAACTTCTGTGTTTTCTCAGCATCAGTTTTATAAAATACTGGTACCGGCCCGTTGGAAGTCGGGCTTCTTCTGATTATTTGTTTCACGAATAATGCCAATGACGTACTGCTAACTGAGAGCGATTCACCATGGAGCTGGTGGATCTGTTACACCAGGAGAAGTTAGGCTGACGTGGTTGGCCGGCAATTCTTTCGCCTGAATATCCCTTAAACCACTAGCACAGCTGTTTCACCAAACGTTTATCGTTTATCGCCCCTGTGTCTCTAAGAAAGGCGACCAGCACATCTAGAACTATACCTCTTATTCCTCCGGGCGCGTCCGGGAACACTACGTCTCGAAAGCCCGTGTCTGGAAGATTCTTCGTCTGTAGACCCCACTTTGCTCTTAGAACGGCGGGCACACCCAGACGAAGTACTCCACATCGCCAATCTCACGCACCACATGAGGCACAAAGTGGAGTGTATATCGTCCAGTCCTAAATAACCGCGTCTGTTTGTAGGTGTAGCCAGTTCTAACTCGATACCAGCAGGGTACCCTTTGGCAAGTAAGTTCTCTGAACACACAGGGTTGCTCTGGAACACACAGGGTTGCTATGGAAACGATCGCGGTTTGCGTCCTTTGAGTGCTGCAAATGCTTAGGGGCCCTCAGCTCTGAAGTATATGACAGCCCTTCGCACGCCAGGGCGTCGGCTATATGTGATTCCCTCCAATTCCAACGTGATATGAAACACACCGGAGCTGCATGCTCAAACTGCTGCTCCTGAGGTCGTCAATCAGTGCCAGATATTTTTTCGTAAGTGTCAGAAAAGACAATTGTGCAGATAATACGTAATATGGCCATCTATAATAATGTGAAACGTAGTTTAACACAGTGTACGTGACGCTTATATTTTTACGATACTATCAACAGATACTCAACAGACGAGCCGCCGTGAAAAGGACGATGAGGTGTCTAGGCTCTTGGTGCGAGCGCGTGTCTGCCTGGTGGTATGGCTCCAGTGTAAATATAGAGTAAATAATCTCATTTGTCGGTGTCTTTCCACACGTAACATTTTGGTGGAGGTTTGCGATCCCCGTCCTCGCCATGGAGCTCCGCAGCGGCCGCCACATCAAGCTTGTCACCACGGCTCCCGCTGAAGGGATCGCATCAGCAATGGCTGCGGCTCGCCAGACTGCTCCAATCGTCATGGTTGCCCACCACTGCGACTCCGGTGTGTCTGCTGTCCTGGAGGGACACGATATTGACGAATGGATCAAGCTCTATGAACGCGTCTGTGCTGATAACAGGTGCGACTCAACGGTTATGCTCGCCAGTGTCGTCTTTTATCTCAGCGGCACCCCATGTGTGTGGCTCGAAAGGCATGAAGACGAGATGACCAGCTGGGACATTTTCAAATAAACGCTACGCGTACTGTTCGGCGACCTCTTTGGGCGCAAGGTTGCCACGACAAAAGCTCTTGCGACTCGTATTCAGTCATCTACAGAGCCGTACATTTCATACATCCAAGATGTGTTATCTCTTTGCTGCAAATCTGACGACACGATGTCTGAAGCCGATAAAGTGGCTAATATGCTAAAGGGAATCGCGGACGGCGCTTCCAGTTTCCTTGTTTACGGCAACGTCTCGACTATCGACGTCATCATAGAAGAATGCCGTCGTCTTGAACAAAGAGCCGCCGTATCACACAGCACATCACACGGCTACGCAATATTGCTGCTACATTGACATGTGAGGATCGACCGTGTCAGCCCACCACCTATGATGATGTAACTCGCATTGTTCGCCGCGAGTTCGAGGCCGCCTGTTCGCCACCTTTTCCGCGACGCCTCCCGATCCTCCAGAAACCATGATTACGATGATTCAGACCGTTGTCGGACAGGAATTCGAGAACATGGGTCTCAACTTCGTGTCTTCGTCAACTCGACCCAGCGTTCCCCAGTTCTCTAGCGGCCCTCCTCGTCTCCGGCAGTTCTTTCCAGCCACATACCGCAACCCGTATGCATGGAGTACCCCGGATGACAAGCCTATCTGCTTCCATTGCTGTCGCATCGGCCACGTGGCTCATGACTGCCGCAACCGATGGCCACCACTAAGTCGGACATACGCTGGCACTTACTACCGCACCTTTGGACCTACTGCTCCCTATGCCACCCGACAAGGACCCACTGCCACTGATGCCCCTGCTCCGAACCTTCGCTACAGCCGCTCACCTTCACCTCGACGCCGTCAGTCTCGTTCACCCCGACCCCGTCGCTTCTCTTGCCGCCTATCGCCGGCAGCACTCGGCCGGAAAACTAGGCACTGCCACTTCTGGAGGTGAAGCTGCGTTGTCGACCTTGCCCTCAAGTCCTCTGCTCACGTTACCTTCGAACCGAAACCTTCCTGAAGTTGACGTTTATGACTATCCTGTCACTGCACTGATCGCTACAGGCACCCATCTTTGTAGTATGAGTGCTGTCTTCCGACGACCCCTCAGAAAGCTCCTTACCCCAACGTCGGCACGTCGGCACGGGTGGCGGTACTGTCCCTATCGTCGGCATGTGCACGACATGTGTCAGCATAGCCGGCCGCCACACCGTGATTCCTCATCATTCAATTCGACCGCAAGGTAGAATTTGCTGCCAATTTAAGTGCCTTGCCAACGTTGATTCTTTCCGCAACCATCAAGGGGTGGATTTATCAACAGATGCTTCTTCCGGGCTTAGCAAGCCCCTCGCGCCAGCCTCGGGCGTCGATCTCAACGCAAAGAAAATAGTTGCGGCGGACCTGTTCTTTGCACAGGCTGACGACCTTTGCGAAGTTTTATCATTCTACCGAGACATTTTCAACTTAAACGATCGCTCTTTAGACCAGGCGCTCGCAGTCAAGCATCCCATTAATACTGGTGATGCTACGCCGATTCAACGACGACCATGTCGAGTTTCTGCATCGGAACGACGAGTAATTCTAAGTGAAGTGAACAAAATGCTTGATAAAAGCTTCATTGAGCCCCCTTCGAGTTTCTGAACGTCACCTGTCGTATTGGTTAAAAAGAAGGACGGCATGTCGTGCTTCTGTGTAGACTACCGTGATATGAAACAAATTACTAAGAAAGACAAGTCTACCCGCTCCACGTATGGACGACGCCATAGTCTGTCTCCACGTTTCCAGCTATTTATCTTCTATTGATCTTCGTTCTGGATACTGGCAGATTGCTGTTGACAATGTGGACAGAGAAAAGACCGCGTTCATAACGCCCGATGGCCTATACCCATTTAAAGTGTTGCCCTTTGGATTATGCAACGCTACGACCACCTTTGAGCGTATGCTGGACTCCTTACTCCAAGGTTTTAAATGGTCCACATGTCTCTGCTATCTCGATGACGTCATCGTCTTCTCGCCAACATTCGACACACACCTTAAGCGTCTAGCAACTATACTTGATGTTCTTCGGAAAACGAAGCTGCAACTGAGCTCGTCAAAATGTTGTTTTGGCTGCCGCCAAATTACTGTCCTGGGCCATCTCGTCGACAGGGACCTTGCTTTACCTTACATTACCATTGCTTACAACTCTTCCCTTCTCGACATTGTTGGTGATTGCCAATTCTACCTTTTGTATGGGTGAGAACCGACGTTACCGATGTAGCTCTCGGCGATGCTTATTATTACTGATTGCTGGTCTGTGATGCTCCTTGCGCTACGCGGTGACATAAACACTAACCCCGGTTCTGATCAGGATGTGTTGAACACTATCCCCTCCGAACTTAAGGATATAAAAGCGTCAGCAAAAAAAAAAAAAAAAACATACGGGATGACATGCTTTCTAGAATGAACGCTAAGCTTTCGAAACTCGACGAAGTACTAAGATTATCGAAAGCGAACGAAAAAAAGATAAAAGCTCTTGAAGAATCCGTACTGCATCTGGACAAGACCGTAACATTACAGGAAAGTAAGCTTAGTGATTACGAAGACAGAGCGCGCAGAAATAATTTAGTAATCTTTGGTATTCCTGAAGCTCCCAATGAAACTAGAGAAATGTTGGAAGAAATCGTGGTAAGCAAAGTCTTCAAGGATAGGCTCGGCTTAAACATTAATTCCGATGACCGCATTCACAGAATTGGCAGAAGCCGTAGTAAAGGCTCAGGCCGTATATTATCAAGCTCTACAACTACAATGAAAAGATTTCCATTTTAAGAACTGCTTCAAGTTGAAAAATACTGGCGTATGTGTATAGCATGACTTTCCACAGGGAACGTTGTGCATTAGACACAAGCTATGGCAAGCCATAAATTCCGATCGACGTCCCGGCAAAAAACTAAAACTTGTGCATGATAAACTTCTCATAAATAATACAATCCACACCTGGGATGAGGCGACGGACAGCACAATCCCTTTACAAAGGACATATGGCGCTAAAAAAAAAAAAAACACTTGCGAGATTAATAAATAAATCTGGCACATCGAAAGTCTGACGTTCGCACTTCCAACATGAACAAGCGGAAGAAGTTTTCCGCCTCCTCTGTTTGAATACGCAAATTATGTGTAATAAAAAGGAGCAGTTAAACTATGTATTGCTATCATATACGACCCCTACATCACCGTTATCTTAGTAACTTGGCTTTGTACTGATATACCAGATAATTTCTTTTTGGCGGCTTCATACACATGTTATCGTAAAGACCATGCTACACGGGGTGCCGGAATAGCACTTCTTGTCAAAAACACGTTGCCGTCAGTACCGTTACCTCATGTGAACTCGGACCATGAAAGCGTTTCCTGTAAAGTTAATTTATCAAGTTCTCAGATCGTTGTGGCGAGAGTGTACAGGCCACCTGGGGCCAATTCCAACTTTTTGTTAGATCGATACGATCATCTGCACAAACACCGGAATCAGAAGCTAATTATTGCTGGAGATTGCAATCTCCCTGGTATTGACTAGTGTTTATTGACGTGTGGCCCCACTTATGTGAATAGTTCTCAAGCCTTATTGGACGTGATGCTGGCGTATAACCTACGCCAAACAGTTTTACATCCAACACGTGTAACTCGCACATCATCTTCCATCTTAGACCTAATCCTCTGCTCGACTGGCTTCGGCGAGTGCACAATTGAAATCCACGAGGGGATTTCTGACCACAGCTTAGCGTACCTCACGTGTGTTCTTCCACGCTATTTAATAATAATAATAATAATTATGGGGTTTTGCGTGCCAAAACCACTTTCTGATTATGAGGCACGCCGTAGTGGAGGACTCCGGAAATTTTGACCACCTGGGGTTCTTTAACGTGCACCTAAATCTAAGTACACGGGTGTTCTCGCATTTCGCCCCCATCGAAATGCGGCCGCCGTGACCGGGATTCGATCCCGCGACCTCGTGCTCAGCAGCCTAACACCATAGCCACTGAGCAACCACGGCGGGTCACGCGATTCCCGTTCATGCAAGCCCAAATCGATAAGCGTTAAAAACTATGAAGCGGCAAAAGACCCAAACATTATACTTCGATTGGAAGAAACCCTTCTTTCTTTTTGTGATGATAACATCAATATAGTGTGGACAAAACTTAAAAGATGCTGCCAGCACTGTGTTGACACCTTCATTCTTAATAAAATGAAACGGATAGGTTGAGATAACCCGTGGATAACGGGAGAAATTATTCAACTAAAACGCAGTATCAAACTTTATAGAAAGCAAAAATATGATAAGATCCTTATATCGAATTTAGCTCTCGATCTAAATTAAAGCTAGAGGAATCACGAGAGCGCTATTCTTCTGTTAAGCTTGACCGCTTTGTGACGGGAAATCCTGCCATATGTTGGCAATTTTTGTCTCAAAAGAACTCTTGCAAAAAAATTCAGTGCTCTACGAAGAAGGATGACCAGCGAAGCTGTGTATGTGGGCCCCTTAATGGCGAAGTGTACCCCGGCGCGGGTCGGCCCGGCATTGCACTTCGGTATCGGCCCTCGTAAGGGGAGTCCTTAACGCCTGCTTCACATCCGCAGCGGGTACGCCCGGCATTGCACTAACTTCGGGATCGGCCCACGTATAGGGAGTGCTTAACGCCTGATTCACCTCTGCCGCGGGTCGGCCCGGCATTGCACTATATTCGGAATCAGCCGACGTACAGCTCTCCACGCGCCTAAGATCTTTAACAGCAATGGTTAGCGCCTTTGCCTTCGGGGGGTTGTATTGCGATACCATCAACAGATTCTCAAGAGACGAGGCGCCACGAAACAGAGGATGAGGTGTGTGGGCTCTTGGCGCGAGCGTGTGGCTGCTTGGCGGAAAGCAGAGCAAAGCAAAACGAAGAAACGTGCTCGCAAGCTTCCCGTCAGGCTTTGAGGTAGTGCTCGAAAGCCTTCGTGAGAGAGCACGCCAGCTCTGGTGCTTTGACTGAGTATCGGGTGATCTTATCCATTTTTGTTCTTTATTAGTGTATTCTCTCCTAGTATTACAAATTGAAGCTTAGGCTAATGTCCAAGAACTCCCCATGGAGGTGCTTTTCCCCTTCAACGGCTTCTCTTCCTACTCATGATATACCTTTGGGTTTCTTCCCACGTAGCGGTGTAAGCAGCATCCCCGTGGCAATTGTGCCTTCGAATGGAGGCTTCATCAGATTGAATAACCCTCAGGCTATCCATGAGGCTCTTCGTGCTGCTACACCATGTTACCAGACCATCTCGGACGTAAGGCAGTCCTGACGTGGCGGCATTGTTTGTAGGTCGCCAGACCAGACATGTGTTGCGGATTTTATCAAGTGCACATCTTCTGCAGCCAATCCAGTGAGTGCATTCATCCACCAAGTCGCGTGCGAGGTGCCGACTCAGGTCTAACTCCGATAGAAACACTGGAAATGTTTGCTGCATTGCTGCAGCTAGCGTGATTGCAGTATATCGCTGTAATCGAGTCGTGGAAGATAACAGAGTACTAACAGAATCAGTGATGGCCACTTTTGCTGGCACTTCCTGCCCATCAGAGATCAAGGCATGGCCTCTTGTATTCGGAGTAGAACCCCTTGCGCCGCGTCCGCTTCAATGTTGCAATTGCTGGCGATTTGGAAACAGTAGTGGATGTAAATAATGCCAATGGTGCTGCGCATGCGCGGAAAGTCACGCTCACAGTGAGTGTTCTTCCGAAAACGACAGATGCTGCCTCTGTGATGGAAACCATCTGGCCGATTACTCCAACTGTTCTGTGCAGGCCCAAGAAGTACAGCTACTAGAAGTTAAGGATAAAGGAGTTGCTCCAGAAGCTATAGATATTGTAAAAGAAAGAACATTTGGCTATGCTGGAGTTCCAGATATGCAGAATACAGTGCCTGACTTATCTCTGACTGCAGCCATAGAAAATTCTGTTCAAAAGGCCGTGGCTAAGGCAATGGATCAGTTTTCGGTGAACCTTAGTGAAAGCATCGCACAGGCTATTCCTTCGCAAATGAATATGCTAATGCAAGCTACTGGTCTCTTCCCTGCAGCAAATCACCTCATAGGTTCGGGACGACAGTCTGGCGATGGAAAGAGGCGGGCAACTATTTAGGTTGATGGCAGAGAATCTAATAGTTCCCCTCCTAGTCATTCTGCTTCTGACAAACAGAATATACGAGATTGTGAAATGAAAGACGTAGAACACGAACGCTCGTGCTCATAAAAGAGTTATGTCGAGTATCAGTGAGAATTCTCCCTCACTTCCCGATTCGAAGTCTCAGAAATGCCTGTCGAAGTTTAGTTTAAAGGATAGTGTATCATAGAAGTCCCTTTCGACTTCAGCACCTTCATCGTAGGATTGTTAAAGGGGTTTCAGTGAAAACTGCCGCTCACTATTATCAGCTTATGTATATTTATTTTCTCTTACTAACCAACTTAATCCAGATACAATAATATTACAGAAAAATTGGTTGACAACAGAGATAAATTTTCAATTACAATTTTGCAGATCTTTTCGACTACACCACTCTATAAGAAGGGGTGGACTAATTATATTTGTCTCTGCTAAAATAGAGATAAGATAGAATTTGCGGAACTGTCAAAACTGATCAACAATGCGAAACTAAGGGATATTCGAACCTATAACACGAGAAAGACTGAAGAAGCAGTAAAAAATGGACGCAGCTTGAAACCAGTGAAAAAGAAACTTGGCCTAGGACAAACCAAGATGTATGCACTGAAAGATAAGCAGGGTAATATCATCAGCAATCTCGAAGATATAGTACATGAAACGGAAGAATTCTATACTGACCTGTACAATATCCAGGGGAGTCACGATACATCCATGAGAAACAGTAATGAACAGGATACAGAAACTCCTCCTATAGCTAACGATGAGGTCAGAAGGGCCTTGCAAGACATGAAACGAGGAATCGCGGCAGGAGAAGATAGAATAACAGTCGATTTAATCAAAGATAGAGGAGACATAATGCTTGGAAAACTGGCGGCTGTTTATACAAAGTGTCTGTCGACTGCTACGTCCCAAAAAACTGGAAGAATGAAAGCATTATACTAACCCACAAAAAGAGAGACTTTAAAGAATTGAAAAATTATAGGCCCATTAGTTTACTCCCAGTATTATATAAAATATTTACCAAGATAATGTCCAATAGAATAAGGACAGCACTGGAATTTAGTCAACCAGAGAACAGACTGGCTTCAGGAAGGGATACTCTACAATGAATCACATCCATGTCATTAATCAGGTTATCGAGAAATCCTCAGAGTACAATAACCCTCTCTATATGGCTTTCATAGATTATGAAAAGGTATTTGACTCAGTAGAGATACCAGCAGTCATAGATGCATTACGTAATCAAGGAGTACGGACCGCTTACTTAAATACCTTGGAAATATCTACAGAGGTTCTACAGCTATCTTAATTCTACACAAGAAAAGCAGGAATATACCTTTAAAGAAATGGGTCAGACAGGGAGACACAATCTCTCCTATGCTATCCACTGCGTCCTTGGAAGAAGTATTCAAGCTATTAAACTGGGAAGGCTACGAGAAAGGATCGACGGCGAATATCTCAGAAACCTTCGGTTTGCTGATGACATTGTTCTGTTCAGCAACAATGCAGACAAGTTGCAACAAATTATTGAGAACCTTAACAGAGAGAGTGTAATAGTGGGGTTGAAGATTAATATGCAGAAGACAAAGATAATGATGAATAGCCGGGCAAAGGAACAAGGGTTCAGATTAGTTATTCAGCCTCTAGAGTGTGCGAAGGAGTACCTTAGGTCAGTTAATCACAAAGAACCCTGATCATGAGAAGGAAATTCATAGAAGAATAAAAATGGGTTGGATCGCATACGGCAGACATTGTCAGCTCCTGACGGGAAGCTTACCATTATCATTGAAAAGAAAGGTGTACAATCAGTGCATTTTACCAGTGCTGACATATGGGGCAGAGACTTGGAGACTGACACAGAAGCTTGAGAACAAGTTAAGGACCGCGCAAAGAACGATGGAACGAAGATTGCTAGGCATAACGTTAACAGACAGAAAGAGAGCGGTTTGGATCAGAGAGCAAACGGGTATAGACGATATTCTAATTGACATCAAGAGAAAAAAAATCGAGCTGGGCAGGTTATGTAATGCGCCGGTTAGATAACCGTTGGATCATTAGGGTTACAGAATGGGTACCTAGAGAAGGGAAACGCAGTCGGGGACGGCAGACGACTAGGTGGAGCTATGAAATTAGGAAATTCGCGGGCGCTAGATTGAATCGGTTACAGCCGAATACAGGACAGGGGTAATTGGAGATCGCAGGGAGAGGCCTTCGTCCTGCAGTGGACATAGAACAGGTTGATGATGATGATGATGAAAATTTTATTTGACTTGATGAATCCTGAGTTGAAAATTCTGGCTATAGAACTGACTGCAATTCTGGATCAACTACATTGTGCGTGGCCAAAATAAGTCTGCAATCGATCTCACATGCTCTAGTCGTAGTCCCGCTGTGTCATCACGGTTGACTTTTGATTGTGCCTCTTTAACTGTCATCACATTCCGTTATTCTTTGAAATAGCCCACTTTATTACAACCACGGATGAACACGTTCGAACTTTCATAAACTACGGTACCTTTAAGAAGTACTTGCGATCTGTGATTACATCCCTTTCTGATGCTTCCAATGAACAGAAAACAAACAGTACTTGTTGAACCCTCGGCAATTCTAGCAAGCGGTGGGAATTCGCAGTTATATCTAATGACAGTACCCTTACAGCCCTTGGTAGAATGCCAACTGTTCAAGCGATTATAAAAAAAGGAAAGCAGCCTGGAAAATGTTTTTATAGCAACAGTGTCCAAAAATTGGAGTGATTATAAGTTTTACAGAACTATAATTAAACATACAGTTTGTAAAGCAAAAGGCGACTACGATTGCAAACATATCGATTATCAATAAAAATCTAACAACCAGCGTATACTTTTCAATTTTCTTCGTAGCAGAAGGATACTTCCACGTCCGAGTAAGATTGACTCGATGGTTTTCACTAGAGAAGAAAAGACGCAGACGTCAGAAGAAATCGCAAAGGGTTTAGGAAGTCAATTAACTTCCCTGTTATCTTCATGTCCGAAGATACGAATCCAGTGAGATGACTTTACTGTTGTCTCTATAATGGAACTCGCTACGGCAGTGGACAGTACGCCACATTCCGCCCCAGCTGCTGATGGGGTAACCGCAGAAAAGTTAACAATTGTATTCAAGGAATCCCCAGATGACCTTCTATACGTAGTACACTTTTCTACTCAATTTTCGTTGATACCTGCCACTTGGAAACTTGTTAACATTGTTCCTATTCTTAGAAATAGTGCTGACGGATTCACGCTTGACAATTTTCGACCAATTGCTGGAACCTCTAATTTGGTTAAATTAATAGAAAGGATTCTAAATGTTCACCTTGTGAAATTAGTAGAGGACAAAGATGCACTCAGCCCTTTCTAAATTGGCTTTAGACCTGGCTGTTCCATTTGGCATGCTCATGTGGACCTAGAAAACCGAATAAGATAAGCGCGACGCGAGAGACAAATTGCAGTTGTAATAACTTTAGATATATCTAAAGCTTATGACAGTGTAGAACGCGAAATTTTATTGAATAGATCAACAAACCTTGATTTCCCGAAATATATAAGAAAATGGTTTAATGCGTTTCTAACTTACCGATAATTTATTGTTCTCTGAAAGGATGTTGCTCAAATAGACGTGGACAATCGCGTGGGGTTTCGCAAGGAGCTGCCACGTCACCTTTACTGCTTGATATATTACTAAGCTGTATGCCTTGCCATAATGACATATACACATATATGCATATGTATATGCAGATGACATCGCGTTTCTTGCATCAGACAATGACATCCACTCTTTATATATCAATTGCAAACATACCAGCACGCCATGGAAACTTGGTTACAGGATATACGCCTCTCCCTTAACGTCAGAAAATGCTCAACTATGGTTTTTCTTTTAATGGGTACAATACGTACGAACCTTACCTACCACCTGCAGAATATACCTCAGGTGGACTCGGTAAACTACCTGGCCATAATATATGATAATCGGCTTAGTTGGCGCACGCACATTGAATATATAATTTAAAAAGGGGGTGCGAGTGATTGGAATGCCGAGAAGGCTTCGCAACAGTCGAGTGGGGAGAGACTCGCGTGTGATGATTTATATAATGTACGTACCGTCAATTTTGCCATTTGCATGTATTATATATTCAGGTGCTGTTAGATCCCCTTGTTATTCCGGCACGGGAAGCTTTACACCTGTGCCGTGGTTTACCAAAGTTCGTTACCAACAATGTATCATACCTAGAAACTCACGTACCGTCTCTTTTGTGCAGATTTCGGTTATTAACGGTTCATTCATCCCTAAAGATGTATGAATGCCCTATAAAGTTACAAATAATTTTTATTTCTCAACCCGCAATATTTTTTTCAGTCATCCTGGCCTCGGTTCCACACTGCTCAGGCCGTATTCGTTCAGGCACTTGTTGGTCCCTTAGATGTATGATATTGTGAGATCCCTCCTATTGGCAGCGAGAGACAGAATCTCCAGATTATTTTTTGACGATATGTTCCCAATAGCGCAAAACCGCTTCCTCAAAATATTTTACATGCACTATTATAACATAATCTATTGGAGCTAAAAACAAACGCTGTCGTACCAATAGATGCATCGCAAACTGAAAAAAAAAAATCTGGAATTGGAATTTTTTCTTCCGCTTTTGACTGGTCCTTCTATTTAGGACTTCCTGACTAAGCACCAGTGTATATAGCTGAGTTTCTGGCGGTTACATTGGCGCTACGAAAAGTGAACTCATCAATCTCAGAATTTGTAATAATAACGGATTCTTCATCTTTATATTTAGCTCTCATTGCAAATAGTGGCTCACATATTTCACGTACATTTCATTGTTTAATACCTTCTCACTTAACACTAATTAGATTGGTATGGGTGCCTGGTCATAAAGTATTAGTTATCAGTTATTGGTTATTAGTTATCAATGAATTAGCAGACAGCTTGGCGAGAGCTGCCATTAGTGGTCCAATTATACCGATCCTTCCTGTATCTGCTTTCATAACTACTGGTAGGTTCAGGAGGCGGGCAAGCATGCAAGATTCATGGAACCTATCATTAACAAATTTACGGCATTACCGACACCTCCTATTTCCTTGGAACAGAAACTTCTTCCGTAATAAATGAGTTGAAGTCGTGTTGAGTAAATTCCTATGTCGAATAGAAGCATTAAACTATTATCTGCATCGATCTCGTCTGGCGCCCTCCTCCTTGTGCTGATACTGTGGTGAAGCTGAAACAATAAAACACTTATTCCGGTAATTCAGCTGTTTTTCCGCATTAGGAAAACACACTGTAGAAGCAAAATTTTATAGTGCTGGATTGAATATAACGATTCCTGATATTCCATCTTTGCGAGCCTCTTCTCTGGGACATTGTCGTGTTGGTGAAGCTGTTGTGGGGTATATAATTTAATGAGGGTGATTTCCTCGTTAAATTCTCAAAATTGATCTGACTTGATTCCTTTGGCCATTCAAACTTTCTCAATAGTGATCCTTTTCAGACTCGGACGATCTTCTTTTTAAATCATCCGATGCTTGGCCAATTCCTCATAGTGGGTGTGAGCCACTCTCGGAGGATAGCAAAGCAAAGCATGCCTGGCGATCTGGTTCCAGTGTAAATAGTCCTTCACTTGTCTGTGTGCCCCTCTGATCGCTTATTTTGACATGTGTTATTGCGACACTCACAAACGTTTAAGGCACCAAGACGCAGCACCACACACGTTTCTTTAACGTTGCGCATCAAAACGTGTGAGCGCATTGACGCTCTGGAGTACTTCGCGTGGCTGTTCGAAAATGCGGGCCTTCTCACTTTGCTTCTCAAAGTCATGCTGACGCCCTTCTCTCCTCCCAACGTTTAGCAGCAGTGCGACGACGTTCACGGGCTTGCTATTCTTTAACAGTCGGTACTTCCTTGGCGCCTACCAGAAACAGGCAGACGTAGACTTGGTGAGTGCGCGGTTTACATTATAAATAGGACTAGTGTAGGCACCCTAACGTCATCTGCTTTAGAGAGCACACGATGACTATTTCTATTTGAATTCTCTTCGAATCTGGGCGGTGACAAACCGTCATTTAGCCTGCTTGAGCTAATCAGGTGTTCTATACACGCGTCGCAGTGCAGCGTTGCGCCTATCTCCCCCTGATATATCTCTCTTCACTAAAACCTCTATATCTAACTTGCACAGTTATCTATGCCCTGCAACGACTCCGTTTCAATCAATCTTCCCGTCTTCTTTTCCCACACGAATATTCTAGACATTTCTTGCTCATCTCGACTGCTCACCAGTTAATGCTACCATCCACTTTGAATCCTAGTGTTTTTTGGAAGGTGGACATTGCCTACGGGTTTTGCTGGGTAAATGTCTTGGCATTCTATTACAACGGGCTAAGTCGTTTCCGGAGTAGCAGAAACTGATTTGGGCCGGCTGGTTCATCTTGAAGCAGCGCTAATCATCCTGTTGTGTTTATTTTCGATTCCTGTCCTCGTATTCTTCGCGCTGCTTCAAGTTATGCCCATTTCCGAACTGCAGCAGAGACATGCCTCATCCTGTAGCGAATATTTTCTCTGGTCTGTGCTTATCCTTAGGCAGCCAGCTCGGGCCTCAAATAGCAAGACCTTTGTTTTATCGTACAAATTTTTGCTCCTAACTTTTTTCTTGCCATATTTGCAAACAAGCATGGTGTTTTTCGTTTTATGTTCTACCGGCCCTACAGTGTGTGACCTGTACTGTGTGTGTTATTTTTTATTCTTTGAGATAAGTCATCTTGCTTTTCGAGGCCTCTTTCCTCCCCTTGTTCCTATCTTCCATTTCTGTGTTTCTGTGTCCTCCTTTCTGAAGAGTAGCCAGGCGTTGTACCCTTTCTGGTGGCAGTTGCTAGCCTGCTCCTTGCATTCCCGTTCCTGTGAAGTGTATATATGTTTTCAAATATAATAATAATAATAATAATAATAATAATAATAATAATAATAATAATAATAATAATAATAATAATTCTACAAGCAATTTACCGCCTTTGTATATTTCTCACTTTCTTCTTGATGGTACCGGAGGTGCTATTCTGGCCATGTTGACAAGTTTGGTAATGGCGGCATTACGAGCCACTCAGAGAGGCCGTAGCAGCCGTCTGGGCCAATCAGAGCTGACAAGATGGCGGGATTCAACAATGTCAGAACAGCACTCCGGGTTGTCTATTGCAATACCGTGCACTTCGTTGCCCACTTTCATTATTTCTCCCTGCATTCCGTGTCCACGCTTTCGAGGTACATATGCAAAAAAGAGGTGAAGCGTGCAGACAGGACACGAGAGTAGAGAAGTGGACAACACGAACGCCGACTATCAACTGAAGGGAGCACTGAAATGAAGCTTACAACGACAGAAAGCTGAGCTAGTTGGTAAGGATTCATTGTGCAAAAAAGAGGTGAGGCGTGCAGACAGGACACAAGAGTAGGGAAGTGGACAACACGAACGCCGACTATCAACTGAAGGGAGCACTTGTTTTTTTTTTTTTTGCATAATGAATCCTTACCAACTATCTCAGCTTTCTGTCGTTTCGAGGTACAGATATTTGTGCACATTAATTCTCATTTCTTTCTATCCATGTTCTTGAGTTTTCTTTCAAAACAAATTTTCTTGTACGTTCTTTTTCTGATTTAGAAAGATGCCCAACGCATGTCACGCTGCACTAACTTATTTGTGGTTTTACTGTGGGCTTCCAATGCCGATCGGCCCGCCGACTTTTTGTTAACATAAAACCCCTCCAAGATCTCTGATCTTGTTAACTATCACCGCGCTTAAAACATGTGAATTCACGGCGGGACACTTCCGGCTGCGACGCGGAAGTCCTGATGACTGACGACGGCGCAAGAACATCCGCATTAAAGAAAGAGCAGCGTTGAACACGCTTGATCTCACGCCCCGGCAACGGTTCCAAGTGCTGCGCGTAGGAGATAACGCTGACAGAAGCGCCCAAGCCATATATTTCCGCGAGGGAACTGTGCACTTGCGAGTGTGGTGCAAGGAACTAACGAAGCAGCAGGGAGCTCGGACCGCATGTACGGACACGGGTTTCGCACAGCGGACGGCTCCAAATGCAGCGGGGGCCAGACTCCGACGGCACCGACGCTCTGCCGCGCGGCGCAGGCGGCTCTCTCGGGGCGGCCGCCGAAACGAGGATGAATTGCTGGCGCAAAACTGCGCTCATTTGGTGCGATTCGCCAGCGTTCGTTCTCCCATGCACGATGTAGACGCGGGCCACAACGGAAGCGTGGCCGGCATACTGCCGCCGATCGTTCCGTCGCTGCATTCGTCAGGTTCACAGAATGCGCCGCCAGGGATATGACAGGCACATTTGTATGGTGTATGCCTGCATATGTCAACCGTAGCTACAAGCCAGTTTCTTACATTTATCCGTTTAATTTGTTCCTCAGGCCGTGTCTGAGCGCTACCTTATGAGAATGGCAAATTTCTAATATCCTCTGAACGAAAGGCAAAGTCAGAAACAGACACTTTGAGAGATCGTGTCAGTAAGCTTAAAGAGTGCCTCAGACGTTGCATGGATTTTTTTTGACTGCAGTACCTGTTGTAGTTGTTTACTCTTCGCCATGGGAATGCACAAGTTTTCCGTATGGTGATGTTTATGTCGTAGCATCAGAATTCTTGGCGCACATACGTAATCCTAGGTCTCTTTTAGTGGAGACCTTCTGAATAGTAATCGCAAGCTTTACGTACAGTATTCGCGTCATAATTTGTCGTGAATGGTGATTAAAACAAACCACCTTCTTTAGTACATTCAGTGATACGCGAAGTAGCTATTACAGAACAAATGCGCCTTATGTTGTAGATAGAGAGTAAATAACGTATTAGTGCAAGTGCTGTTTTCTACATTCATGTGTTGACGCCATGGCGTCTTGTGTATTGCTGCGAATAAATATAAATCTTCAGGCCGCGGAACAAGGACGCTTGTTGCAGGTTTAACGAGTGCGCAGCTAAAACTTTACAAAAGAAGGCAGACCCAAGACTATCGCTTGTTCTGTGTCTGCCTTCTTCTGTCCCGTCTAAGGATTGCGATTGTCAAGCCTGCAAGTATGAATGTCTAGCCAAACGACACATTCTATTGAAATACGTTTCTGCGGTGGCGGGAAACTACGCCACGGAAGTGAAAGGCGCGTGCAATCGAGACACCGATCGCGAATGTCTGGAAGCATCTCTCTCCGGTGGCCGACAATAAACGAACGCGCGTTTCCCAGTGCACCGTTCCAGTTCTCTCGACACACAGGCTCTCTACGCGCGCCTATGTCAGGTATACTTCCCTTTCATTGTTTCATGTATTTCTCATAACTTTAGAGCCTAACTATCGTCCAGGGAAAGCTGACGCTGCGAATTCGCACTGCCGTGTTGAATGAATGAACAAAGCATGAGGAACTATGCGATGGTTTAAAAGTGTGCATTCGAGTTTTATCCAAGGTCTGCGTCCAGGTTTTTAATGTTCTACCTTAAATTGGCCGGCGAAGTTTCTGAGCGTGGATCTACTTATGGTGTGAACTTTAGGTGCACCATAAGTCAATTGGTATAGCGTCCCCAAGGCGCAAAGAAAATGGTCAATAGCCGGCGACATTCACGCAGAGATGTGCAGCAGCCTCCATTAATTGCGAGTCCCTCGAAACGCACACCGTCCATTAAGTGAGGCGCTGGGACTGGTTTCGTGTCGCCTGGGCCGTGCCGCCCGTTCTAAGGACGTGGGCTGTATCGATTATCAATTTCGGGGTAAAATCTTATAGGCGGTCTGTGTGCAGCTGGGTGCAAGAGACAGTCCAAGTGATGGCTTCACCTTCTGGCTACCTTCTTTGGCGAGCAGCGCACTGCAGCAGCAACAATTACGTCTTGTTTCTGTCGAGCGAAATTCTCTACTTTACGTTGCTTGCGGCAAAACGGGAATTTCATTATTATTTGGTTCTGCGCCACGTACCTAAAGTTCGCGCATCAGTTTTGTTTTTCTTTTGTATTTAAGTTCACATGCTTTGCATATTTCGTTCGACGGAGTTCTGATTATTGGCATGTATTAGCTTAGGATAAATTAAAAAAATAACGTATTCTTTGAACTGTCGCGAACAGGACAGAAAAGAGAGATCTGCCATTTTCGTTGTGATTTTCTCGTCAGAAACACACGAACGGTCCATCATATTGGATGGCGATGCACGACAAACACTTTTTACAATGTCAGCGCCCATCGGGGTTCAAACGATGAAAGCCTATACGGTCGAATGCACTTCATACCTTTATGCTCAAGCTTCCCGGGTTTGGTGAAAATGAGTATGTTATTGAACACATTTGCTATTCTAATTATTTCGTAATGTTATTTAGTGTTCAAAGAAACACATTTCGTCAGTCACTTTACTATTTTGGCGGAAAGGCACGACAATTTTGAAAATTATGGACTGTTAACGAGAACAATTCTTTGTGATGCGCAAGGCTTTTGAATATGAACGCCCCGGTAAGAGAACAAACGAGCGAGTACGACTAATCTGCTTTTCAAAGAATGACCACAACAACTTGCACTGGGCCTCATGGTTAGAAAGTTACCGTGTTAACTACGGACTGTTGTGGCAACCAAGCGCATCTTAAAAACCGTCTGTAGAAGTTGCGTCGCGCTAACGTGTCTCTGCCACGCATTGTTGTACGGAACACAACACGAGGAGCTTCAGTGCGACGCTAGACCTTGCTATCGCTGTGAATTTTCCGCTATCCGGGGCAAACTGCAAAAAAAAAGAAAGAAAAAAAATCGAAAAGAAGGAACTTTGTCTGTGTTACGACGGATGTATGCCAGGCTCGTATATAATATCTAACAAGAAAATGTCATCCCATTTCGCACAATTAGATTTGCACAATGGAAGTTGCGTACATCACAAAGAAAACAAAGTAAAGACTTATTTATCTAACACACACTATTATTTCCGCGGTATCACAAAATTGTAGCTCGCTTTTGAATATTATAATTGCTAAAATATTTTATTAATAATTAATTATGTTTTTTTTTCTCGAATTCTTATTTTAAGTTTTTATTTTTATACGACTGCACCCCTTCGCTCTAAGGAAGAGCCCTTTATCCGCTGGCTCCTTGTCTAGTAGTTGAGGTCATGGCACTGAACTGAGACGGAGATGAAAGACTACAGGACGTGCGCTAATGACCATCTGATTTTGTTTCAGAAAGACATGGCACATATATCGACAAACCGAATAGGAAGTAGGAACCATCGAACGTGAAAACCAGCATTTTGCCACATAGACAATTTGCCTTCCGCTCAGAGCAATCGACGCGGCGCTGACGCAGTTACCAGCCTCTGTGAAATCAAGCAGCCTTCGACAATTTCCTGCGTATCCTTATCCGTATTTCTGCACATGACGAAACAATCTTTAAACAGTGGTTGACACCCACAATCGTCACAGTGCACTGAAGCCAACTGAAATGCACGGAACCACTGAACAAACCAGCACAAAAATCCGCGTTCTTATCTAGTCCCCGCAGTGGGGGAACGGAAATATGTGAGAAAGAAACAGGCAATAGAAAATAAGACGGAGCACTGTCTTCCCTGTGGAAGAACGCTGTTGGCGCACTAAACGAGTTGAGAGCCGGAGGAACCGCTGAAGTTTGCTGCCATGTTATCTTAATATGCACGCACACACACGCACATACAGAAAAAACATATTAACATATTAGTCTAAAGTTAATAATTAGAGACTTCGTTCATTATTCCCCACCACTAGGTTAACTAAGGAAGATACATAAATACTGGCGGATTTTTCAGGTGGCCGCTAGCCTGCGATTAAATTCACGAAGCTTTTCATTCCGGCAAGTGAAGCGTCCCATTTTTCGCAGCCAGCTTCGCTAACATTGAGTCCACTATCACGACTGCTTGTCACGATTACTTCTAGCTTAAGAGATTCTTTTTCCTCTACTGTGTCGATACAGTGGACGCGCATCCGCATAGTAATGACTGAGATCATTTCTTAACTCTCAACCCAGTAAATTTACGATTAGTTTGGGCTGCAACTTCACTCACGTTTCGAAAAAATTCAGCTGTGCTCGTATGAAAATAATCCGCCGCGGTGGCTTAGCGGCTATGGTGCTGCGCTGCTAAGCACGAGGTCGCGGCATCGAATCCCGGCTGCAGCGGCCGCCTTTCGATGGAGACGAAATTAACAAAACGCCGGTGTCCCGTGCATTGGAGGCACGTTAAAGAACCCTTGGTGGTCAAAATTAATTCGGAGTCCCCCGCCATGGGGCGCCTCATTATCAAATTGTGGTTTTGGCACACAAAATCCCAGAGTTCAATCCAATTCGAATAAAACTACTGTTCGTTTGTTCATTTTAACCATTACAAGAAAACATTGAAGTTGTTGAGCAGAAATGGTGCTTTACTTACATTTCCGTATTCCTTTTCCACCGTAGCGCGAATCTTGGTGAAGTTTCTGGAACAAAAAAGAAAAGAACCATAAGAGTGATGCCATTAAGAGCTGAGTAATGGCGGCAGCGCCGAAGTATCAAATTATCGTTTACTGCGGATGGGATTTCTCGATATACGTCACTCCCGCTCGTGTTTGCGCTTTGGCTTTTCCAGTAAAACCTGCAATCCATACTGCAACCTCGAATGCGAAACGACATGGGTAGGCTCCCGATGTTTCTTCTTTTTTTTCTGTCTCTTCCTATTTTACGATTAAGAGGTGCCTCTTTTCCTCCATTTTATTTCTTTCCGTACACGCCATAAAACCCCCTAACTATGTTTTCTTTCAATATACGGCGCACTAGCTTCTTCTTTTCTAGTAAGCGGCAACAATTTTACAATGGACAAGGAATCAGCGGTGCAATTTAGAATCAGATTTCCTCCTCTTGCACGAATGACTTAGATTCGAGAATATAACTGCTATGCATTTGCCCAGACTTTGTGCTTCTCTCCCACTCGTTGCCGCAAGATTGCGAAAATTTCTGACTCTTGAAAATGCTTGCAAAAAATGAAATCTAACAGATGGTCGATATGAACACGATTTCAGAAAGTAAGCTTCAAAAGAAACAGCATGTAGCCCTTCGGAAAGCTAATATCTGTCCGATTGTACTTGAATAGGAATTCAAGCTACCAAGCATGCCTATAGCGTTCATTATAGAAAAAAAAAGAAAGAAAAAGCTTTTCGATCGGAACCAATCGCACAACTTGATAACTACGCGTCAATATTCTTTTCTGAGCAGGTTATTCCATTTCCTCAGGCTTCACTAATCAGATCCAAAGAAGGCAAATCCCTTTTCTGTGCTATTGCGTATACGTACATGAAGGTCTCCTACGTTAAATAATTTTGTAAACATAACCGTCGAAGATCACAAAGAGCCGCCCAGAAGTTCTTACGTACAACACAACCTTTTATTATTATTATTATTATTGTCATTATAAAAGGGGGTTAGGCAGGGGGATGGTACAAGAAGTGAATGACAAATCTGTACCAAAATCAAACAACGCATATATATATATATATATATATATATATATATATATATATGTCTTTCTCAAGTCAAATTAACAATATCCACGTGATCAGGATAACAGTCCGTGTTATACTTCTTTTCGCAGGTTGAAAAAGAGTAACACGATAAAAAGACGAGAGATAGAAATGTAACAAAAATGGATTTCAGCCGGCACTCTCTGAAGAGTTTGTGTAGAACGACAAGAGAAAGAAGGATGTCATGTCGCGGACGTGCCACCCTTGATGACAAAGGGCTCAAGGGTATACGCACCGTGCACGCCGACGGACGCGCCACTGGTGGCGGTCTTGCGCAGAACACGCGGGAGAGGAGCCTGGCGCGCGCCGCAGTTTGTTGTGTCGTTGATCGTGCTTCTCTGTCTTATTCACGTTTTCAGAGCAAAATAGGCAACACCATTCGCACGTGTGGGGTAGCCAAAGCTTCAGGGAATGTCGAAGAAGAATTGTTGCAGGGTGGGGGGGCTCAAATACCGGTGAAAACGTGCCGGCGATGCGGTTCTAATCATTCCCGGCAAAGCCTCAGCAGCGGGAGCAACGGTAGCAAAAATGGATCGTCGCTTCGAAGGGAAATTTCTTGTTCTCATCCTTTACTCTGTCTCGTCGGTGTTTTTTTCCACTCGATGATAGTTAGACGCCTGAGCCACGAAGTTCGTCTGCAGTGTAGCATGAGGTTTAAAGGCATTTCGCTAAAGTTCGAAATGCTGTTTACCGCTTCTTTACCGCGTTGCGCTAGCTAGGCAGCACGACTGCACGAGGGCATTGCGTTTGTATGTTAAAGCTACTGAAGTTTGCAAGAACTAAAATTGTTGGTTTCATGTGGCGCGGTAAATCCTCACGCCAGCTGTCGTTAATTTAAAAATTAAATTATGGGGTTTTACGTGCCAAAACCACTTTCTGATTATGAGGCACGCCGTAGTGGAGGACTCCGGAAATTTCGACCACCTGGGGTTCTTTAACGTGCACCTAAATCTAAGCACACGGGTGTTTTCGCATTTGGCCCCCATCGAAATGCGGCCGCCGTGGCCGGGATTCGATCCCGCGACCTCATGCTCAGCAGCCCAACACCATAGCCACTGAGCAACCACGGCGGGTCAGCTGTCGTGCACTTCATGTTTTTACATCTATTTTATGCGTGGCTTCGCACATGTTTAACTGTTGCTAGTTGCTCCATGCATAACTCTTGTCGATTCTTTTGAGCTGCGAAGTTTTCGCCCTGCCTTGTTTGTAAAGGGTATAAATCACGCCGTGTCTTATCGGAATGATACCAAGGAAGTGTTTCTTTAACAGCTTCATTCTTTTCGCCTGAGGGCATCTTAGATGTTGTTTGTGTTTTTGGAAATGTGTTTAGAAAATAGGTAGTTCAGGGCGAGAATTGCTAATAGCTGCTGCATATGGTATTTTTCTTCCATTTCTTGCTGAAAAGTTCGCGTCCCGTTTGGGAAGTCATCACACCTCGATGCTGCCTGAGCAAACTTAACACGCCGAGCGATTTGTTTGTTTCACAACGTATTCCCTTCTTGCATATGAGTTTTGTACTCAACTGAATTCTTTCTTATACTTACGCTGCAGACGACTAAACCGGGCCTTGCCGCCAGCGCTCATCTACTTTGACTGGCGCTGCTTTGCCTTGAAATATATCATGTGGCACCTCTCTCTAGTAATATAAAAAAGTACTGAAAAGTTAGTCAGTCTTTAGCTTTGTACGTTTCCAAGCAGCCCCCTTGGGGAATTTAATGTTGCACAAACTACAGCGGGAACGGTAGTTCATCGGCGTATGCAGCAGAATTGCAGCGGCGGTACAGCACTAACACGCGCTTTTATTAACCCGTGTGTTTGGTGACTTCGTTGGCTAGTGAACGCGTTTCCATCAATAAATTGGCAATTACTCTTCTTGAGGCGACTTCGACTGCACTTATTCGGCGATGTCACATGTATTAATCGGAAGAAAAATCACAACGGCATATGCAGAGATTGCACCGTGCGGATTTGTTTGATATAAGTCGGCACTAACGACGGGTGCTTATTATTCAGGTACAGAAGCAGCATTGCGGCAAGGGTAGAATGTAAAAAAAAACCATCGAGAGATCGCATCACTCAACAAAATTTATCGGCTAGTGAACATGAGCTCCACGTCAGGTAAATGGGGTTCATGGCGTTTGTCTGCGGGACACACCTTGCACGTATGTGGACCATGTTGTCCCAAACACCGGTAACATCGTGTTCATACCCGCTCGCACAGAGGTCAGCATCTTCCCTACAGCTGTCACCGCAGAAGAAGCAGCCTGGCACCCGAACAAAGGAGAAATCACAGCCGCGAACTTCAGCCATCCTTGCTGCAAAGGGTTTTCGTCTGCTACTGCTCCCGCGTGCACTGTTGGAAGCGTCCGCTAGGTGGCTTTCAGTGGCGCCTCTATTGGCGGCGAGGAGTTACGGAGTCGCCATCTGTCGGAAGCGCCTCGCTGGCGTAGTATGAGGGATCACGCGGCGCGCTCCTCATAGGTTTTGCTGTCAGCGCTCACTGAAAACACCACGCGGGAGCTCTCCGGGGCATTTCTGTAAGTACTTTCAAAACAATAGAAGTTTTTTACTGTCTAAATAATAATCTTGGGCAAACTGAAAGCACAGAATCGTTTACAGAGGCTATTTCTTTACCGAATACGTACAATGAACGCCACTCTGCGCGGTCACCACGATGGAGTCACCCGAACCGGCTTCTTGCGTGAAAGGTAGGCAAACGCTGAGAGCAAACTATGTGAAATATGTTCTTATAGTGTTTGTATAACTAAATGGTGCGTAATAGAATGAACCCTCAATGCAGCGATCGCACGGCTTCGCAGCGACCGACTGCGCGTCTGCATGCTTGTCCGCGCACTGTTTCGCTTTCGCCGCGTGCGCGTTTTCGCACCGTGCCATGAGCTTTAGGCCGCAGAATATGAGCATTTGACAGTACACTGTAAACGAAAATAAACCCACCTGGGAGTTTTTAACAGGTGATGTGCCCTAAAACCTCCCCTCCTGAAATATTTACTCCGATGTATCGGAGCAAAACAGCGCCATTCCCTCGTTTCACTCCGCTGGCTAGCTGCGGGAGTATTAAGGCCACATGACGCGATTTTACTCCGCTTCAAAATCTTGTTCTCCCGTGAAACTCCGACAGGGAGTTTTAAAAAACTCCCCTCCGCCGAAACTGGTTGGTCACGTGGCGCTTCCCATGAGGCTGTGTGCCTTGCCAGCGACCGGGCGCGTTCGGCAGAGCCGGCAGTGCTCATGGCTGACGGTTTGTTTACATCTGTGAAGTGTCGTTCCGTGACAGCGTTTCGTCAATTTGTTTCCAGTATTTCCTTCCAGAAAGTGTTATAGGCATGCCTGAAGCTCACTGTAGCTCAGCTTCAAGTACGTTAGCTCTGATCACTTTGCTGACAACGATGAATGCAAGAGCAACGTTTTCAAGTGCGGAAAAAGGCTTAGGTATACCTCGAAGCTGCTCACTGGCTCGTGATGTCGGCTCAGGTTCTGACTGTGTTTTCGTGCTGCGTGACCCTGGCTTGTGTTCTTCAGTACGTGAAATGCGACTTGGATGTCCTTGTGAATACATGGTGACAACGTCCGGTGTAATGTTTGAAAGGACCGCGTAGCAGTGGCAACAGCAGCCACTGTTCGAGCGACGACATCCATGCTAGTCGCGCACGAATGGCGTACCCCAAGTTCGTTGTGGTGCTGTGTTGCCAGTGAGAAAGACCGGAGTGCAAGCAACTGTTTTTATGTATCTGTGAACGGATATCCTTGCCCGAAGAAAAAACGGTAGGACATAAGTACGCGTACTGTAAATAAAGCTTCTTATTGAGCGATGTGAATCGAATTGTTAACGCGCATATAGGTTTTGGTCACGTCGTTGCTTCCGATATTGCATTAACATTGCGCTCTATCCGAGACACTGATTTAGACGCATGCCTGCTGGCTCCGAGTTTAAGGATTCACTCGACAAATTAGCAAGTTGCTCGTTTTCACAACGGAGAGAGATTGCTTGGACGCAGAGCAAGTAGTGCGGTGTATAAAATGTATGACTGCGCATTTTTTGGTGTTACGTCGGCTACCACTATATCGCAAATATTTAATTTTGCTATGAAGCACATGCACTTACATTTTACTTGCTTACTGTAACTAACGCACTACTTTTTGGCCGCGAACGCCGGCAGTGTGCGAAGTCGCTTCAGCACTCACAGAATGGCATGATAATTTTGAAAAATTACGCCATTAATTTTTTTTCTCTCGCTATTCTGAATTAACAGTTTTGTGTTGATTAAGGTATTCTGTTAATTTCAGCAAGGCAGATCTGGTATGAACGAGCATGTGAGTCGTAATTCTGAAAACAGCACAGCTGCTCCCTAGGCGATTTCGAGGCACACAGTATCGTGGCTATATATACTGGCACCGTTGCTTCTTAGTATCGCGTGTACGTAGGATGTCTTTCAAATTTCTGCATTGGGTATTTCTGAAATGTTTATGTATGTCATGATATATGTGCTTTCATTGACTTGTTTCGTCGAATTTGACGCGGTGTCGTGTGCGTATTTCGAAATTTGACCAGCAGCCTCTGCATGTAAAGATGCTCACGCAAACTCACGCGATGCCTCATTTTATACTCCCGTTGCACCTCGAAAAATTGCAAAGCAAAAAACAAAGAAAAGGCAGAAAAATAAACTCCCATAATTCCACGCAAAATTTCCGCTCGCACGGAGTAAAAATTCTACTCCGATCATACGGAGCATAATAAACTCCGAACCGGGGGGTCGCTAGAGGACAAGCGTTCTACTCTCACCTCGGAGTTATTTCCGTTTACAGTGTATACAAGCAACCATTGTTGCGTGGGCGCTATTAGAGCTGTTCAAAAATAATTTCATTGCGGAGACTTCGACGCCTACGGGGACGGTGATGTGCCGTCGCGACGATTCAATCTTTTCTTTTTTTTCTCAATTCTTGGACGTTTCAATATTATTTCTCGAGTTGCGTCGCCCTACATGTTTATCGGCTTTCTCAGCGTGCGATGTCCCGCTTCTTCTTTTTTTGTAATCCAGTTCATTATTTCATATCACAAACATGACCATGTGCCATGCTTTCTTTTAATGTGCTTCTTACCGCTCCCTTTCCACTCCAGTGAACTTGCCAGTATCTATAACATCGACAAGTTCATAGACCGAACCGTGATGACATTAGTCGGGCAGCGGACTCGGGCGAGCGTCTCAGTGCGCGTTTTTCGAACATCGCAGACCCGGCGCCGTAGCGGGAATCTTCCTCGCGTCTGTGCTTGCTGCATACCAGAGTTGTATCCGATGACTGTTTGCCGGTTTCACGTTTCGCGAGCCAAGCTTCACGCAACTTCTTGTCCTGCGGCTACGTATGTATAAGGCTGAAACCGGGCTCCGTTGCGTACGTCCGGCACTGCGGCACCGAGCAGTAGCCTACCATGTTGCGCGCCTTGAAAGGCAGCCACTACCTATTGTAGTGCTTTCAATCGTTGCAAAGGAGACACTCGAAGCGGGAAAATCTCGCCACTAAATGAGGACCGCAGCGTACGAGAGAACTTAATCTCTCGTTTCCAACTCGCTTCGGCGCTCCCGAAGCAGCCGACGCGGCCGCTATGTCCACGTGATCCCTAATAGCACGTCACGCCGACGGTGGCGCCAGCTTTTCCAGTGGTGGAGCTCGAGGCCAATAGCCGGTGCACGAGGTGTATGACTGATAAAACCCAACAGACAGAGTAATTCCGCATATCTATGTGAATAGTGATTAGACGCAAGATAAGCAAACGCGGGTTCGTCTTCCGCCTGGGATGCCACGAACGCAGGGCAACGCAACGCGCCGTGTGTGCGTGGCATTCACGAGCGCCTTTTCATTCCGCTTTGGCATGTCCAACCGCCGCCACGTGAACGACAGCTACGAGGTAGCGATTGGGCATTCTCTCTGTGTCCATCGTGGCTACAGTTCACGAACAAAATTGTTGCTTATGGAGAAAATCAGTTCCGTGGATTTCTTTCGTAAGGCGTGCAATTACAATTTCTATTAAACCTTCTAGCTGCGGTTCTCACAGGTTATTCTATTTGCATTTAAACAGAGCGTAGCAACGTGAAACTTTGTAAACGTCGCTCTCGCCAACGTAAACGCAACGTCCCCACATGCACTGTCGATAAGCTGCCACTTTCCACGCTCCGCGGCCTGGGTGGGTTCCTTCGCTTCCATCGTAAGCCAAACTTTCCCTAGTACTCGAAGTCCGATACATTGGAGGCCCACATTTGCGAAGATAACTGAGAACGGCGGACAGAGCGCATTCCCGACAATCGGGTGAACTTCAGGAAATGCGATAACGGTGAAGAGCACCACGTACGTCAAAGAAAAGCCGCAGCGACAGCGAAATTTCGCAATCGTGAGGCAGGCACGCGTTGCTTCCAGCGTAACTTGAGAGGCACCTGTCTGACAGTGCGCTCAGGCAGCAGCACTCGAAATCGCCGTTTCTCGGAACAGCGCATGTGCTCTTTTTCTCACACAGCCGCGCCGGTCGTGACAGAGAGCGGGAACAACAGACGAACCACGTTTCCATCTTCTGCAAAGCGGGGCGACACAAAAAGCGATCACCATGACGACCGGCTTGAATTTCGCATCCACCCATTGCCGCATCTTCCGCGCGTGTACACGCAAGCGCTGTCCACGCGCATCCTCTCTGGGAATTTCGCTATGGTTTGCCCTATTGTTAGCGTTGTTGCTACATGCCGTTGTAAAGCAAATATCTTTCCTTGGCTTTTTGGCCATTTTCGTGGTTGGTGGTCGATAGTCGGAAGTCGGACGCGCATAAAAAAATAAAAAAAAAGTTTGTTCGCTGTTTCTCTTTGATCTTACCCTGTCGTTCGTTCAATCTTTCGTTCGGGCTGTTCGCTTACATCGGCAATCCTCTTCGTTGGTTTTTGCGCAATATATTTGCTATGCCTCCGTCAAGCGCTGTAGCTGTCTTTCAGTATACAGCATGCCTCCTTTCTGACAGCTTGCTTTTGGACAACCTGCGGCTGGAAGGCTGGGAAAATAAAGGAGATACTTCAAAGACTGCTCTTGCTGGTTTGATTACGTCATTTACTTCTTTTTCCCTAAGCTTGCTCATTAACCCCGCTTGCCTACTCTTCGTACATACACAGCTTTGTAATGGCTCGAGAAATGTATTGCTCGTTGACTCATTCGTCCGCTGAACGAAGGTTTGTTGGTTTGTTTATTCGGTGATTTACTGATCGATTCGGCCATTCACATTAGAATATTAGCCCCATGGAATGTTTGAAAAGAAACCGAATAATAACTATCTGACGACAGTAGCCCCTACTAGGGTGTTTTCGTGCAGGCTATCCATCTGTCAGTGCATGTATTGAGGAAACTAAGCTCAAAGGGGCAGATTTCTTTTCAGAAATTATATAAAATGTAAGTGAACGGTCAAATTCCAAAACACATGACATGGGTAGTAGAAACAAACTCCCCCTGCATGTCTTGGTAGTCCAAATTTGTTCACACATGTGAACAGTCACAAGTCCCCAGATGCTATGTGACTATTTCCTTTTCTTACCTGAATTACTGCGAACAGCCGTAATTCTGGATTGAAAGTTTTCCTGCTAACCGTTAATTCTCAGTTTGTTTCAGCTAACGGCGCGAATTCTGAAGAATGCACAGTCCATTCTGGTGTACCGCAGGGCTCAGTCCTTGGTCCTCTTCTTTTCCTCATCTATATTAATGGTTTACCATCCTGCGTTTCCTCATCCGTTCATTTGTTTGCCGATCATTGCGTAATTTTCCGAGAAATAACAAGTACAAATGACGCCGCTCTTCTTCAAGCTGACATTAACGCAGTCTTTGAGTGGTGTAATACATGGCTTATGGAACTAACAATTAAAAAATGCAAATTCATGCGAGTGTCTAGAAAGATTACTAGTTTACCCATTTATCACTTAAATAATTCACTACTCGACAGCGTATCTTCACATCAGTAGCAATCTAACCTGGGATACTCACATCTCTCATGTTGTCTGCAACGCTAATCGCATGCTCGGATACCTTCGTCGTAACTTTGCAAAATCACCTTCGTCTCTCAAACTAATGCTATATAAAACACTCATTCGCCCTAAGTTAGAATACGCCGCTTCGGTTTTGGATCCGCATTTTAATAATTTGGTACATTCGCTTGAAATGGTGCAAAATAATTCGGTCCGTTTTATACTCTCTAATTACAATCGAATCGCGAGCATCACGGTAATAAAAGCTAACCTCAATCTACCTACGCTTGCTTCTCGACGTGCGATGCTTCGCTTAAGCCTTTTTCACAAACTGTGTCAACATCCCTACCTGCGTGATTTACTAATACTTCAGGACAACATTCATTTGGGCTAGATGGTGCATACTTGAATTAGGAAGGAACAGCGCCAACTAAGACGATCACAAGTGGGGAGAACGACACAGGACAAGCGCCAGGAAAGGCGCTTGTCCTGTGTCGTTCTCCCCACTTGTGATGGTCTTAGTTGGCGCTGTTCCTTCCTAATTACTAATACTTCCTCCCCATTACGTTTCGCACCGTCTGGATCATGCTCATAAAGTTGGCATTCCGTTGTGTAAAACAGAATAATTCCTACAGTCCTACATACCACGCATGCACATCAAATGATTGGGACTGCCTTCCCAAATTGGTAGTAACAATTTCAGATCATGAAAAATTTGTGACTTCATTAACCAATGCTCTGTAACATCTTGTTTTAGTCTGCCTCTTTATAGCTATTATTGTACAATTAGAAAAACTGGACTGCTTCTCTGTATATATACAGTATTTTGTAACATGTACTTTGCCTCTTCATAACTACTATCGCATAATTAGAAACATTGTGCTGCTTCTTGTTAAAATTTTGTTGTTTTTCTGTATTTTGTGCCACTCCCCAACAGCGTGGCACTCGGACATACTAAGACGCTACCATAGTATGCTCCGATAGTTGGAGCCGTACTTTAAAACTCAACCATGTACTTTACTCAACCACGTACTGTAAAACTCAACCATGTACGTCGGGCAACAGTGCCCGACGGTCACTACATCGCGGCTCCTGTATATGCAAGACGTCCTACTTAAACGCGGGATCACGGTACCTCATACCGTTTTATCTATTACGGCGAATTGCGTCTGCCTGCCAGTGGTCAATTTTGGCTCGACGACACAAGTGCTGCCACGCGGGATGTCTCTTGCCCAGCTTTGCTCATTCGAGGATCACTCAATAGCATCTGTTGCAGTAGGTGACAATTCAGCCGATCCTCCTCTACCATCGCAGTCGGCAACTTGTACCATCGCCGACTTACAGAAAATGGTTGCGCCCGACATGCCGTCCGAGCACGCTCGTGAGCTCTACCGCGTTCTGTTTTCCTACCACGATATTTTTGACCTTAACGATCGTCCTTTGGTCCAAACTACAGCTGTTAAATATCGCATTAATACCGGCGATGCCCCTCCTATTCATCGCCGCCCGTATCGAGTGTCACCGGCTGAGCGTCAAGTTATTCACGCAGAAGTTCGCAAAATGCTTGCCAAGAACATCATAGAACCGTCATGTAGTCCATGGGCGTCACCTGTTGTACTGGTAAAAAATAATGATGGCAATAATGATGGCTCATGGCGCTTTTGCGTGGATTTTTTGTGATCTTTTCAACATTTGTACCCTCCTGCCAAAATCCCCAAAGTGGGATTGCAGTATCAATAAATAAAAAAAATTATCGGCACCTTAACAGGGTTACCAAAAAAGACGTGTATCCCCTACCTCGGATTGATGACGCCCTTGACTGCCTCCACGGTGCTCGCTATTTCTCCTCTATTGACCTTCGCTCCGGCTACTGGCAGATTGCCGTGGACGATCTCGACCGCTAGAAGACTGCTTTTGTAACACCCGACGGTCTTTATCAATTCAAAGTGATGCCGTTCGGTCTATGTAATGCTCCTGCCACTTTTGAACGCATGATGGACTCCCTTCTTCACGGTTTCAAAGGGTCCCCGTGCCTGTGCTACTTGGACGACGTTATAGTATTCTCCCCACCGTTCGCTACGCACCTGGAGCGCCTCTCGGCAGTCCTGGACATTTTTCGTCGAGCCGGTCTGCAACTCAACGCATCGAAGTGCCAATTCGGCCGTGGCCAGATTACAATCCTTGGGCATCTCGTTGACGCGAACGGAGTGCAACCGGACCCAGGCAAGATCCATGCTGTTACGCACTTCCCTGTTCCGAAGTGTTTCAAGGATGTGCGCAGCTTCATCGGCCTTTGTTCGTACTTCCGCCGTTTCGTGAAAAATTTCGCGGCCATCGCACGGCCGCTAACCGAGCTTTTGAAAAAAGACGCCCCTTTCCAGTGGGGCGATAACGAGATCTCTGCATTCTCGCGTCTAATCGACCTTCTCACAACGCCCCCCGTTCTGGTCCATTTCGATCCTTCTGCGCCTACCGAAGTCCGTACTGATGCCAGCGGTCACGGAATTGGCGCAGTACTGGCACAACGCCAGCGCGGCAACGACCGTGTTATCGCTTACGCCAACAGGCTCCTCTCACCCTCCGAGCGCAACTATTCCATCACTGAGCGTGAGTGTCTGGCCCTAGTTTGGACGGTTGGGAAGTTCCGCCCATACGCCTTGAGTGGGCACGGGAGAGCAGCTACCATGCGGTCGCTGCTAAGCTCTCCTTTCTGCTTTTTTGTGCAGATTGCTGTTTTCGGCTCATCGTTGTCACCGTCTAGCACGTGTGCTACGTCTACATCTCTATCGAAGTTCCTGCTGGATCCACCGCTACAAGCAGCTGACAACAGCCTTGACTATCTGAGCATGGAAGACGTCATCATCTTCACGCCGGTATCAAGTGGGACATGGACACTACCGCCAGCGGCAGCACTGCAGCGCTCAGATTTAAGCAACTGGCATCAGCAAGGCGCTTCCAGTGGGCACGGGAGAGCAGCTACCATGCGGTCGCTGCTAAGCTCTCCTTCCTGCTTTCTTGTGCAGGTTAGTCAGTCCGAATCGCTTTTTTGTAAACGGAGTAATGCTTTAAACGCTTTTTTGTAAAAAAGCGACGTTTAAAGCCGATGGTATTTCAATCGGCGAAGACTTTTGCAAAGCCACTCGTCAATCGCGGAAAGCACTAAATGACTTTGGCAAGGCCAGCGGCCAGTCCTTTTCCTTGCGACATGACAAACTAATCATAGGTAAACAATGTTACGTTTATTGCGCAGCTACAGATGAAGTATGCGAGATCGGACCAGCTAGGAACGCGATTACCCCAACAAACAACAAACCATCGGGTCCACAATCTTCACATTTGGGTGCAGCATAGCTGTCTCGTGTTCCAAAGCAAGCAAACTCCTTATCACTTCTTTTTACAAATGTCCGAAGTATCAGCAACAAACGCACATCACTGTCATCACATATCGACGCATGCTCAGCTGATATAGTTGTGCTCACCGAAACATGGCTTTCAGCAAAAATAAAAAATAGTGAAATACTAGACTGTCAAAAAACACATAACTTTTACAGGTACGATCGCGATTTCCGTACGGGCGGAGGTGCACTGATTGCCGTGAGCTCTGCTATCCATTCCTTAACTATCTCCATTGACTCACCATTAGAAATAGTTTGCACTCGTGTTGCTTTTTCCACTGGCGACCTCATCTTTTGCGCGTGTTATAGGTCCCCATCCTCCACTACCAATTTCTGCACTGTCCTTCATGATGTCCTTAACAAATTAGTTGTTCGATACCCAAAATCACATTTGTTCTTACTAGGCGATTTCAATTTTCCAAACACAGTGTGGCAAAACGGTGTTCCCTCCCTTAAGCAGACATCTTCCGAGTGCATCTATTTTTTAGACATCTGCGCTGATTTTAATCTAACCCAGCTTATTCATGAACCCACACGCACTACCAGCACTTCCTCTAATACTTTGGATCTCTTTTTTACAACAGCTCCAGATTTGGTTTCTCCTCCAACATACCTTAAAGGAATCAGTGACCACTCGCTTCTCCACTTAACACTTAAGAAGAAAGTTCGTTCGAAGAAAACCGTTAAAACTATATGCGATTACAATGCCGCCGATACCACATCCATTTCAAATGAACTAGAATCATTCATTACTGACTACACAGTCAACATTTTTGAACGTGCCGTTGAAGAGAACTGGTCACTGTACAAGAACAAACTGCTAACACTAATAGATCGCTATGTGCCTAAAAGAAAGATTGTTTCGAGTCCTTCCTCGCCATGGTTTACTGGAATTCTACGACCTCTGCGCAACAAAAAGAAACGTATTTTTCGTCGCGCCAAAGCAACTAACCTTCCCGAACGCTGGGCAGCATATCATTGCATTCACGCAGAATATACTAGCGCTATTACAAATGCAAAAAAGATTTTTTTCGATAACACCCTCCCATCACTTTTGCAGTCTAATCCACGTAAATTCTGGAATATTGTTGGTGGCAAAGAAAGCAAAACAATCCAACTAGCCCGTTCTGACAATGTCGCGATCCCTCCGAACCAGTGCTGTTCCGTTTTGAATGATGTATTTGCTTCCGTTTTTCACAAATGTGCTCCTGCCGCTCTACCGTCAGTAACTAAATGCTCTTATTTACCAATGAACTCCATCTATATAGATTGGGTCGGCATACAAAAGTTGATTGAAAACCTGAAGATATCTTCTTCATCAGGTGAAGATTCAATTAATTGTAAAATGCTTAAAATTACTGAACCATATTCTTCCATTATGCTTTCGATGCTCTTTTCCCAGTCTCTAGGTTCCTCAGTTCTTCCAAGCGATTGGAAGGTTGGCAAGGTTGTTCTGGTCCCTAAATCAGGTAACACTCATTCCCCTGATAACTATCGTCCTATATCACTGACAAGTATACCATGCCAAATATTGGAGCATATCATACATTCTCATCTGATTGATTTCCTTGAGTCTAATTTCTTCTTTTCGACTGAAAAACACGGTTTCAGGAAAACATTTTCATGTGAAACGCAACTCATATGTTTTACTAATGACCTATTTACCCATACTGATATGGGCTTCGATGTAGACTGCGTGTTTTTGGACTTTGCAAAAGCTTTCGACACTGTTTCACATGATCTCCTCATTCTTAAACTTAGCATGCTTAACATTGACCCTAATGTACTAAACTGGATTAAAAGCTTTCTGTCTAATCGAACTCAGTACGTTTCAGCTAATGAATGTTCAACCTCTCGCACCTCCGTAACATCGGGTGTACCACAAGGATCGGTACTGGGACCTCTGCTTTTCCTGATTTACATTAACGACCTTCCTAAATGCATTTCCCATTCATCTGTCAGGCTTTTCGCAGATGACTGCGTCATTTATCGCAAAATAACTAACCACACTGATCCTGATAAGCTTCAAGACGATCTTAGAAGCATATCCAACTGGTGCGATAAATGGCTCATGCGATTGAACGTTAATAAATGTAAAACAATGCACGTATCAAGCCGCACTAACACTGACAACACGCGTGTTTACTTACTTCACGATACTTCTCTTGAATCCGTCAACTCGTAAAAATACCTAGCTGTCCATATTTCACGTAACTTATCATGGCATACGCACCTCAAACACGTCACTAGTAATGCTAACCGTGTTCTTAGATACTTGCGTCGAAATTTCTGTGCTGCGTCTACGCCGATAAAGCTTACCCTCTACAAAACATTAGTGCTACCAAAGCTAGAATATGCATCCACCGTATGGGATCCCCATCAAATCACACTGATAAACACACTAGAATCCATCCAGAATCGCGCAGCACGTTTCATCTTATCTAACTATTCCCGTTACGCCAGCATTACTTCCATGAAAAACACACATTACCGGAGCTTTCATTGCGCCGTAAATGTTGTTGTTGTTGTTGTTGTCCTGAGTGGCCGTGGCACATACCCACAGTGGGGGATTGGCCAAGAATCGGGCGGTTTAATTAGGTGCCTAAAAATAATAATGATAAATGTTTAGACTGTGTCTTTTCCACAGGCTGTATCACCACAACCCACTATTAAAGGATAATCTTATTACTCGCCCTTCATACATTTCATCCCGTTTCGATCACATGTTTAAAGTTGGTGTTCCATATTTTAGACCAAGAATGTGTAATGGTTCTTTTATTCCTAAAACCAGCGCCGACTGGAACGACCTTCCTCCCTCCATCGCTGCCATTTCTGACGTTGGCAATTTCAATACTGCTGTATTTTCTGCCGTTTTGTAATACCTACTATTGTATAATTATGTACTGTTTTTCTTTCAATTACCACTCCTTTCTGTAATACCTTCGGGCCAGGAAAGTATCCTAAATAAATAAATAAATAAAATAAATAGATACTTATATGGCCGACCCTTTCCCGTAGTCACAGACCATAACGCGCTTTGCTGGTTATGCTCACTGAAACATGCTACAGGAAGACTTGGTAGCTGGGCCTTACGCCTCCAAGAATATTCGTATACGTCACCTACAAATCTGGCCGACTACAAAAGGACGCTGACTGCCTGTCTCGTTACCCGGTAGTGAGCCTGAGGACGCCGACAGTAGTACCGCCAACAGCATCTCCTCTGTGTCTGCCTTCGCTAACATCGCCGATGAGCAGTACCGAGACCTATCGCTGCGAGCACTCATCGAGCGTCTGCGCTCTACACCTACCGACGCATCCGTTCGCCGATATGTCCTCCAGGGCGGCATTCTGTACCGATGAAACTTCCTCCCTGAAGGATCTGATCTTCTTCTTGTCGTGCCAGAACATCTACGACAGACTGTGCTCTTTGAGATGCATGACGCACCCACTGCAGGACATCTTGGGGTAACCCGCACGTACGACCGCGTCCGCCGCCGCTTCTATTGGCCTGGTGTCGCTCGCTCCGTCTGACGCTATGTTGCTGCCTGTGATACCTGCCAGCGTCGGAAAACACCTCAGGTGCTACCTACCGGTCATCTCCAGCCGATCACCGTCCCTGTGGAACCGTTCTTTCGTGTTGGATTATACCTCCTGGGTCCCTTTCCCACGTCATCCTCTGGGAACAAATGGGTAGCCGTCGCAACTGATTACGCCACCCGATACGCTATCACGCGGGCTCTCCCTACCAGTTGCGCCACTGACGTCGCGGACTTTCTCTTGCGTTACATCATCTTACTTCATGGCGCCCCGTGACAGCTGCTTACTGACCATGGTTGTAACTTCCTCTGGAAAGTTATCGCCGACATTGCGCGTTCCTACTCCACTCAACACAAGCTGACTACCTCATACCATCCTCAAACCAATGGCCTGACAGAGCTGTTAAACCGCACTCTTACCGATATGTTGTCCAAGTACGTTTCCAAGGACCACCACGACTGGGACATTGCCCTTCCTTACGTCACATTTGCTTATAATTCTTCCCGGCACGACACCGCCGGATTTTCTCCATTTTATCTACTCTACGGTCGCGAACCGACCTTGCCCCTTGACACGGCACTTCTTCCTGCTGCGATTTCAACAAGCGAGTATGCGCGCGACGCCATCGCCCTCGCCCTCGCCGACCATGCACGCCAGCTTGCCCGTGCTCGACTGACGAACTTGCAAACCACTCAGCAGCGTCAGTACAACGCCCGCCACCGTGACGTACAGTTTTCGCTTGGTGCGCTCGTGCTACTGTGGTCGCCCTCTCATCACGTCGGACTTTCAGAAAAGCTCCTTTCGCGATACACAAGGCCCTACCGCGTGCTGCGCCAGGTGACGCCTGCCACGTACGAAATTGCTCCTGTAAGCTCAACCTCGTCATCTACTCTGGCATCTAGTGATGTCGTGCACGTCAGTAGGCTCAAGGCCTACTACACTGCTTCCGAGTCCGGCCTTTAGTCGCTTCGGGACGGCGCTTTTGCCGCCGAGGTAGTGCTACGGAATAGTATTTCCAATGACGAAGAGGCGAGCAGTAAGAAGACGGCGACGACGATTGGAGGCTAGCGCGGGCTGTTGCCTCTTGGCCAAGTGCGGCGTATTACGTTGTAAATATACTTGTATATAGCTTTTCATCTGCGTCTTCTTACGTAACAATATAATCCTTTTCTTCATTCTCTTTAACGTCGCTCGGAACCCTTTCGCGCGGCACCTGGCACGGCACCGTCAATGGAAACTTCGTTAGCCGCACGGATCCCCGACTTCCCAACAATATGCTTACAGCAGCTATGGGAGTTTTAGGAGAATTTCTTTTAGGAGAAAAAATTCTCGGCGCCAGCCGCGCAAACGCGCTAGTGCCACTGCTGGCGCGTTCGTCGTCGTCTTCTTCCACAGCTGGCTCCGTTGCCGCTCATCATTCCAGCGTAGAATTTCACTTCCCTTCTGTCGTCGTTATCGAGAGGCCGTGTTTACAGGGGTATAAGCCATTGCTTAAGTGGGTACGAGCCATTCATTGTCTTAGGTGACGCACACATTTAATAACAGAGGTGATACGCGAATGTGTATTAAAAATAATATCTAAATAAAAAAAAATGAAAACGAATATGTAAAAGCTAAACAGAACAAATAAAAAAAACAAGACGTAACAAACAGCGAAGTTATATATTTGTGCCTTTTCTCAACCAACATGGCGTAACCACCATATAGAACTTAACATAGCTCTTGAGCAATAGAGGTTCGCTGGTCTCCTAGCTTTTAGCGTTCCTTTCATAAATACAGTTCCTTGCTGCCTTACCCACGTATTGAGGAAAGCGCCTAAACTTGAAGTCCATGCTTGACTTGGTCACGATAACGGCTGGCGTGAACGCGCCCAACATGCTCATTGAATACCTTTCTTTGGGAGCTTTCGGGTCAGGCGTTATCTTGAGCAACTCAACCGCGGGCTTCAGGTCACGGCGCATTTCTGAATACGGGGGTTGGATGTCATTGAACGAATTAACGTCATCGTCGTTGTTGTGCTGTCGTCATCATGCTGTGCTGTTATTACCGTCACTACTGCGCCAACGTCTTCATCGCTGTCACTATCACGCAGCAGTCATTGTCGCCGTAGCACAGCTGTAGTGATGCCACCGTTTTTGTATTTGTCGTGCTGTCGTCGCTATAGCACAGACGTCGTCGGTTTCGTGTCCCAGTGTCCGTCGTTGTCATCACCGTCGTCCCGTTAACTTCTTTTTGTATTTAATAACCATTCAAACATTTTCATGCAGTGCCCGATCCAAGGCTTGGTGAACGAGTGAACAAAACTGACCCGTTTACTAGCTCTCATAGCTTTTCCTCGCAGTAAAACCCCACATGGGAGAAAGAAAAACGGAAAAAAAAGCGGAGGGAGAAAGCAAATACTCTGTGTAGGGTCGGGGACCTGTAGGAAGACAACGTACACAACGGCGCCGAGGCTGCCATTGTCTAAGCAAGGCCACGAAGAAACACGCACAAAGGAAGGACATGTACAATAGGACCGGGACATGGTTGTAAATCTGGGGTCATCCTCTCGTGCGTGTCCCTTCGAGTTCTCTTTTTTTGCATGTAGCTCTGCTATAGCTTTGCGATGAGCCAACTAAATGAAGCAAAAGGCTTAATTAGGTCTTACCAATTCTCTATTCGTATCCTTCATTCCATCTTCCATACGCACGCTGAACGCGCGCTATCAGAACGTGGCCATAGAAAGGTGTCAACATTTAAACTAATGCACACCTTTTCGTGAAGATGGAAGTCCGCTGTACCAGAACAAAGTATGTCATCTGCCTTGTAAGCAATTAGCGTGACGTTTATGTAGTACGTAGGTCCGCTAATAAAAGCCATTCAACGCGAACGGCCATTGAGAAGTTCAACTTTAACAGTTCTGTGACGCAGAGTGAACGTGTGACGTACAACGTGCTTTCACAGTGCTGTCAAAGACACGATAGAGCAACGCAGGGGGAGACAACGGCGTGCAAAAAATGTAATAAGCCGGCCAGTCAAACTTGGAGAATAAAATTGATTGCGGAAAGTTTTGCGCACAATGGAACGAAGACGACGAGAAAAGGACAAAGACCAGCGCGGACGTAGTTGTCAGTCTGCGCTGGTCTTTGTGCCCTTTTCTTGTAGTCTTCGTTTAGTGTGCGCAAAACTTTCCACAATGAAGCCAAACCAACTAGCTCGCCTTTCAGTCTTATTGAATAAAATTGCATCACCGCGCGGAAACCTTACCTCCTGCATTCGCACATATAACAAAGACATGTCAATTACAAACGCTATAACACAAGTGTGCTGTTTTGATAACTGCTTCCATATGATGTAAGTCAAGCTTCCTGTAGTAAGTATAAAGAGGCGTCGTATGCGCGCGCTTCATGCTATGCACCTTAATATAGTGAGACACACGTGGCTTGCGTACGCGAAAACCCAAACTCCATTGAGACCCGCTTCGGTCTTGTAGGACCAAAGGGTTTGCGTAGCCAAGCGGAACACAATCCCGTCCCGTAACCTAAAGGTCACTAATATAATTTTGTATAGTTGATGTTTGACACGTGAACCCCGAAGGACCGCCGGCGCGCCTCCGAGGCACATTGCATGCGCAGAAATGAAATACAAGGGAAAGAGGAAGGATAGCGTAGCAGTAGTGTGTATTGTGCCCCGCAATAACCGCGTTTGTGGAAAATGGAGCGCTCTTCCGTGTTTGTGGGTAAGATGCACCACATTCGCCGATGCATGTTGCACGAGCGAGGCCCATATGTTGCAGTGCGCGGAAGGGCTTGCGGACGCCCTCTTGCTGCAGTTGGCGTGCGTTCGGCCCACTGTGCAGGCTGGAGCCAGTACAGCGATGACCATATCGATTGCGCTGCGAGCCATGGGGCGCTGCACGCCAGCAGCCGCGACCACGCGCGCCGCGGTCTTCTTGCCGGTGACCTCAATGCAGAGAAGTGAATGCATTTGCCTTCATGACGCTCGCCGACACGCTTTCTGCTGCTCCTGCTGCTGCTGCTGCTGTTAATTTTGTTGTTGTTGTCGCGTTTATTTATTTATTTATTTACAATGCCTCAAAGGCCTCCGAGGGGTTTTACATGAGGGTTGGGCGCGTCCAATTGTAGATGAGTTTTTCACCAATGCGTTTGTAACGATGAGGGTTCCCCTGAACTACAGCACCAGTGGGAAAGCCATCACATTCCTTTGACGTCAAACGAAGAATGAATACAGATGGGCAATAGTACAAATTGGATGAAGATACACGGCCTTGTAGTGAGTGGTGCTGTTGGAGTGGCGGAATTAAGGCTGGCACAATGTTGGGAGTCCGAGCAGATCCGTGACAAAAATGTATGGTATAGAGAGAGATCGGTTGCTTTACGGAGAAGTGCAAGATTAGGAAGGTTGGCTCTGTGCAAAGAGTGCAACCCTGGATACAACGCGCAAACTTCCCCTCGTGTGTTGTGCGCAAACGTATAGCTTTCGTTTCTGTGGCTACGGCCTTTCTCACGAATGTTGCTATGCGATCTCCCTGTAGTACTGAAAGCTTCCCAGTCCAACAACAACAACAAAAAAAGCTCGCAATCATGCAAACAAAAGTCATGTGTGTTAGGCCTGCTGAAGAACACCTGTTGACTGTGGGAACCTTCGAACAACGCTGATATCTTTCGGTGTCCACACTATTGCTACAGCAGTTTCTTCGAGCTATCATGTGCTTTGTTCCCAGATTGCCAGAATGCACACTTGCTTCAAGCAGGAGTCCTGTGGTACGCACATTGCTCCTGCTAAACTACATAGAAAACCCTTATTTGACGAATTAACACCGTGGAAGCACACTTCCTTGCCGATCGTGATGTCAGTGGTTCTGTTCAAAAAAATTATATGTAACCCTGAAGCAGCCCTCACATAATTTCTTTTTGAACACATTAAAATTGTTACAATGCTCACTGTCACATCTTGAATGATGCTCTACAAGACTCGCGTAATCTGCGATAGGTGTGCGAATTTCATCGGCGTGTTTATTACCATCCCGGGAACGCTTAGTAAACGGACTTCAGATACTGCCACTGAACTAGCTGCACTAGTGGCACTAAATATTTATTTGCATGCTCGACCAAACGGGCAAGTCGTGAGTGATCACCACCGACTCACGAGCGGCTCTTCTGTTCGCGAAGTCACTATGCATGCAAAAGTAGTTGAAAAGTAGAAGTGACTTCGGTCCCCTTGCGTGCTAAAGATAGCGAACCGCACCAAAGAGTTGTATTGCACCTGTTTCCCCTCCCACTGTGTCATACAAGGCCAGGTTCATGCTAATCTTTCCGCTGGAGCCGCCCACAGTAGTTCAACACAATCTATACAAGTGCCGCTTCCGAGAAAAGAATCGCCGATGCTGCTATTCAGCGTCACGTGGCGTTCGCAGCGGTACGTCTTCCTGGCATAGAGGACGCAATGCTTCAGTATGGACCGCTCTGAAACACTGATGCATCATGAGAATTTCAGGTGCCACGAAGCCTCAGTAGGCCTGAACAAACATTTCACCGCTTAAGGCCTGCACGAACTACACTTTAATTGATGTGTTCTCTGCGTGCACGAGAACGTGAAGGTGTGGGACATTCAGAGGCCGTGTAGATGCATGCGCTCAACGGCGCTTCTAATGTTATGGAGAGCTGTATGCGTTATGCAGACTTTATGAACGTGGGCAGCTTTAGTGTGCGCCTGGGTTCCCGTGGATATATGCGCTCTTCGTGTGATCAGATTGTGTATACGGTATTTCTGGAAAAATACAGCGAGCATAACCAATCAGATCGCCAGCCCAACAATAATCGCCAGCTTCTCATTGAAGTCAGCATCTCCACCTCCTAGGACAATTGTTGAATGCCTATCTACGCCATGGTAGAACGCAGTTGGCGTCTACATTTTATTTATGCAAGCGGACCTAGGTTGCTCACAGTATGGTTAGGACGCGGCAGGCTAAAATTGTGGAACCAACCAATACTGCACCCTAGAAATTATGGAGCGCTGACAACTTTTTCATTTGATTTCATTTATTTGTTGTTTGAGACATACAGCTGTCTCAGGTGCTGCAGCAAAAGAGCATTCTTGCCTGACAGAGGCTGCAGCACCCAAAGTATGTTGACGCTCTGCAGCAAAACAGCACAACAAGTGTTACCATTTTCAAAATATGATAACATATCAAAACAATAAAGAACTCGAATCTTAATCAGAACATGTTAAAAAAGGAAAACAAAACAATAACATTGAGGTACATAAGGAAGTTATACAATAAAGCAGCGAAGAAAATACGCGTACGTTTTAAAGATTTCTTGAACCTCAATCTTGATTTCGAGGTTGAGGTTTTAGTATTTATTTTAGTTTTAGTATTTGAGGCGGTGAAGTTTATGGTAATTGTCGATAATGTAGTTGCATATGCGACAAACGAAAAGGGCCAGAAACGGCATTCTTACTGCTTCTTTCTTTTGCCCTTAAAGAGCAGATGGGTAAAATTGAACCGGTGACTCTGTAGTGACATAGATAGGCTCGCCATTTTCTCTATCCGTAGTTAACGCACAAGCATTCGCGCATCAAAAGGGTACCTACCGCGGTTCTTAGACCTGCGAGCCAAGCATTATGAGCTGTACTTTCATGGTGATGTCGCATCGATCTTTCGAGATATGGAGGACACAATGCACGTGGGAGCCGGCACTTTAGCAGTTATGGAGAAGACTCTGCCCTCAACAGCAATGCCAAAAAAAGAAGGACCTCCCAAATGATGCACGTTAATAGCTGTCTTGCGCAGTGTTTTACACGACAAAACAAAGGGTAAGGTCGTACCAGCGTTCGTGCGTCGCTACTATTTGTTTTCCCGCGTAACATGGAGCTCACCACAAGTATAGACTCTGCCGTCATCTGCCAAGATGCTTCCACCACGCAGAACGGGTGCCGGAAACACAGGGGAACACGCACGACGTACATATTAATGCGAGAAGTGCGGCGTCACAGGAATTTTCGGCAGATCGCATCTATGTAAATACCTTCAATCCACGAAGAAGTCGAATCGCACGCATTAATGCGACAGGAGAGCGTAGTTCGTGACGGGGTAAGTCGTCTCACCCTGGGCGTGTTAACTCTGGTGTGAGCGCATTGTCCGTCTTGTCTCCCTTTCCGTACTGTATAATAGCGCGCTGTAGTTGCAAGTATGCATTGCCTTGCAACTGAACAAAAAAAAAAAAATTAAATGTGAGCTTAATAAAATCCCGACAGTTTCGTGAACACGAAAGCAAGCTAGTCAATGTCGGGGTAGGTGAAGTGGCCGAAGAAATGCATATTGGCTTTTAAAAACTTGTTTCTGATTTCTAAAATCATGCAGGTTAGTGACGAAGGTATCTTGGCTGTTAGGCGGTCGGTAGCCGACGCCAAATAAGGACTTTGACGTTTTATATGCAACGCACACCCATAGTATTTCTGTCGAAGTAGCGGTGTGTATGATAAAAGATTTATTGTGTTTCTTTAGCGGAATAAGAAACCCCCTCCCCACCGATCGTTCCTGTCTTTTCTGAAGATACTAAAGTTGCCGTAATCGACCAGGATCCCTGCATCAGTAATTTCGAAACGTAACCCAATTTCGCTTGGTAACAGAATATCGCAGTCGATGTTTTCAAGATATGAGCAGGGTTCTGTTGTCTTGGGAAATACTCAACGCATGTTTGTGAAATATAAGGGTAGGACCGAGTGTAAGTTGCTGTTCTGAATCAAGTAGGAATGACAAGTGTTCACACCACTCGGCTTTTTGCGCGCCAGCTATTGTAGGCACTGCGTGATGGTGTCGGTTGTCGCATCGCACATAAAGATACAATTATTTATCCGCAGTTTATTTAGCTTGAACAGCAGATTTCTTACTTTTGCATAAGCTAATAATTTTTTTTTCCGTGCAGGACTTGTTTGATTAAAAAAAACCTCCCATACTGCCAACTGTGTGCCTTTTAGTTTGGGAACCTTGTGTAGAATCTGCTTGTGTTAAAAAAAAAAGAAACAAAACCGTAAGTTTGACAATGATCGGTCAACATTTCTGGGTAGCGTATTTTCCTAAGCGGTGCGCTCGTTCTATCTTGGAAGGATCAATTGCTATGCCAAGGTCTTCCGAGCACATTTCAAGTAATTTGTTTTCGGCGCTTGACCATGTATCTCGTGGATCATCTGGTATGCCAAAAAAAGAGCAAATTATCTCTCAGCATGCAGTTTTCTGCGTCTTCACAGCGACATCCTATTGCTCTTAGTTTCTCACAGATACCTCCTGCAATTGACTCACTGAAGTAATCTGATCCGGGTAATCTGAGTTGAATCATATTTAACTCCACGGTACGGCCGATTCTGGTAGATAGCTGTTTTAATTCTACGTCCACAGACGCCTGCCAATGCTTAAGAGTACACAGCTCACCCCGAATATCGTTTTGGCCAGCCTCTATTCTCAGGACTGTAGAAAATACAGCTGGAAGCACCTCGTCCTCATCGGGACCAGGATTTTTCTCCACGTCGCCGGAGATTTACACGAGCATCTCGGCAACTGTATGTGCTGTCAGTTCACAACATAGATTGAGCACCTTAGACAACTCTTTATACAAGAAATACGAAACAATCACTGCTCCTAAAACAGTGAGAGTAATTCAAATAACTGAACTGGAAGAGCAAGAACCGTGAGTGCTTCATTCCTGAACATGCGCCGTGCCCCAAAGGAACGCCGTCGTGGTGCGCTTTAAGCACGGCGTCGGACGGTGCGCTGGAAGCGAGGATAGACGGGCGTGGTTGCCATTCGAAGTTGCTAGTCGTATCCAGAAATGCAAAGGGCGTCCACGAGAACGATTTCGTAAGATTTTCGAGTGGTAGCGCTGTTGGAACTGGTTAGCCCGGCGAAAGACTGCCAGTGAAGTTACCCAGCAGCAGGGAAGCCTGGAAAAGCAAGAACCGTGAGTGCTTCATTCCTGAACATGCGCCGTGCCCCAAAGGAACGCCGTCGTGGTGCGCTTTAAGCACGGCGTCGGACGGTGCGCTGGAAGCGAGGATAGTCGGGCGTGGTTGCCATTCGAAGTTGCTAGTCGTATCCGGAAGTGCAAAGGGCGTCCAAGGACGACAACAACGTCCCCACGCGCCGTATGCTGCACCTGAGAATAAAAGCTTGCGAGGATGAGCCGACGATGGCGGCTCAATCTCGCGCGCGCAAGGGAGGAAGGCAGGGAGGAAGCACGCCGTCTTCCGTCTAACGCAGGGACCCGGGAGGAGGGAGGGTGTGGGGGCCGGCGTTCTACTCCTGCTGCGGCTGCGTATGGTGAGACCGCACGTGGTCGCGCGGGCCCTATCTTGAAAGCGCTCTGCGATCGGGACATAGTCTAGGCGTCTAGGCGTACCGAGGGCCGATAGCTTCGTGTGTGCTGTGTTCTCGCCGCTTAGTTTGCGTTGAAGCAAGAGGCAGCACGAAGATCATTCGCTCGCTCATGCTGCCACGCTTCCTCATTCGAGCGTTTTGACAGAGACTTTCCGCGTGGCGTGACACCATGCTTTATAATTTACTTGGTAAGCGAACGTTTACAAGTTAATACGGCCGATAAAGATACTATACTATCCTTACTTCGTATAGCTGTCTACTAATTTGCTATCGCAATCGATGCTTCGGCGAAACTGCGACATTTTATGTATGTCTCAGAAGTGTTGAGCTCTATCGCCAAAAAGACAATGATCACTCCTAATGCGGACACCAACGAGACCTATAAAGCTAAGCTATATATAGCCATATAGCTATATAACCAGCCCATATAGCTAAGCAGACGCGACAAGATGGTTTCGGGGAAGAGTTACTAAATGCCGAAAAGCTTCAGAAAGAGAGGTGACTGATGGATAGGAAGCGAAGGAAGCTGTCAAAAGAATGAGAGTACAGGAGGCATGTGACAGGTTCAACACTGACTTTTCAGACTAGCTCGTCGTCTCATTGTTTACAGAAGGTTTGGTGCTGGTCTCACATGCTCAGCCTTACATGGCGTACGATGAACTGCCATGCCACAAACAAAAAGAAGGTTTAGTATGAAACGGCCTCGTATGGGAAGGGGGCGCAGCAGTAAAATGTTCCTTAGTTTGCTCGCAAGTGTGGCAGGCGGCAATGTCTTCTTGTAAACAGAAGAACAAAGAAAAAGTAAGATATGACAGGGTAGGCGAGGAAAGCTAAGGCAGATGGTTGGGCGATCGGATGGGCATTTGTCTTGCGGCGGTAGGCAAAATGGACAACGAAAAAGTAGAAGAGAGAAAGTGTGTTTTTTCTCCCGCTTTTCTAGCGAATAGAACGCATACATGGAGTTGCGCTCACGTTCCAACGTGTTATAACATACACTGGGATGCTGTAGTTCTTTATGACAGCAGCTTGAAGAAAATGACCTATCGACACGTAATTTTTAGCAGAACCGTGATATGACGCTTGTACGTCTGTCCAATATTTATAAAGGAGTTCCAGTAAAGGCGCCTTTTTTTTCTGGTTTCTTTTTTAATGTTGCGTGTGGCCATTTCGCATGTACTGCAGCTCCCCATTGGATTTTTAGCAAGTGTTCGAACGCATCAGTGGGAATTACGGAGCGGTACTCAATGGCCCTCGTTGGAAACATCTTAGTGAAAGAAATATCTTCGGTAGTCTAATAGCACTTCTCGTTCAGCGACCCTGTATACCCTGCGCAAAATTTGTTCTATAATTTAAGGCATAACAAACTAAGCAACCTTATGGTATCTTCGGCCGGTGGCATGTATCCACTGCGTCCGAGCCGCAGGTTCTGTAAGGATACGCCATTTAGGGAGGACACAAACACTTCTGACGATAGTTTCTCAGCTTTTCTCGAGCCCTCCCGGCCACAGATATTGGCGAACAACTTACACAAGCTGTTGTTCGCAGTTCTACCATAGAACATACCTTTAGACGAAGCATTTGACCAACGTCACGTGGCCACATCTAGGGCAGATTCGGAGTGGTTCGCGGCAAAAAATCTAGAGCACCTGCTAGCGCATCCCTTTTAATGTTTCCCTTTGAAAGCTAGGTGACTTTCCCTTGAGCGTTGCGTTTCAAGCAGTCGAACATGGAACCGAACTTCAGGATGCTCCAGATAGGTCAAAAACTACCCGTTCATGATGACTCTGATACCATTACCGTGTTTAAAAGCCTTTCCCGTTTACGTTTCTTGTCATTATGCAAGAAAAGGTGAGGCGTGCAGACAGGACACAAGAGAAGGGAAGTGGACAACCCGAACGCCTACAACACGAACACGACAACGCGACAACACGAACGGCGTTCGTGTTGTCCACTTCTCTTTTCTTGTGTCCTGTCTGCACGCCTCACCTTTTCTTGCATAATGAATCCTTACCAACTAGCTCAGTTTTTTGTCATTCTAAGTTTCTTGTCATGGTTCTTGTTAGAAAAAGGCTATTTCCATAAGCTTTGTTTCCCAATTACTATTTATTCATTGTTGAGTCCTTAACGCACAGAAACTGTGATGTTGCAAGAGCATGTGTCACGAAGTGGTGTCCACAGGCATACATGCTTTGCTTGTGGCATCTTTGCACTAACGGCCACAGACCACAAGAAAACGAAGCCTCAGACATGAGGTGACAGAACCGAAAGGAGAATGCCTTATAGCTGTGTACTTTTGTCTACTTATGAAAAGAGCACTTCGTTGGTAATTATGGCTCCAAAGTGCAGCAGCCCAAATAACACCATAGGATGTCCAAGATAACAATGCTGCAACTGATCGAGTGTCCATGCATGCCAACGAAGTCAAAATTCTGCGCGTCAATGAGAGGAAGACTGATAAACAGGCATACAATGCTAAAAACTCGCCAAAGGCTCTTGTTGAGGAAGCAGTGGCCAGCATCAACAAGCACCACCTGATCCGAGCGTGCAGTCGTCAACGCTAAATTCAAGAAATTTTTGAAGAGATGACTTTATTGAACATATTTGGGACACAGTAGCAATAGAGCCACTGCATAAAAAATTGGAACGAATATATCTGACCTCGTCTGAAATATTATGGCTATTTCTGAAGAGGTCATTATATCCCAAAATACCACGCGAAAATGGTAAATTGGTATCAGCTTCGGCACGGAAGAGGAGGGGACACGTGTGCGTTATAGGCATACCACTATTAATTTACTCTGGCATCAATAGGGCACGTATACAGAGTGAAGAGGAAACGGCTCAACACACATGTATGCACAAAACGGGTGCACCCCCTTTCCCTGACATTTTCGGCTTCTCTCAAGGAAAACACGTATATTAAACAACGGCCTTTCATTGAGAAAAAGGCTTTATGATAAAGTCGGCAATTGGTATGGCTGCGAAACTGGACGGTCCAAAGGGCAGAGTTATATGCTTACGAAAGAGAAATTGAGCATAGACGATATGAAAACATGCCCGGCTTCTCGACATGTCGAAAATATGCACGACGTGATCAAAAATGTGATTTGAAATTTGAGATTATGAGCGCTTTTTTTCTTGTACAACAACCCTCGCATTCAGCATCCGGCTGAAAGAGTAACAAACAAGCCATTAGCGCAAAAGAGCAGCGGCCTTGCCTGCTTTATTAAATGAACATTTGAGCGCGTGATTGCGCGATACAAATAAGCATCTATTGCCTTTTGAAAGTGGACTCCTAGGAGACCGCGTTAGCGAATTTAGGGTAATGTGAAAGAATCGCTTGGTTTCGCAAATAAGGTTATCCGCAAACGAAAGGAAAATAGTTTTCACACGAGATAAATCTGATGGTTATGCGGTTCACCAGTGTGAACAAGCCAGCCCTGAAAGTCCAACATGATATGGCTCAAACACATCGAACGCGCTGTGAAACCGACGGTGGCACACATGGCCTCACCTCGCGTTAAACTACACGTTTTCTTCAGATAGACTAAACAAAGGAAACATAATGAAAGTGAGAGTATAGGTTGTAGAAGCACGCAAATGCAGGCGAAGCCTGAACAGTGCAGAGGAATACTTTGCTAAATATATAAGAATAAGATTATGCGTCAATCCAGTTGCAATACGGTGAGCGCGCGTGCGTGTGCGTGCGTGTGTGTTGTCTACATGGTTAACGGTGCCTTTTAATACATGAGTGCGATTGAAGTGCCCGTGATCAGCTAGTCATTCCTATCCCGACTGCCACACTGTGTTCACGCGATGATTTTCTTTGGAGAATTATATGAATGCAGTTTTTGTGTCGAAGTGACATCGCAGCATAAATGTACTCGACACCATTGTGAATATCCTAAATATAAACAAGTACCACTGTATTCATGCGGCTTATCTCTACATTTAGCAGTACCATCGAGAGAGCAAGAATTGTAGAAAATTGAACAACGTATGTTACCTGTTTGAAAAATACTAAACCAAACATTAGGCACTAAAGAAATGCTCGAAATGCAGCTTTTTCTCTCACCTGAGGTCCTCTAGCAACTCGACGTCTTGCTGATGTTTCGTTTGCAGTTTTGTAATTTGCTCATTGTGGATGTTCTTGAGCTGTGTGTGGGCCTTCACCTGAAAATGCAAAGACAATGTTCTGCATTAGAATTACTTGGAATGTCCCTGCTGCAGCATGTAGCTACGTTATCGTTATTCGGGTGGCAAATCTAGCTCCATTTTCTGACGGGGCTTATTCGGTACTCCTCTCAAGTTTTCTTTCATTCAGAGAGTAGCCATTTGCAAAACACACACACACACACACACACACACACACACACACACACACACACACACACACACACACACACACATCCGATGATTTCGTTCGGTCTTAGTTCGCGACTAGGCGACCTACAAGGAGATAAGCAAACAGCGTGCAGAGATGGTGCAACCGCTGCGCGCAACCATCCGAGAGTGCGAACAATCTCGGGAAGTCTTAGCGTAGCGATATCGCTACTCGCTAATATTTTAAGTCATCGTACAGCGCAGAGTTCAGTTAAAGCCTGGAAGGAAAGCCGAACCGCGCCTTTGGGCGATCGAAACTGCACCTCCCCTTCCCCTTCCACGAAAAAAGGGGTGCCCCAGCTTGGAGTGCAGACGAGACGGGGGAAACACCGTTTGGAATGCAGTGTTAAAGGCTCCATAACGCGCAGAGACGCACACTGTAGGCGGGAATGGGAACAACCACTGGGAAACACAGGGCAGAGGCAAGCGGGACGAGCTACGGCGGGGGCTTGGTAGAGGCTCTCCACCTTTCGCGGCGGAGGTTGCATCTCAGAAGTTCAGTGCGGGCGGCGGCCACACGGCGTGCGAAGCCCACTTCAACTACGGCAGCTGCCGCGAAGGTGCGGCCGCCTCGGATGACCGTCAGCCGGCTCCGTCCACCGCGCCGCAGGGCATCAGCTGCCGATGCGCGCCCGGAGGTTGGCGGAATACCGGCTCCTGCGGGTCTAGAACGCTACCGCGGCGGCGTTACCAACGGCGGGCGCCATTTGCGCACGGTTCTGCGTTCCCTGATTGAAGCGAGAGGAGGGAGTTTCGGCGTCGCGGGGGTGCAGGGAACAGAGAGCGAGGAAGCAAGCGCTTCCCGAGCACTTCCCCATTGGTGCTGCGACGGGCGCGTCGCCGAGGCTTCGCGGCTCAAGTTATAGAGGGCGCTCTATGCTTGTGCGCATGGCGCTCTCTAGCGAATGGACAGGCCACTAGGATCAAGAGCGGATAAAATGGCGCGAAACCAAAACGCGTTGCCTCTAATATTTACGAGGATTGTGCGAACATTCAACATTTCAACTACAAACCGAGAAGTCATTGCTCTTCGATTTGTAATCGATTCGAGTATTCCCTATTCGCAAATTCCGAATATTCGTTCCTTTCGAATACGCAAGAGATAACAGCCTATACGTGAAGTTGTTCTGTCGATTTATTACTGAACTAGGCAAAGCGATTTATGACTGGACTGTTTGTACCATCTTGCCGTCCCTTTAAAGCAATGTGCGGTACGATGGTATAACACTTTTTCCTTGAACCAGCTGAACACTCAATACGTATATCTGGTGAAATGTTGTTCCCTTTCTTTCATGGCTTTCATTGTCATGGTGCACTAGACAACTCAATGCCGATGTTCTTTTATCTAAAAGCTCCTAAATTGACCCGACATCAATTTGCGCACTGCATTACACAAATTTAAATATGCCCGTAAACAAGGCGGGTAAATTATGAACATAAGCCTTGCTTTTTTTTTTTTGTACCAAATAATATATGCGATGTTCGATTCGATATTTGGAGGTTGTTGCTCTCGAATTTTCGTAGTTGCTTCGATTAGAACATTTCGTTATTCCAACACCCCAACTATTTACGTAGGTCTTGCATTGCCCATTCAAAGAGATGAATTGATAGAAGCGTACGTGCCAGTTTACGTCTGTATAATAAAGTCGATAGTTGAACAAATTAGTATGCGTTCGTACTGAATACTGCGGGGAGCAGCGCACAAAGAGCGAATACAAAGAAGTAGGAGATGGCACACCGCTGCGATCTGTATGGTGTATAAATGCACGTATGGGTGAGTGGGCACAACAGATTTAATTTAAGCGCGCTCTAAGCGTAAGTTGATCATACAATTCCTCAGCAGAATTTTAAAATGAAGCTTTCTTTGACTCCTCCGACTTTCCCGCCGCTGCTGGCTGCTGTCATGCCAAATAGAAAGCTTGGACCACGCCTGGGTGTGTGTGCGAATGGCTGCTGACTGGCCTGGAACATACGTGCGACTAGATGTGTGTCACTGGGGGTGCGCCTATTCTTGGCCCATCCCCCATTATTAATGTGCCACCGTGACACAAAGGCGTATGAAGTCCAGTGCATTTAGACGCGCCCGACTTCTCTGCGCATGTACCTCACATCTAGATTGTTCGCTCGACAAGAATCGTACAACACCTACGTCCTGGTGAAGTAAAAAGCTAGCAGGCTGTGCTTGTGTCATCCACTATACTGCTACTACCTCGCTAATAAGCTTCGCGTCGTTTAGATTCCCACATCACGTTGGATCTTCGTCTCCCTTTTTAAACCTGAGCTTTCTCTGCTGCCCCACTTTGCCACTGATGGCTGCTCCCGTATTTCCCAATAGACGACTTGGACCACTGGGTATGTCGGCAACAGAAAATCTAGCAAGTCGGCCACAGAGAAGCGAATAAGCAGTCGGCAACAGGAGCTGCCTAGTGTGGAAGAATTGAACAAAATGGGACTCAAAACAGCTTCTTTTCTGACAAGTATCAAAGCACAACGCGCGTTCCTCAAAGAGCAATTCTCTCCGCCATGTTATATATTATTCGACCAAGTAGTATTCCACGAAACTTGCAATACAGGTATACGCCTAAGTTGGTAACACTGGATATTTTCGTGGCTTTAAATGATATACATTGACCCTGCAAAATTTCCCAGTCGTATTTGAGCATATTGAAATATGGCTTAATGGGAAGCGCATGCTACCCAACGTCGAGAAAACCGCAATTCTTGTCGTCCTCTTAACCTTTCCTGTCCGAATTTAGTTGATGTGTAGTTAAGAAATCATTTCGCATGTTGAATCACTAAAATTTCTGGCCGGAATATATACACAAAACCTTAATTTGAGTTTACTCATTTAGTTTATCGCACCTAAATGAGCTCGTGTACTTGGATCGTTACGAAGAGTCAGCAGCACACGTGTCGCAATACGCAGAGAGACTGCTAATGATTTATTGTATGAATGTTCGCCCTAATTTGGAGTTTGATTGATTATTATTCTGAGGTGGCCCTGTACAAATTACGTCCTCTTTTTCTTTTATAACGCGAGACACTTTTTTGTGTCTGGGCCAACCAAAATTTGTCGCAAATAACGTTCTTCACCATGACACACACTTACCTTCTCTTCAAACTCGGTCGCATATTCTGAATGCACAAATATTTCTGAACATCTATGCACCTCCCTAGAGACGCTCCTGCTATGTGTTCATTCGTGAGCCAGCCGCATTTTTTTTAAAGAATCAGTTGTCTCGGCTACACTAACTCAGGTAAATTTTGCTCAAAAGCTCTTAGAACCTTTGCCAGTACTAATTTGTGATGCGGTTTACTCAAATGTACCATCTCCGACTCTAAGTGTTAAATTTGATAATATACTTTCCAAGAATGCTAAGCTCCTACTTATGAGACGCCTAAATGGCTTGTTGGATGACTGCACTAAAAGCCTCCAAATGAACACAGTGTTTGCAACATGTGTTTCTGTCGATGAAGACGGCCATGCTAGTTATCTCTGTGTTCTTTTTCTTTCTCATATCATCAATGACTTGCAACATCAGCTGTATCTCTTTTTTATTATACACCTAAAATTCATAATAGCTTAGTTAAGGCCGGTATGCTCCTTTACTATGATTATTCAATAAGGTATGCCATTATTATCCCTTTATTCTGTTATATAAAATTCCTTTTTTTCCCTCTGCTCCCCTATTCATGGCCTATCCGTCGTAGTAGGTTGACCAGGGGACGACCTACCAAAAATGGGGAAGAGAACGAAATTAGTGTCGAGCGGAACATAAACGGCTTCGTAACGCTGCAAATCGCGGTACATAACGCGAATATTTGGTGGCTCATAAACGCGATGCCGAGCAACATGAGGCCTCCACCAGCAGTGAGGAAGGCCACAACAAAAATTCGCAGTTTCGCCCGAAAGGCGAAGTATTGATTGCGATAGAAAATTAGTAGACAGCTCTACGAATAAGGATAGTAGTTTTATCGGTCGTTCAAACTTGTAAACCCTTGCAGGGGCGTTTGCGTCAGCAGGCGTTTGGTGTGTCGTGATACCACGTACTCGAACACATGAGGGTTCGACTCCCTCGCATGTAGCCGTGCGCGGCTTAGCCATGCCTGGGAAAAGGGTGATCCCGGGGGTTGAGTCGATGTCGGGTGTTTCGACCTTTAAGGCCCCCGGCGGATGCAACACACCTCTTCGGCCTCTGCTTCACATAGACGGTACCTCCATACTGACCCACCTAGAGGAAACCGGCAGTCGCCTTTTCCTGTTCTCCTCTGCAATCTTCGATCTATCTCACCTTTTCATCTGTCCTGTCTTCTATTCCCTTCTCACTTCAGCATTTCCGGCTGGCAAGGGCTAATCTTGTGTGGGTAGCCAACCTTGGATATAGCATATTTTATTATAGCAGTGGTGTATAGATGGCGCTTGAAGTGCCTGTTTTTTACGAGACGTTCATTTGAGGGGTCGCCAGCCATTTGTGCGCGGGCGCGAGTAAGAGCGTGCCCGAGAGAGAAAATCTGGGGGCTTTTGTATGTGACTCTGCCTAGGCACTACCGCGGAGGTTTCCTAGCGCGTGTTGTAGACATTTGTCCCTAGTCGTGCCGGCATTGCGTAGCGGGGTCGAGTTTGTTTACGCTCGGACGCTGGCTGCCGGCTCTGTAAAATAGGTGAAGCAGCCGGCACTGACGCCCGATTTGGCGACCACTGTGTCGGACAGACTGTCTCGCACCTGCGGCTCTCGTGCTAAGTCAGTCGTGGCGGATCATAGCTTTCTGGCGCCTAATATATACGGCGATGTACCTTGTAATAACATCACAGATGTTTCTGCGGGAGTAGTAGCGACCGTACTAGACGCCGGGCCGCATATACTGAAAAAAGTCGTGGGACGTGGTAGTGCGGAACATAGCGTCACAAGTTGGCAGCTGGACGGAATTATATTTACTCAATCGTGTATTTTACTAATTGTAACAACCTGTCATTGTTTCGCATTATTGGCGGCGCCTCCAGGACACCAAAGCCGCAATGGGGACATCAAGGCTAGAACCCAAACTGGTCCGTAGTTGGAGCTCGCCGAGGCCTGCGCGTGCCAGGGGTGGATAAGATCGGCTGTCCGATGTCGCGGACAGATAAATTTTTTATGTCTACCCCCCCGGCACGCTTCGGCCTCCGCGGCCCCAACCCACAGGCCGCTCTTCTACCAGCTTTGATCCCCCGGCTACCCCTTGGGTGCCCTGGAGATCCTGCGCCGCCGGCTTAATTATAATCTCAGGTGCTCTCCTGAGGCCTCCGTTTGCCGGTTATTGTGTGCCCTCCTGGAGTAGTGCTTGTGAAAAATCCAATCTATCGTCGCGACGATAAAAGCGACCCGCTACTTATACAACACCAGTCAGAACATTGCCCCTTCAGACACAGCGATCACCAAGGGGCGTCCGCGCCCACTGCCTCACCGCGCGGGCAGCTAGCGGCTGAGCGTAAACAAACTCGACCGCACCCCGCAAGGCCGTCATGTCTGGGGACAAACGAATACAACGCGCGCTAAGAAACCTCCTCCGTAGTGCCTTGGCAGAGTCATATATTCAAGCAGCAAAAACCCCCAGATTTTCTCTCTCGCGCCCGCTCTTACTCGCGCCTGCTCACGAACGGCTGCCGATCCCTCAAATGAACGTCTCATCTGTTTTTTCCAGGTCCTACAGCGTCTCCCTGTTGGGGTCCATAGTGGGTCGCTGGCGTTGCTGCCGAACAGTTTACCTTTGCATATGGCCAATTCATCCCGCCACCCCTCCTTGATCCCCCTCAGAAACGAGGGTGCACCGGGTAAGTTTTCATGTTCTGGTGCCGAAATATTTAAAATTTTCCACAGTTTTATGTGTGAAAAAGACGCGTTTCGCTCTGCTCGCGCTGGTGGTTGCTGGTGTCTTTTTGGATGGTGCTTCGGGCTGCCTCGCCGTTCCCGGTCGCTGTGCCCTTTGTATAAGGAGCCTCTAATTAACCTCTGGGACATGCTCTCAGGAACGGAGGAAGCCTAAAAGCAGTGAAGAAGAAACTAGGAATAGGCAAGGCTCAGATGTATGCGTTAAGAGACAAAGCCGGCAATATCATTACTAATATGGATGGGATAGTTCAAGTGGTTTAGGAGTTCTATAGAGATTTATACAGTACCAGTAGCACCCACGACGATGATGTGAGAGAGAATAGTCCAGAGGAATTTGAAATCCCACAAGTAACGCCGGAAGAAGTAAAAAACGCTTTGGGAGCTATGCAAAAGGGGAAGGCAGCTGGGGAGGATCAGGTAACAGCAGATTTGTTGAAGGATGGTGGGCACATTGTTCTAGAAAAACTGCCCACCTTGTATACACAATGCCTCATGACTTCGAGCGTATCGGGGTCTTGGAAGAACGCTAACATAATTCTAATCCATATGAAAGGGGACGCCAAAGACTTGAAAAATTATAGACCGATCAGCTTACTGTCCATTGCCTACAAAGTATTTACTAAGGTAATCGCAAATAGAATCAGGAACACCTTAGACTTCTTTCAACCAAAGGACCAGGCAGGATTCCGTAAAGGCTACTCAACAATAGACCATATTCACACTATCATCCAGGCGATAGAGAAATGTGCGGAATATGACCAACCCTTATATATAGCTTTCATTGATTACGAAAAAGCGTTTGATTAAGTCGAAACATCAGCAGTCATGGAGGCATTACGGAATCAGGATGTAGACGAGCCATATGTAAATATACTGAAAGATATCTATAGCGGCTACACAGCCACCGTAGTCCTCCATAAAGAAAGCAACAAAATCCCAATAAAGAAAGGCGTCAGGCAGGGAGATACGATCTCTCCAATGCTATTCACAGTCTGTTTACAGGAGGTATTCAGAGACCTGGAGTGGGAAGAATTGGGGATAAGAGTTAAATGAAGAATACCTTAGTAACTTGCGATTCGCTGATGATATTGCCTTGCTTAGTAACTCAGGGGACCAATTGCAATGCATGCTCACTGACCTGGAGAGGCAAAGCAGAAGGGTGGGTCTGAAAATTAATCTGCAGAAAACTAAAGTAATGTTTAACAGTCTCGGGAAGAGAACAGCAGTTTACGATAGGTAGCGAGGCACTGGAAGTGGTAAGGGAATACATCTACTTAGGGTAGTGAGTGACCACGGCTCCTGATCATGAGGTTGAAATAATCAGAAGAATAAGAATGGGCCGGGCTGCGTTTGGCAGGCATTCTCAAATCATGAACAGCAAGACGCCACTATCCCTCAAGAGAAAAGTATATAACAGCTGTGTCTTACCAGTACTCACGTATGGGGCAGAAACCTGGAGGCTTACGAAAAGGGTTCTGCTCAAATTGAGGACGACGCAACGAGCTATGGAAAGAAGAATGATGGGTGTAACGTTAAGGGATAAGAAAAGAGCAGATTGGGTGAGGGAACAAACGCGAGTTAATGACATCTTAGTTGAAATCAAGAAAAAGAAAGGGGCATGGGCAGGACATGTAATGAGGAGGGAAGATAACCGATGGTCATTAAGGGTTACGGACTGGATTCAAAGGTAAGAGAAGCGTAGCAGGGGGCGGCAGAAAGTTAGGTGGGCGGATGACATTAAGAAGTTTGCCGGGACAACATGGCCACAATTAGTACATCACCGGGGTAGCTGGAGAAGTATGGGAGAGGCCTTTGTCCTGCAGTGGGCGTAATCATGCTGACGACGATGATGATAAATGACCCTCTTCTCACTTGTAATATATTCTGAGAAATAAAGGAAAGGCAGCGAGAATCATCTTACCTTTTCCGGTTGCAAAAACACTGACTGAAGCTTTTCGCCCAGGTTATAATGTCTCCATGTTGGCAAGTGGTAATCTCCTTATAGAACTCCGCGAAAATAAACAACATGAGAAACTGTCTAATCTAGTGTCATTCGGGAATCTCCTAGTGACACTCACAGCACACCACATTATGAACAACATCCATGGAGTCGTTTCCGATGCTGATCTCGTGAAGCTGACTGCAGCTGAACTACTGGAGGGTTGGATTGATCAAAATGTGATCAATATCAAGATAATTAAGATGAGGCGCGATGGCAAGGAAATTGAAACAAAGCGCCTAATTTTAACTTCGACACCAAGTCTGCTGTCTGAGACCATTAAGGATAGGAACATAAAGATCGGGGTCGGACCATACATCCTAAATCTACTCCTATGCTTTAATTGCCAAAGATTTGGCGGCAGTTCACAGAACTGCCGAGGCCAGCAGACTTGCACTAAATGTAGTACCCAACAACACCCATCTGACAATTGCGAGAATACTCCCCACTACGTGAACTGTGATGGGGAGCACGCCGCATACTCGTGGTCCTGCACTTTGTGGAAAATGGAAAAAGAAGTCGTGACAACCAAAGTGAAGGAAAACACATTGTTCAAGAAGGCACGCAGGCGGGTTGGGTACCCGCCAAGCTTTGCCAAAGTGGCACGTCACGGGGAAGCGCCACAACAGACTCTAGCGGCGGTCCGGCCCACACACAGTGAGGCGGCAGTGATACCGTCCGCCTCACCCCCCCCCCCCCCCCTTCCTCCCCGCTGGCTTTACCAAGCGCTGCTCCACCGCTCCAGTAGAAGGGGCCATCTACCTCCGGTGTGGTGGCCTCAAAGTCACGTAAGATGTGTCGAGGCTTTCAAGTCAAACACAGCACTGAAAAGAGCGCGTGTACAGCGCCTCGCAAGAGGCGATGGATACAATAAGCAGACTGCGCCGCCAGCGCCTAAGGAGCGGCGAGATTATCGCTCCAAAAAAGAAAAACACCGCATCACGGCGCATGGAAAGGGTTCTGTGAGTTAGCTCCTCTTCCTTAAACCTCCCTGCCTTTCTCTCATTTGCATATCTCTCTCTCTCTTAAACACATTGCACAAAAACCATATTCAACATGGATACACAAATATTGCAATGAAATGTCAGAGGTCTCGTCCACAATCTCGACGGCATGAAAGAACTCATGCATAAGTATGATCCAAAGGTGCCGTGTGTTCAAGAAATACACTTCAAACATACTCAAACAAATTTTCTCTGACAATATGCTATTTTTCGTAAAGACCGCGATGACACTAGCGTGTCATCCGGTGCTGTGACTATCATAGTCGACAGAGGTGTTGCCTGCCCCGAATTAAAACTTCTTACTCTCCTAAAGGCAGCGGCTGTCCAACAGGTGCTGTTCGAAAAGCTAGTCACTATCAGCTCTATATATATATATATATATTCCTCCGAATTATCAACTTCATAAAACCTAATTTCAAAACTAGGTCGATGAAATTCCGGCGCAATACATAGTTGTCGGAGATTTAAACGCACATAACACTTTGTGGGGAGACTCTCGTTGCGATGCGAGAGGTCGCCTGATTGAAAACATTCTTTTTTCCTCAGGTGCATGTGTACTTACTAAGAAAGAGCCAACGTACCACAGCGTGGCACATAAGACATGCTCCTCCATAGATTTAAGCATAGTGCAGAGCAAACTAATGCCGTTCTTGGAGTGGTCCGTTCTGAAGAACCCCTTTGAGAGCGACCGTTTCTCGGTTATCTTAAGCTTAACAAAACAAGATGGAGGCTCGCCACACGTTCCCGGATGGAAGGGTGACTAGCTAACTGGGAACATTTCCAAATATACATTTAATCCGGGATAATATTGCTTCTTTTAATATAGACGATGCTGTGGTGTATGTAACAGGTTTTATAATTGAGGCTGCCACAAAATGCATGCGTGAAACTATCGGACTAGCGAACAAATGTTGATTCCCGTGGTAAAATGAAAAATGCAAAAAAGTACGGAAAAATCAAAACAAAGCTTTGGGACGGCTTCGCGACTCTCCAACAGCCCAGAACTTGAACATAATTAAAGAGACAAAGTCCCAGGGTAGAAGAACACGTACACATGCTAAAAGAGAGAATTGGTAGAAGTACATCTCCAGTATGAATTCTTATACAGATGCGACAAAACTGTGGAATTGACTAACTAAATTAAAAGCCGGTAGGTACACTCATTACTGTTTGTAAGCACTCAAGGTGAGAGCCTGGAAGATCAGGCAGGCCACAGCACCTTGATCGAAAATGTAGACGAAATGTAGGTTACAACCGCCAATTCAGCCTAGCTGAACTTATAGCTTCTCTCACTTGCTGCAACAACTCGGTGCCAAGCAGTGATCGTGTCATGCGCGAAATGATTAAGCACCTACATCCTGAAACACTGAAAACACTCCTGTCTTTTTTTAGTGCTATGTGGGCGGATGATTATATCCTGTCCTCGTGCAAGGAAGCTATAGTCATCCATTCGCTTAAACAGGGCAAAGGCCCGTCCCTATCCACCAGCTACAGGCCAATGGCGCTAACTAGCTCTCTGTGCAAACTGTTAGAAAAAATGAGAAATCGTCGCTTAATCCTGTTCCTAGAAAATAACAAAATACTGGACTCCTTCCGGTGTGGTTTTCTAGAAGGTATCTCTACAATAGGCTACCCTGTCCAAATTGAGGCATGTATTAGGGATACCTTTATACATAAGCAGTTCTGTATGTCAGTATTTCTAGGCCTAGAGAAAGCTTTTGATACGACATGGCGCTTCGGATTTCTCCGAGAACTTCCGGCGGTGAGCGTCCGTGGCAACATACTGACACGTGTACTTATCTTTATCGGGCGACCACGCTTCGCCGCCTAGCAAATGCTATCACACAGCGCGGGACGCGCCTGCATGTATCCGAAGTTTCTGGAAAGTTATCGATGCTTCTATCCGCGGTCTGTTGTCGCCGAACCTTGTGTTATCTGATTTCATCGCCTGACGCGAATGGTGTAGAACTATGTGGAAGGCACGCGGGTCCCAACGATAAGTCTGGAACATTCGATGACTGCTCTATAAAAGCCGACGCGCTTGACCCGCTGATCAGATTTACGACGATCGCCGACTGTGTTCGCCGCTCTCGTTGTGCTTTAAGTGTAGCCTGTTTTGTGGGCACAGGTTCGCCCAATAAAAGCTAGTTTTTGCCTTTCACAGTTTTGCTACTGTGTTCTTTGACGTCACGACCACGTGACATCTGGTGGAGGTGCTTTGCGTTCATGTACCGGACGCCCCCACAAAGCCGTGACCCAAGCCCTCACTCGGAAGACACCAACGTCGCCAAGAACCAGCGAGGTAGCCGCAGGCTGCAAGGACTGCCCCCGGAGCACGGACTTTTGCCTGAGACGACTAGGAAGATGGCCACCACGTCCACACCAATGGCAGCCCCAGCGTCACCCGTCGTGCTGCAGCAGCCCAGGGAGCCTCCGACGTTCCGCGGTTCAACTTTCGAGGACCCGGAAAGCTGGCTTCAGACGTACGAGAGAGTCGCTACCTTTAACAACTGGAACAGCGACGACAAACTGCGATATGTCTTCTTCGCTTTGGAAGACGCGGCCAGGACGTGGTTCGAGAACCGAGAAGCCACCTTAACGACCTGGGAACTTTTCCGAAGCGGCTTCCTGCAGACGTTCGCAAGCGTCGTACGCCGAGAACGAGCCCAAGCGCTATTAGAAACCCGGGTGCAACTACCAAATGAGACCACCGCAATTTTTACAGAAGAAATGAGCCGCCTATTCCGCCACGCCGACCCGGAAATGTCCGAGGAAAAGAAAGTCCGCCTACTCATGCGTGGTGTGAAGGAGGAACTTTTTGCCGGGATGGTACGAAGCCCACCGAAGACCGTCGACGAGTTTCTTCGCGAGGCCACCAGCATCGAGAAGACACTCGAGATGCGAAACCGGCAATTCGACCGCCGCACGAACGCGACAAACTACGCCGGAGTTCAGTCACTGGCCACCGACGACCTACGCGAGACTATCCGAGCTGTCGTGCGGGAGGAGCTACAAAAGCTGTTCCCACCATCACAGCCTCAAGTAGCTTCGATCGCTGACATCGTGAAAGATGAGGTTCAGCGATCGCTTGGGGTTCCTGAGGTGCAACCTCAATTACCGCAGCCCCAGCCAGAAGCGATGACCTACGCCGCCGTCGCACGCCGTCAAGGTCCCCCTCCGAGACCACGCCAGGGCCCTGCAACGACGCAATTCCGTCGTCCGCCGCCGCCGCCGCCAGCACGCCCACCCGTCGCCCAGCGCACCTACGCGAGGAAGACGGACATTTGGCGAGCCCCCGACCACCGTCCGCTCTGCTATCACTGCGGAGAAGCCGGCCATGTGTATCGCCGATGCCCATACCGGGAGATGGGACTGCGAGGTTTCGCCGTCAATGCTCCGCGCCCGCAGCGAGGTGAACGCCCTCGCGATATCGCCGACTACCTCGCCGCTACTCAGTGGAGCTCTCGACGACCGTCGCGTTCGCCATCACCAGGCCGCTACCTGTCGCCGCAGCGCCGACCATACACTGGCCCAGCCCGGGGCCGGTCAGCGAGCCCATATCCGGAAAACTAAAAGCAGCAACCGATGGAGGTGCGGTTGCTGTTCGTCGAACTGACGAAGATCCTCCGCCGCCGACGAAGACGACCAAGCAACCATCTCGACGTCCTAATGACGACACGCCGCTGTCCCGACGAAGTCAGGAAGCCAAGACTACACCGACGAAAGGCGACTTGACGACGCGACGTTCAAGCTTCAGTTCAACACGACGCAGCCGTGATCCGACGCCAAGACCCAACTGCAACGCCAGACAAAGAACCACCGACCTCGACGTGCTTCTCGACGGCCACGCAGTTACCGCCTTAGTGGACACAGGGGCTGATTACTCCGTCATGAGTGGACACATCGCCGCCCAGTTGAAGAAGGTTAAGACTGCATGGGAAGGCCCTCAAATTCGCACCGCAGGAGGACACCTCATCACGCCGACTGGAATCTGCACGGCAAGAATAACCATTCATGACCGGACTTACCCTGCCACTTTCGTTATCCTCCAACAGTGTTCACGAGACGTCATTCTCGGTATGGACTTCCTGAACCAACACGGCGCAATCATCGACCTGAAGTCGCAGTCAATAACGCTGTCGGAAGATAAAGCGATACCGCCGGAGAGCCCTCGTAGTCACCACGCCTTGAGTGTGCTCGAAGATCAAGTGAGCATCCCGCCTCGCTCCAGCATTGTTATTTTGGTCGGCACCGAAACACCCGCTGACGTAGAAGGCGTCATCGAAGTCGACGAAAGAGATCGCGAAAAGACCGCCTTCATCACCCCAGACGGCCTCTACTAGTTCAAGGTTATGCCATTTGGACTGTGCTCGGCGCCTGCAACGTTCCAGCGCGTGATGGACACGGTTTCAGCAGGATTGAAGTGGCAGACCTGTCTCGTTTACTTGGATGACGTCGTTGTCTTCGCCGAAAATTTCGACGATCACCTTAGGCGGCTTGCAACAGTACTCGAGGCCATCAAGTTATCAGGGCTCACTCTGAAGCCAGAAAAGTGCCGCTTCGCCTACGATGAGCTTCTGTTCTTAGGCCACGTCATCAGCAAGTCTGGAGTCCGCCCCGATCCGCAGAAGACAGCTGCCATCGCAAAGTTCCCGCAGCCCACCGACAAGAAGGCAGTGCGTAGATTTCTTGGCATGTGTGCCTACTACAGGCGATTTGTCAAGGACTTTTCACGCATCGCTGAGCCGCTAACACAGCTAACTAAATGTGACATCGAGTTCAAGTGGGAAACGCCGCAGGCCGACGCATTTGAAGAACTCAAACGACGCATGCAGTCGCCGCCCGTACTTGCGCACTTCGACGAGCTCGCCGATACCGAAATCCACACTGACGCCAGTAGCCTAGGCCTCGGTGCCGTCCTAGTCCAGAGAAAAGATGGACATGAACACGTGATAGCTTACGCTAGCCGGTCGTTGTCAAAAGCGGATGGCAATTATTCCACAACGGAAAAGGAATGCCTCGCCATCGTTTGGGCTACAGCGAAATTTCGCCCCTACCTATATGGCAGGCCATTCAGAGTGGTCAGCGACCATCACGCGTTGTGTTGGCTAGCTAACTTAAAGGACCCTTCAGGACGGCTGGCACGGTGGAGCCTCAGACTACAAGAATACGACATCACTGTAACATACAAGTCCGGTCGAAAACACTCAGATGCCGATTGCCTATCACGCGCCCCCATTGACCCGCCGCCGCAAGATAACGAGGATGACGACGCCTTCCTTGGAATAATAAGCGCGGAAGACTTCGCTGATCAACAACGAGGCGACCCGGAGCTAAAAGCCCTTATCGAGTATTTGGAAGGGCACGCCGACGTTGTCCCTAGGGCATTTAAGCGTGGATTATCTTCGTTCACGCTTCAAAACAACCTACTCGTGAAGAAAAACTTTTCACCAGTCCGCGCCAACTACCTTCTTGTTGTTCCGTCGGCGCTGCGTCCAGAAGTACTGCACGCCTTACACGACGATCCAACTGCTGGGCACCTCGGATTCTCCCGGACGCTGTCGAGGATACATGAAAGGTATTACTGGCCGCGTCTTACCGCCGACGTCGCCCGTTACGTCAAGACATGCCGAGACTGTCAACGACGCAAGACACCACCGACAAGGCCAGCAGGGTTACTACAGCCGATCGAACCTCCTCGTCGACCATTCGAGCAGATTGGGATGGATTTGTTGGGGCCGTTTCCGACGTCAACATCCGGGAATAAGTGGATCGTCGTGGCGACGGACTATCTCACCCGCTTCGCTGAAACAAAAGCTCTACCGAAAGGCAGCGCAGCCGAGGTGGCGAAATTTTTCGTCGAGAACATCCTGCTGCGACATGGCGCCCCAGAAGTCCTCATCACCGACAGAGGAACGGCTTTTACAGCAGAGCTCACCCAAGCCATTCTGCAATATAGCCAGACAAGCCACAGGAGGACAACTGCCTACCATCCGCAAACTAATGGTCTCACGGAGCGCCTGAATAAGACCCTCGCCGACATGCTAGCGATGTACGTCGACGTTGAGCACAAGACGTGGGACGCGGTCCTGCCGTATGTAACCTTCGCTTACAACACGGCGGTGCAAGAAACAACACAGATCACGCCGTTTAAGCTGGTTTACGGCAGGAACCCGACGACGACGCTCGACGCGATGCTGCCCCACGTCATTGACGAAGAGAATGTTGACGTCGCTAGCTATCTCCAGCGCGCCGAAGAAGCCCGACAGCTCGCCCGCCTCCGGATCAAGAACCAACAGAGGACCGACAGCCGACACTACAACCTCCGACGACGCTTCGTCGAGTACCAGCCCGGCGACCGTGTTTGGGTATGGACCCCGATACGCCGACGAGGACTCAGTGAGAAGCTACTGCGGCGCTATTTCGGACCCTACAAGGTCATCCGACGTATTGGCGCTCTGGACTATGAGGTCGTGCCAGACGGCATTTCGCATTCACAGCGGCGCCGCGCACGATCTGAAGTGGTCCACGTGGTGCGCCTTAAACCCTTTTACGGACGCTGACGAACTTCGTTATTTTTGTTGTTTTCTTTGCAACGAGTGCTTTTGTGTATTACTTTCGTTTGTTTGCAGCATCGGGTCGATGCTTTTTTTTAAGAGGGGGGTATTGACACGTGTACTTATCTTTATCGGGCGACCACGCTTCGCCGCCTAGCAAATGCTATCACACAGCGCGGGACGCGCCTGCATGTATCCGAAGTTTCTGGAAAGTTATCGATGCTTCTATCCGCGGTCTGTTGTCGCCGAACCTTGTGTTATCTGATTTCATCGCCTGACGCGAATGGTGTAGAACTATGTGGAAGGCACGCGGGTCCCAACGATAAGTCTGGAACATTCGATGACTGCTCTATAAAAGCCGACGCGCTTGACCCGCTGATCAGATTTACGACGATCGCCGACTGTGTTCGCCGCTCTCGTTGTGCTTTAAGTGTAGCCTGTTTTGTGCGCACAGGTTCGCCCAATAAAAGCTAGTTTTTGCCTTTCACAGTTTTGCTACTGTGTTCTTTGACGTCACGACCACGTGACAATACTAACTACAATCGAAAGTTATCTCTCTAATAGCACATTCTGCGTAAGAGTGGGAAGAGCTTTGTCTAGGTCATTCACATGAGAGATCGGTGTGCCGCAGGGAAGTGTGCTTAGTTGCACACTATTTATTGTAAAAATGAATTCCCTGCAAACAGTCATCCCGCGCACGATGTTTCATTCTGTCTATGTCGACGATGTGCAGATATCCTTCAAGTCATGTAATATTGCCATCAGCGAACGACAAGTGCAGCTTGTAATAAACATATTGTCCAAATGGGCAGATGAATATAGTTTCAAACTCCCAGAAGAGCACGTATGTACTCTCTATAAAAAATCAGTGGAGTATAAGTGGAGCATAAATCAGAGCCGTGAGCATAATTTTCTAGGAATCATCTTAGATACTAAATTCATATTTATTCCTTATCTTAAGCATCTGAGAACAAAATGCCTCAAGGCAATGAACCTTTTAAAACTTCTGTCGCGCATGCCTTGGGGCTCTGATCGAAAGTGTCTCCTGAACTTGTATAAAGCCTTGTACGTCTGTGGGTGGCTCGCGCCCATATTACGAAGCTATAATTTATCGTTCCGCAACGCCAAGCGCATTCAAAATCCTAGACCCCGTCGGCCATCTGGGTATCCGTCTCGCGACCTATGCTTTCAAGACAAGTCCGATCCAGAGCCTCTACGCATAGTCGAATCAGTGGTCACTTCATCTGCAGCGGTCATATATCAGTTCTACATATCTTCTGAAGGTACACGCGAACATTGAAAATCCTTCGCATTCAACCATAAACACTCTTCCATAACCAACCTGCAGCGAGAAAGCCATTCTCTTTGCGTGCAAGGAACTTTAGAGAGGATATGGATGTCTAGTGCTTGAACATTGTCCTATGGCTCCAGCGAAACTGTTATCGCCGTGGCAGTGACAGCTCATAGAGTGTGAGACATCCTTTGTAGAGGTCACTAAACATGCGACAGAGGCACGTATTAGAACGACTTTCCTGAAACTCCAGTCCAAGTACTCGTGCACAGAGTTTTACACAGACGCTTCTAAGCCACATGCCGGAGTGTCTTATGCAGCCGTCGGTCCATCCTTCTAGGAATCCGGTGTACTTCACCCGGAGATAAGTATCTTAACGGCTGAGGCCTACGCACTATTGTCAGCTGTGAAGCATATAAGAAAATCTAAGCTTCATAAAGTGACCATACTTACAGAATCCCAAAGCGTCGTAAAAGCCTTAAAGTCACTCGGTAAACACAAAAATTCTGTACTCATTAGTTCTATTCCGTTCTCCATAGAGCGTATATATCAAAACAGCATGTCATTATATGCTGGATGCGTGGCCATAGAGGCATCGAGGGTTGTGTGCTAGAAGACCAAATGGCCACATCAATTACACCGCACGCTTTTAATCCTGCAGCTGCTGTCCCTGCCACAGATTTGAAGCTTTTCTTGCGTGATAAACTGCGAACCCACCGGCAGTGCTTGTGGCACGCTGAAACAAATATTAAGCTTCACTAGATTAAGCCACAGTTAGGTTTCTTGCCCTTCACAGCAAAAACATCAACGAACTGACGTCCCATTCTCTCTTCTCAGAAAAGGACACAGATAAGGACTGCTGCTATGCATCCGTACTCACGCAGATCACTTGTACAGGTGCTGCTGCTGCTTATCCTGGACAATCTACCGAGTCGACCCCGCTGTCTGGATGGGTCCATGATGAGCGATACCAGAGCCTTCATAACGGTACCGCTTGCGAGTTGCTGCCCGCCTTTGGGTTGCCTGCATCACATTGCATCGCCAACGCTGGAGGCCACTGCCGTGTTCGTCGGGCAACAAGGGGCCACGTCACTTATCTGGCCGCTTGAAAAAGGAGTGATTCCTGCGGACACCGTGGGCCACGACACTGCTGCTATGCATCCGTACTCACGCAGATCACTTGTACAGGTTAGTTATTTGGAAACTAGGTGTTACCGGGACAATAATGTTCGTCTCTTTGCGGTGTCCTGGCCACCTGGTGTAATTAATTATGTGAAGTATGTGCGCGCGGCTGTGTTGTACTTTTGGCGCCTTTTGTTTCTCGCGGATGACGTGGGGGTAAACCCGGGCCCTATGACTAAAGCGCAGGAAGATGAGCTTGATGTCGTGGCAGCAACAGTTCAGCGTCTTGAAGCGAACAACATAAGCCTTTGTGAGTCTATAAATAAGGTCCTGCACATCCACGTCACCCTCAAGAACGACCTTGAGTTGTTAACTAAGGGGGTTACGGAATTGGAATCCAAACCTGAAACTCTACCTTCTAATCAGCCCGTTTCAAATGAAGATACTGACATCTCTAAAATTCAGGACAAGGTGGACGACCTGGAAAATCGCTCAAGGCGGTCAAACGTGTTGTTTTTTGGCATTAATGACAGCGATGCAGCTGAGCCTTGGGAAAATTCAGAGCGGAATGTGAAGGAATTTTGCATTGAAAAGCTTGGCATTGCTGTTTCCTCCGTTGCCAGAGCTCACCGCTTAGGACGTTTTTCGACAGACAAGAAGCGACCCATCATAGCAAAATTTTATAATGAAAAAGAAGTCGAATCTGTCCTTAGTCTTGGCTACAAACTAAAGAACACCAATTTAAGTATATCACGCGATTACTCTGAGGCAGTTCGTCTGAAACGCCGTGGACTGTGGCAGTTTTCTAAAGCGATAAAGAAGGAGGGGAACCGCATTCGTCTGTCGTTCAATAAACTTCGTGTGAACAATGATGTTTATCTCTGGGATACCACTGGCAATCGGGCTGTGCGTGTGTCCGAGTCTTTTACCGAATGACACTATCAAAGTCATCATGATGCTTCCGATCGTGCACCACTATCATTGTCGGGACAGAAGTGTTTAGATAACATGTGTTTCCTATACACTAACAACAGAAGCGTTACGGCGAAAAGTGTTGCCCTCTCCCCTTATCGACTCCACTGGGGCCTCGATATTAGCACTGACTGAAACGTGGCTTAACGATTATATTTCCGACGATAACATCCTTTCATGCGAATCAGGTTTCAATTTTTTTCGATGTGACAGAAAGGACAGGAGAGAAGGTGGCGTCCTTATTGCGGTGAAGCAAGAAATTATTACCGTGCCAGTTGTTGTTTCCTCTTTTCTAGAATGTATACTCATCTCTATAAAGTGCATTACTACAAATATTATTGCCGGTGTGTTCTACCGTCCACCCGACCTGTACGATGGGTTTGCTGACGAATTTTGTCGCCTACTGACTGATGTGTGTACGCGTTTTGCAAATTCTGTCCTAATTAAATTTGGTGATTTTAATTTCCCCAGTATCAATTGGGACACTCTATCTGTCTCAGCAAGTGATCAGGATGCGCACGCTTTTCTGCAGTCTTGTCTAGATTTTCACCTAACTCAGCTCATTACAAAGCCCATGCGATCCGCAGGTACCACTGCCAGCATTCTCGACCTGATTCTAACCAATAATCCCGATGCTTTTTCTAAAATATTTCATCTTAGTGGACTTTCTGACCATGACATCATTACCGGGTGCATCAATCACCGTATGCTTGACAGGAAAACTACCTCAAAGCTGATCAGGTGTTATAACAGGGCTAATTTTGACCAGATGAATCTCGAATTAACCACTTTTTCTGGGCGGTTCTTAGCTGAATGTACTTTCCGTTCCATGGAACAGAACTGAACGCTGTTCAAAACAACCCTACTTAACCTCCCCCCCATTACAAGATTCATACCGGTTATCTCAATTAGGGGCAGTAAAAGAGCGCCTTGGTTCAATGAGCGGCTGCGAAGAGCCAATAAAAAGAAAAAGCGTTTGTATAGGCAGGCAGTTGCTAACAACCTATTAACTACTTGGGAAACCTACAAGAAAAGCGACAAGGTTTACCAAAGAATGCTGAAAGCCACCCGGCGCCAGTTTTACAGTGACGTCTTACCCACTATGCTATCTAATAATCCCCAAAGATTTTGGAGCGTAATTAACCCACATTCACGGCCCGATTCATCCTTAACAAATTCTAATGGTGATCAGCTGGACAATGCCCATTCTGCTCAACTCTTTAACAACGCTTTTTCATCTGTTTTCACTCATGAAGTCATTACCCCTTCTCTAGCACTCAGTTCACTTCACGATTATTCCATGCCCTCTATAGTCAAAAGTGATGATGGTATTCTTTCTTTATTAAATAACCTTAAAGATACTACAAGCACGGACCCGCTTGGCTTTAACTACAAAATACTTAGAAATGTATCTCAGAGTATTTTTCAAGTCCTATCTGCACTTTTTTCTCAGTCTTTATCATCTGGCTTCATCCCTCATGTCTGGCGAGTAGCTAAAGTAATGCCAATCTTCAAATCTGGCAGCCGCTCAGATCCCCTAAACTATAGACCCATTTCATTGACTTGCACCTTCTCAAAGCTCCTTGAACATGTCATACACACCCATATCATTAATTATCTTGAAGATCACAACATCATATTTAAATATCAGCACGGTTTTCGCAAGGAATTTTCTTGCGACACTCAGCTTCCTGGATTTACTAACGACTTATTTACTTTAGTAGACGCCGGCATTCAAGTCGACGCTTTGTTTCTCGATTTTTCTAAGGCATTTGATCGGGTCCCCCACCATAGATTACTACTCAAGTTATCGCATCTCAATGTTCACCTTCAGGTTTTAGCATGGATTAAAGATTTCCTTTCATCTCGCGTTCAGTTCACCGCTGTTAATGGTTCGAACTCTTCAATGGCTCAAGTCACATCCGGTGTACCCCAGGGGAGCGTGCTTGTTGGTCCCCTACTCTTTCTAATATTTATTAATGATTTACCCAATTGTGTATCTTCCCAAATTAGACTGTTCGCTGATGACTGTGTTGTGTACCGTGCCATTAAATGTGAAACTGACCACCAATTTTTACAAACTGACCTCGATTCAATTAACACTTGGTGTTCATCGTGGCTAATGATCCTAAACCACTCTAAAACAAAGCTGGTCTCCTTTACAAGAAACTCTTCCCGCATCCCAACCGCATACACTATTAATCACGTAACAGTTGAGACAGCTTCTACTTACAAATATTTAGGAGTTCACCTTCAGTCCGACTTAACCTGGAACTATCACATTGATCTTATTCTAGCAGCTGCTAACCGTTCTCTTGGCCTCTTAAAACGTAACCTTCGACACGCTCAGGCGCCTGTGCGTAAACTTGCTTATATCACCCTAATCCGACCTAAAATCGAGTAGGCTTCAGCCATATGGGACCCGGATCAAACCTGCCTCATAGATAACATCGAATCCCTGCAGAACCGTGCTGCTCGTTTCATTTTTTTCAGATTACTCACATTTCACTAGCGTCACAGTGTTAAAGGCTCGTGCTGGTCTTGATAACCTTTCCCATCGTCGCAAACTTGCTCGCTTAACACTTTTTCACAAAATTTACCATCATCCGTTGCTTCATGACCATTTCTTTCAATCACCAACGGTGGTCTTTCCACGCCGTGACCATCCTTTCAAGATCAAACGCATCATTTGCCGCACTTCATCTTTTGCGAAATCATTCATACCCAAAACAATTATTGAGTAAAACCAGCTGCCTGCTTCTATCGCAACTGAAATGAATTCATCTAAATTTCATGAACTTCTAAAAAAATGAATGCGATGAGTAGCCTTTTTTCTAGTTTTCTTCCGTTACCGCAATGTGTTTGATTTTTAATATTTTTTGTTCTGTTTATTATGTTGCGTTTTTCCATTATGTCTCATTGAGTGTTGCTGTGCTGCTATTTTATTCTTGTTGCCTATTCTTTGAATACGCTTCTCTAGATGTTCATTGAATTTTGTCATCCCCCTATGTAAACCCTCGTTGTGAGGGCCTTTAGGGGTTTCTTGAAATAAAATAAATAAATAAATAAATAAATATGGCACCCACAGTTTTTGGCTGAATGTTAACGAACCTGTGGTAGATGTGGTCCGAGGCTGGCCGTCCTCTACGTTCTCCTCGAGCGTCGGGAAGGAAAATCTGAGAGAAAGAAACACTTTCCTGGAGCATATCGGAAGCACATCCCTCTTCATACCATAATGTTTCTTGGTCCAGCACCGTTTTCGCACATCAGAGCAGTCCTAGCTTTCTTGAACTTTCTTGAGTATTGTCTTACATGTTATTAGCCCCATAAATTCATAACACATCCTGAGGATGCCGCTGTGATAGCAGTTTTATATAGCACATGCCTCCAGACCTTTGCGTTTCAAGAGCTCTGTTAAGACAGTAGTGGTTCTATCAAATGTTTACCTCTGACATATTTTACTGTATCATCATTCTTTCACGATGTATCTTTTGTGTACATAGTACACCTCATTTACGATTGGCATACTTTTATTGTATATAGGTATTACGCATTTCACAGTGACTGTTTTAGCCCTCTTCAGCCACGTAACACCAATCTTTCGTAATTCACAGCTGCACTGCTAACTCATTAACGCCTGCCTTGCACTCTTTGGCCATACTTGGCCCTTGCGCCACAAAACACCACATTCATCATCATAAAACTTTTAAACACTGGCTTACTAACTAAATTAACAAGCACGGTGTCACGCGCGCACAGGTAAACATGAACACATCTGACTCGATGAACGCGGAAATTTGCTGTCAAAACACTGGAGTGAGGAAGCCCGGCAGCAGCAGCGAGCGAGTTGACCTTCGTGCTGCCTCTCGTTTGAACGCGAACCGCCGTTAGCGCAGCGCATACGAAGCAACCAGCACTCGGCGCACTTTGTCCATATCGCAGACCGCTTTGAAGATATGGCCGCCCGCGCGGTTAGCAGCAGCAGCCGTCGGGGTACCGAAGCACAATGTGCTTAAATGGCTGATGAGCCAGTCGGCTGAGCCAGAAAACAGTTCACACACATACAGAGAAAAATAAATTTTGAGTAGAACACGTATCGTGAAAAAAATTATGGGGTCTTAAGTGCCAAAACCACTTTCCGATTATGAGGCACGTCGTAGTGGAGGACTCCGGTAATTTCGACCACCTTGGGTTCTTTAACGTGCACCTAAATCTAAGTACACGGGTGTTTTCGCATTTCGCCCCCATCGAAATGCGGCTGCCGTGGCCGGGATTCGATACCGCGACCTCGTGCTCAGCAGCCCAACACCATAGCCACTGGGAAACCATGGCGGTTACACGTATCGTGAGTATTTGGAAATATTTGAATATATCAAAAACAATGCAATAAACTGTAGCAATTATGAAGATGTGGTAATCGATACAAACGCTGCGGTTGATGCACATCAGTCCTTGATACGGTTCATTCCTTTTTTTTCTTTAACTATTATAACAAAGCTTATCATCGAGCATGTTGTCCACATCTAATACATGGTAGCTTGGCGTATTCTACGCGGTTTGACATAGCACTCAGTTTGTCTCAGGTAGCCAAATTTACTCTTCAACCATCCTCCCATCTCCTTCTCGCTGCATTATTACTACTATTATTGCGAAATATCTGGTCACATCGGATAACGTGCAGAACTTGTTGCGCGAGTTGGTGCATATCAGTTAAATTTTTTTACTCAACGAATAAACGATCACAGAGAGAGCACACAAGGACAGGTGCAGATTCGCAACTAATATTTATCCCACAAACACCACATATAAGTACATCCCAGAAATGCACAACTGCGCGTGCGCGGCAATGCCATAATCACAAAAAAAAAAACTTTCTGTTCATGCAATGCGCAACCTAATTACGCTCACCAATAAACCTCATCTCACTGGTGTGCAGACAAACTGAGGTGTCGCTGATACAATCATGTCCCTTCTTCCTACATGATACGCGTCGCGTAACTCTCTTGCTCGGCTGTCTCGGCACTGACACAAAATGTTAACTTCTGTCACGATCGGCTTTTACGGGCACGCCAAGCAGTAGGTATGAAGGTGCCCACCTTGTTTTATCCCTAACTGACAATTCCTGCTCATGCAAACGTACATTCACGAACCTTCCGGTTTGACCTACTTAGATTTTGCTACATGATAGAGGAATCTGATAGACTACGACCACACTGCAATCTACGTAAGAATTGACGTCCTTTATTCCACACCCTTGGACCTATATGTACGTTTTCCTATGCACGAGCATATTCCAGAAAGCTTGCCGGGAGCCAAAAACGCCATCTCAACTCCATATTGTTTCATAACCTTCTTTTAAATTGTGGCAAGTCTTGTGAACATAAGGCACAACTTTACGTTTTTTTTTTTCATTTTTGCGTTCCCTTCCAGCTTCACTAATATTGTTTCCCGTTTTAACCTTCTTAAGCACTGCCTGCGCTACTGCTGAAATGACTTATTGCGGGAAACCGGCTTCTTCTAGCCTTACAATCTGCTTGTCAAAGCTTCCCTGTATTTTATGTGTACATGAATTCATAAAAGCTCACTTGACAGACTGGTTGGCTATTGTCCGTTTCACCGTTTTCGAATGAGCCGAATTGCAGGGCAACAATTTCTTTTGAGACCTTGGGTTATATTCTCAGCACGCATGGTTGTCACAGGAGGTTATAGCGTTGTTTAAAAACTGGATATTATTATCCTCTGTTAGTTCATGAGTAAAGGTCAACCCTTTGCCAAGGCGCTGAAGGATGTGTAGTACATCTTGTTGCGGCGTAGGGTGGCACTAGAGCAAGAAAGCAGCCTGCGCCTCTCAGGTCATCGACGTTGTTCCCCTCTTCATCCTTCGCTCAGGCTGCCAAGTAAAGGGTGGGGTGAAGGCCTTTTGTGGGACCCGTCAAGAGTTGCTGTCCACGCTGCGTTGACGTCTGGATAGGTATTGATGGATTGGTGATGGTTTGACTCGTGGCCAACGTCGAATTAACGCCTTTGTGGTGTTGAGACGTAATAAATACATCCGCCGCCAAGAGATTCGACCTGAGGGTGACCAGATGTCAGGTTACCTCAAGCGTCGATGTTGGATCGCGTCCTCGGGGATCATTCTAGTTGCGATGGCTAATGTCACAGAGCAGCTCGAGGGCCCCGCCCTCGCTTCATTGTGCCCGCCTTCCTGGGAATACACTAGCAAACAAACACACACGCCTACCACGCCTACCTGACACGCCTACCTGACGTTATGATCCCCGTATCGCTTTACAATGTTTTACCGGTCTCTGTGTCTCTCTCTTCTCTAGTCGTGGCCAGCTCTCGACAAGACAGAAACAGCTTGCCTATCTCAATAGCAACACTAGCGATAAGCACAAAACACGTTCCTAAATATTGCGACTAGCATAACAGTTCGTTGTACAGTGGGTTTGCCGCTTCTGCAGAAGCTGAGGCCGGCGACGACGAAGACGCACTATCAGTGGAGGTGTCGGACGGGAACCTGCTGCTTCCATTAGATTAAACTTAATAGTTTTTGTCCTATATATAGTGTTACGGGGATGTAGGGGAAATAAGACTGTATTTACAAGGTATATACAAGCAGAGTCAATGGGGTTAAAAATGGCTGACTAGTAACAACACACAGCAGCCAGCGTCTCTCGATCTTCTTCCTTGCTCTCTTCTTTCATCCTTCCGTCAGGACTCCCAGGTGGTGAAGGGCCGTCTCGGCGCATGGTAGGCTAGCAACTGCGAGCGAAGTATGGCTTCAGCCCCAAAACGTGCACAACGTCAACATGAGGCGGACTTGAGGATGGATGAAACCGTAACGGCGCGATCTCGTAATTGGCGTCGTTAACTTGACGTAGGACTTCATAAGGCTCTGTACAGCGAGAGAGAAGCTTCTGGGAGAGGCTGACCCGACGACATGGTTCACCCCAGGTGCAGCACCCAAGCACCTGGGGCGAACTGAACATCGCGATGGCACCGGTCGTAACGCTCTTTTTGCAGATGCTGCTAGGCTAATAAGCGAGATCGGGCGACTTGACGTGCCATGTGGGCGCGATCGGTGACTTCACGAGCCTACTCAGTGACAACGCGGGGCACAGAAGGTAGGATGGTGTCAAAGGGCAAAGTGGGGTCGCGACCATACAAAAGATAAAAGGGTGAATATCCTGCGGTGTCATGTCGGGACGAGTGATACGCGAATGTCACGTAGGCCAGCGTGGCGTACCAGTCGCGGTGATCGTTGGAAACGTACATCGACAGCATCTCTGTGAGTGTTCGGTTGAGACGTTCCGTAAGACCGTTCGTTTGTGGGTGGTAGGCGGTGGACAGCTTGTGCTGAGTGGCACAAGAGCGGAGGTGGTCGTCCACAACTCGAGACAAGAGCGAGCTGCCGTGGTCTGTAAGTAACTGTCGAGGTGCACCGTGCTGGAGAATGACGTCGTGAAGGAGAAAATCGGCGACGTCTGTTGCGCAACCAGTCAGCAACGCCTTTGTTATCGCGTAGCGTGTCGCGTAATCAGTAGCGATAGCGATCCACTTATTCCCTCTAGTCGTCGTCAGAAAAGGCTAAAGCAGGTCAAGGTGTACGCGAAAGAATGGTTCTGAAGGAACTTCAATTGGATGGAGTCGGCCGACAGGTGGCAGGGGAGGTTTCTTCCGGCGCTGACACAATTCCCAAGTTGCGACATAACGACGCACAGAGCGGTAGAGACCCGGCCAGAAGAACAGGCGTCGTACGCGGTCGTATGTACGCAAAACTCCAAAGTGTCCCGCCATCGGTGCATCGTGAAGTTGTTCAAGAACGACGGAGCGCAGATGATGAGGAAGGACAAGGAGCAACTCAGGGCCGTCAGGGTTTATATTGCGGCGGTAGAGGATGCCATCGTGCAGCACGAACATGCAGCACGTGCCGTCGGTGCTGCCAGATTGCACTCCGGCGATGATGGACTGTAACATTGCATCGCGTTGTTGTTCAACGCGAATGTCGGTCATGTCAGTCAAAGCCATCACGCAGGTCACCGGATCATGCGCAACAGGATCGGGAGGATCCACGGGGTGACGCGAGGGGCAGTCAGCGTCCTTGTGCATACGTACAGACTTATAGTTCACAACAAATGAAAATTACTGGAGCCACAAAGCCCAGCGACCAAGCCGTCCTGTGGGGTCCCGGAGGGAAGACAGCCAGCAGAGGGTGTGGTGGTCTGTAACGACCGAAAACGTGCGGCCGTACAAATATAGCCGGAATTTGGTGACAGCCCAAACTAAAGCCAAGCACTCCTACTCGGTGATGGCGTAATTTCTCTCAGCAGGGGACAGCAGGCCGCTGGCGTAAGGTATCACGCACTCGGTACCATTCTGCTGTTGGGCGAGAACAGCGCCGACGCCGTGGCCGCTTGCGTCAGTGTGCACTTCAGTCGGTGCAGATGGATCAAAGTGGACAAGTATGGGAGGGGTGGTCAGAAACCCAATGAGAGCGGTGAACGCGTGAGCTTGCTCAGGGCCCATGAGAACGGCGTGTTCCTCTTTAGAAGATCTGTCAAAGGCCGAGCAACGTCGGCGAAGACTTTGACGAAACGGCAAAAGTTAGAACACAGGCCGACGAAGCGGCGCACGTCAAAAGCAGAACGTGGCACAGGGAAACTGCGTACGGCGCGAACTTTTTCCAGGTCTGGTTGGACACCGGATGCGTCAACGAGGCGTCCCAACACGGTAATCTGACGGCGCCCCAATTTACACTTCGTGGAGTTCAGTTGGAGGCCGGCTTTTAGGAAGACCGCAAGAATGGCAGCGAGTCGGGTAAGGTGGCTGCCGAACGTGGGAGAAATAACAATAACGTCTTCAAGGCAATAGAGATAGGTGGTCCATTTGTAGCCTCGCAGAAGAGAGTCAGTCATACGTTGAAATGTCACAGCAGCATTGCATAGGCCAAAGGGCATGACTTTGAACTAATATAAGCCATCCGGCGTGATGAAGGCCGTCTTGTCGCGGTCTATTTCATCAACTGAAATCTGCCAGTAGCCGGATCGAAGATCGATCGACGAGAAGTATTTAGCTCCGTGCAAGCAGTCCAAGGCGTCATCGATGCGTGGTAGTGGGTAGACGTCATTTCGCGTGATCTTGTTTAAGTGGCGATAATCGACGCAAAAACGCCAGGTACGTGACATCTTTCTTTTTAACAAGGACGACAGGCGAAGCCCAAGGGCTGACTGATGGCTCGATGACCCCTTTGTGGAGCATTTTGTCCCCTTCTGATTGGATGACTCTACGTTCAGCATGCGATACCCGATAGGGACGCCGACGAATGGGATTCGTGTCTGCAGCGTTTACACGGTGGAGAACAACAGATGTTTGGCGTAAAGGCCTGTCGCCGAAACCAAAGATGCCACTGTACGATTCAAACAGGAGACGTATGGTGGCCTGTGCAGAGGTGAGGTGCAATCATTTTCGCGAAGTCATCCGTTAAGGAACCAGAGCTGTCAGCTGCAATTGGCGCTAATAAGCCACTCTCGGCATTCAGACTCTCAATGTCAAATTCGGAGCTACTAGAAACGCTGGCCAAGAACGTGTCGGCTGGAAGCACTTGAGGGCACAGGCTGAAATTCAGAAGCGGAAGAACAACGTTGTTATTAGTAATCGTCACCAACGTATGCGGCAGGGCAACGTTCCGGTTCAAAAGCATGTCGACGATGGGGCGAAGGACATATTCACCGTCAGAAATCTGTGGCTGTGCGGTCAAAGCGAAGTAACTGACTGCCTCAGGTGACAGACGCACATCTTGAAGTGAACATAAGTGCGGTGGAGCGGTGCTCGGATCATCGGCGACTTGAGGCAGTTCCAACTTAAGAACGCCGGTTGCGCAGTCGATGAGAGCGGAATGATGGGATAAAAAGCCCAACCTAAGGACAATGTCGTGAGGGCAGTTGTCGATCACAGCAAAGAGAACAGAAGTACGGCGGCCGGCTATACCTATGCGCGCAGTACACATCCCAAGTACAACCAGCATGCTGCCGTCAGCCACACGAAGCAATCGGGCAGCTGCTGGGGTGAGGACCTTCTTTAAACGTCTACGTAGGCTAGCACTTATCACAGATACGTGGGCTCTAGTGTCTACGAGTGCTTGGACAGGTACGCCATCCATTTTAACGTCTATTACACTTCTCCTTGTGGGCACAGACAGAGGATTTGCTGCGGTAGTCGGCGTAGCAGCACCACCTCCGAGGGCTGCGTTTCTTAGTTTTCCTGGAGGGTGCGGCCAAAACCCACAGGGGACGAAAGGCGACGCGGCTGCGGCGAACGGGAAGACGGGCGACGTGTTTGCGGTGAACGAGACTGGTGTCCGCGCGGCGATGGTGAGCGTCTGTACCACGTGTTCCTAGCAGAATTGTCGGCGCTGTTAGACTCGGCGGTGGGCGAAACATTGCGGGAATTTCCATTAAAACGGCTCAGGTTGGTCGGCGTGCGAGGTGTTGACAGCCACGAGTTGCGACAGTATCTGGCGACATGTCCAATGCGGCGGCAGGTGAAACATATCGGCTGGTCGTCCGCGATTCTCCACTCAGTCGGGTTGCGATAACCCAGAGAGAAGCGTCGGGGTGGGAGCGAAAATAGTAGAAGGGCGTTCGTTGGCTCTGGTTTTGGTGACAGCACAGACAGAATGTAGCAAAAAAAAATTCGAGTTCCTGTCGAGCGATGGCATGCACGAGGGGAACTGAAAAAGGGCTAGTATCAGGGCTACACGAACAGAAAGCTGCGGGTGCCATCGAGTCCAGTTCACGTCGAACGATTTGCACCACGTCCTCTGATGGCGATGCATGCTGCTGTGCGGGCTGATCTTCACACGTCGACGTTGCGGCAGTATTGGGAAGTCTGGTGAATGGGTGCAAGACGCGTCGGCTTTTGGCCTGCTCGAATTGTCGGCACTCTTTGATGATAGCATCAACTGTAGAGCAGCTTTTGCACATGAGCAGATTAAAGGCGTCGTCAGCAATTCCCTTGGGCACATGCCCTACCTTCTCAGCTTCTGTCATGTCGTGATCGGCTTTACGACAAAGCGTCAGAACGTCCTGGATATACGAAACATAGGACTCCGTGGGGGATTGGGCACGAAAGGCCAGTTCCTGCGTTGCGGCAATATTACGGCCGGCTGGTTTGCCAAACAACTCTGTTAACTTCTCTTTGCATGTGTCCCATCTGGTCAGCTCCTCTTCATGGTTTTCGAACCACACCTTCGCCTTGCCTCTTACGTAGAACAACAGGTTAGCTAGCATAAGCGTAGGGTCTCATCTGATGATTCCACTCACACGTTCGTACATAGTCGCCCACTCTTCAATGTCGGCGCCGTCAGTCCCGCAGAAAGTTCCGGGATCCTTGGGTTACACAACCACAGCCGAAGGGGACAGCGACGTAGCGGGTGATGGTGACGTCGGAGGCGGCAACGACGATGATCCCGAGTGCTCACCGTCATTCATGGTGAGGACCGTGATGCGACGTCCACTGCGGAGCTTCGTTTCTAGCCGTGGTACCCCACACCTCCCACCAATTTGTTACGGGGATGTTGGGGATATAAGACTGTATTTACAAGGTATATACAAGCAGAGTCAATGGGGTTAAAAGTGGCTGACTAGTAACAACACGCAGCTGCCAGCGTTGTTGTTGTCGTTGTTGTCCTGAGTGGACGTGGCACATACCCACAGTGGGGGATTGGCCATCATAGAGTTTCTCACTATACCACCTAGAGGGAAATCTGACGCCACCGTCTATGGGAGTTTCTTAAGGGTGCACCGTGTCGGCATGGGAATGACGGTATATGTGTCTGCGAGGCTTGTGTTGGCTGGTGTTGTAAGAGGCTTCGTCTAAAACGTGGATATGGCTACACAAATAACGCGTTCTTAAAGTAAAATCTTCATGAAATGTTTCCATTCACGCATATTACATCTTTACTCACCTACAGTGCATGACCAAGCGAAGAAAAGCAAGAACAAACGACAAACTGTTCCAAAGCGAGCACGAATCTTGTCGTCTGCCCTCCAACTTTAGCGGCCCTCTGATACTTTTTACCTATCATATAGTTGTACATGCAATAACAAGTTCTTATAGTTAAACAAAACATGTTTTTGTGTAATAATAAAGCTAAACCAGGTTTTCACGTGCTGTTTTAGTAGAAAATGAATCATTGTGACAGACGGAACGGTGCTTGCCAAGCGCGTCTTCAAGGTGTCCTGTCTCTCCGAGAACGATGCCAATCCGAAGTCACAATATATCGGCATTCCCATGCATGCCACAGCGCAGCAGCGCCAGATTTCCCTCTAGGTAATGTAGCGAGAAACTCTATGTTGGCCATGAATCGGGTGGTTAAATTAGGTGCATAGATAATAATAATAATAATAATAATAATAATAATAATAATAATAATAACAATAATAATAATAATGATGATGGATTTAACAACTTGAACATTGGAGTTTAAAAGTACACGTTTTGTGTTTGGAGCGTCTCGCGATCTTCTTCCTTTCTCTCTTCTTTCATCCTTCCGTAACAATAGTAACGTGGCTGTAAAAAAAAGAAAAAAAAAAACTCTGAGCTCGTGTCCCCGGCCCAGCCCGTCTGCATTCTTATTCCGCCCAAATGCGACCATCTCATCCGTCTCTCGTTTCTTTCCGACCTTCTCTTCAGCCATGAAAAAGGACCATGGTCACTCTAGATCGTGAATTTAGTGCCTTGAATATCATACCGTGGAAAAACGCTCTTTCTCCGAGGTGCTAAGAGCCTCTTCTCGCAGTGTTAGTTTTCGACTGAGGTGCAGCACAGGATTCGCTTCACCGTTTTCGTTAAGTTGGGCAAGGACAACACCTTGACCACCGTTGCTGGAGTCACACGAGAGGATGCATTCTCTACAAAAGTCTGCCGAAACAAGTACAGGCCGTGAAGACAAAGCTTCCTTCTCAAGCAGTCCACGTTTTCCGAATAAACTCCGCTAATCTTCAACTTTCGTGCGACTCACGCACTAACACTGTCTTTCTCTTATCGACAAAGAAGGCACTAACGAAAGAACCAAAATATAATGCATAACTTACCCACTTGAAATTTCACAAGGTTTCGAGCTTAATTCTTATTTCTACCACGCACGCTCTAAGCGATACTAAAACGCTGCTGTCTGATAAATACACGTGCTAGACACTCACCAACGCTTTGTTTCTTTGTGTTCGAGCATGACACACCTCAAAGGGACAGTACTACCACTTACTAAATCGTGCGGTTCACAGCGGCTCCGCTAAATAACACGTCTTTCTTCCAAAGAAAAAAGTTCTTGCGACCACTTATGAAAAGTGAACTGCTATTCAAGCGCACCCTACAGGTTTCTACCTAATAACCTAGATTTGGCGGTGCAAGTGCATATATAAAAATGAGGCATATCTGCTAAAAAAAGAACGACATATCGAAAAGCAATGTTTCCAAACTTTACGCGCACGAAAACCGTCTCCTTAAACCGTATTCGAGGTGGGCGCTGTCTGAAGGCTCCTGTCAAAGTTGTCAACCCAGGAACACAAACGGCACGTAAGTCATTCCCCTCGCTGAAGAGCCCCAATACCTTTCGGGCTACCAGCTGCCTTTCTGGCATTTCCCTCGGAATGCACTGCCTGGTACGACTACGTCACATCGCCTGACCACCGCGTTCTCCCCTGTCAGACCACCTTGAAGAGAACTAAACGAGGGGGAACGTAATTGTCTCTTGGCTTTTGTTCTCCTGCGCGTCGAACGTCGCTTTCTTTTTAACCTCGTCTGACGAGTCGGACGCGCTCTGACTCGAAACATTCCAACCGACAAACGCGCCTTTCTAAATATTTCTACAAGTTCCCCGCAGGGTCTAGTGGCTTTAGATTTACTCGGCCCCGTTGTTTTCTCTGCCGCAATCCTCAACTTGAGACGCCTCTTTCTCTTGGCACTGTTTCTGGTTTTCTGTTCCGTGTGCCTTTCTTTTGTTTCCGTTTGTGGCTCCTCCGCCTGACCAACTTCTTGAATTTCGGTCAGGGAAATTGTAAAGTTTTCCTCCTCCGGCTGAACTACGTCTCCCGAGCTAGCTAGTTCATCCTCCTTCTCTGCACTGTGTTCCGCGCCGCAACGCAGTGCCTGATCCTGTTTCTGAGATTCTGTCGAGGAAACCGGAAGAATTTCTTCCTCCTGCTTAACTACGCCTCCCGAGCTAGCGGTTTCATCTTATTTCTTTGCACTTTGTTCCACGTTGTAACAGAGAGCACTATCTTCTTCCTGAATTTCAGTCGAGGAAATCTGTTCCTCCCGAAATTCCTCTGCGGAGAGCTTGTATTTCGCGAGCAAGCCTGCCTTCACTAAACCGTACCTGCCTGCCTCGACTGCGCTCACTCGAGTTACGATCTGCGCGACTTCTCCCGGCATCAACTCAGACAACCGCTCTGACCATGTGTTCTGGTGAAATGATCGCCTCTCACAAATCCGTTCAAAATAAATCAGATAGAGACCGATCTCATCGCCTGTTTTCTATGGCTGAAGCAAACTTGTCATTTCCACGCTTTGCGTTTGTAGCGGCGCCCTGCGCGTTATGTCTAGTCTTATTTACGCGAGCTCCATTTCTTGCAGCCTCTGTTCCGTCTGAAGCTCAATATCTTCCTGCATTTGTTTCTCTTGCTTCTCGCGCTCCTTTTCTTCTGCTCTTTCTATACTCTCGCGCTCCATTATTTAGCGTCTCTTCTCTTCCTCCCTTTTTTTCCTCTCGCGACATATCTTTTCCCAGGCCTCTGTGAGCTCGTCCTCATCAAAATCTACTTTGTCAGTCGCTATACGAATCTCGGGCTTCCTCAACCTATGGTTAATTTCCATACCGAGCTCTGTTGCTAATAGCAACAGCTCCTCCTTCTTTAACGCTGTAATATCCATGTTTTGCGAGAGCTGACTGCAATTTCCCTTGTATTGCCCGCACACCCGATGGCTATCAATTACGGCTCATTGCCCAATAGAACCTTATCCTTATCGTCCTGCAAAACGTAGCCGCTCAAGCACTCACCTAAAGTCGAGCTTACGAAGGTCGTGTCTCCCAGAGCCACGTTCGCAGGTACGCCGATCCCAGATGGTGGAACTGCCTCCTGCTGCTCTTCCTTCCAGATTCCTCGAGTTGTCCAAGACTCCCCGCCGTTACTGCGACAGTTGTGTCTCCCTGAGGCCACGAAGAGGAAGTCTGCTGATCCCGAATCCGAAGAAATCACTCTTCCGCCCGTAGTTTCCCTCGATCTTTGAAGTTCCTGTTCCGCAGATCCCAAATCGCATGGACTGCCTTCTTAATCTCTTCCTTCCATATTCCTCGAGTTGTCGAAGACTCCATGCCATTACTGCGATTTTTGTGCCTCGCCGAGCCACGAAGAGGAGGTCTGCTGATCTCGGATCCTCAGAAGTCGCTCTTCTGTCCGTAGTTTCCCTCGATCTTGCGAAGTTCGTGTCGCCTGGAGCCACGTACACAGTTCCGCCCATCCCCGATCATGAGGACTGTCTTCTTGATCTCACCGCTGCCAACCGGTTTGTTGCGGCCTAGGGTGGCCCTAGGGCAAGAATGCAACCTGCACCTCTCAGGTCGTCGACGTTGTTCCCCTCCTTTTGATCCTTCGCTCGGGCTGCCACGTAATGGGCGGGGTGAGGGCCTTTTGCGGGACCCGTCAAGAGTTGGTGTTCACGCGGCGTTGACCTCTGGATAGGCTCGATGGATGGGTGGTGGTTTGACTTGTGTTAAACGCCTAATTAACTGTGACTCCCAGATTGTCGTCGTTATTCCCCTCTTTTTCATCCTTCGCTCAGGCTGCCAGGTAAAGGGCGGGGTGAGGGCCTTTTGTGGGACCCGTCAAGAGTTGGTGTTCACGCTGCATTGACATCTGGATAGGCGCTGATGGATTGGAGGTGGTATGACTAGTGGCAAACATCCAATTATTACCTTTGTGTTGTTGAGGCGTAATAATCTGCGATGACATCGTCATACGTGCAACTGGATCGCTTCTTTAGAAGTACTAGAAAATCGTCAACATAACGAAAAACAGTAACGACCTGTTCACGGTCGATACCTTCGTTCACCGCTCTGTCAAATCACGATAAGAAAATATTACACAAGGTAGGAGCAACACAAGAACCTATGCACATGCCCTGTTTCCGCGCATAAAATTCTTCTTCAAACTGGACGAAAATAGATTTGACGTAAAGCTCAAGCAACGCTAAAAACCTATCAGTAGTGAACATGGAAGAATTCTGAAAAGACACTTCGCCATTAACTTCAATACATTTCCGAACAGCCTGAAACAATGAAAGGTGAGAGCCAGAATTAAAAAAAAAAAGATATTCTATATCAATGAAAAGAGCATTACCAATGTTCGACTGTATGAACTTAGTAACAACTTCCGCGTTTTTTGTTTCAAATGGGTCGTTCACTTTTAGGTGCGAGACACTTCTGTAAAAACGTCCTTACGTCGTTCTGCGAACTTCCTCTTTCACTCACGATAGAGCGGAAGGGGATATCCTCCTTGTGCGTCTTGGCAGTAAAAAATACTATCAAACCGGCACCCTTGCTTTTGTTTAGAAGTATGGTTCTTTGGGATGGTTGGTTAGATACTGCAATGGGGGTCGTAGCACTGGAACACGTGGACAAGAGCGAGACAGCAGTACGAACGCTAACTTTCAACTGAGTGTTTATTTCCAGAAAACCACCGTATTTGTAAGCCCGCACACCGAAAGGGCCCAATAACCGCGCATGAAAACCTGCCGTTTCCAGGAAGGCAAATTCACTTGTGAGAGCAACTGAAGAGGAACTGATGCAGTTATCAGCGTCCTGTTGTCTCGCTCTTGTCCGTGTCTTCCAACGCTATGACCCCCATCGCTTTTGTTGACTCAGGTAACCAGTTTGTGCAATTCTATCTAAAAAAAATCTTATAGTTGTGCCTTATGTTCACAAGACTTCCCGCAATTCAAAAAAAGTTTATGAAAGGATATTTATTTTCACATACTGCAGCCCTTGGATAGCAGGAGTGGATAATATAATATAATACAAAAAAGAAATACAATAGGCAACAAAGAAAGAAAGTTAAGCGCAATGTTGAGGGAGCACAGACAAGAATTCGTTTAATGGGAGAGAACGGTTGGTTCCTGGTAGCGAATTACAAGTTTCAATTATTTTAGGCTATGAAGCTGATGTGCCGTTTTCGGATCCCGGCAAGCTTGCTAGGATATGCTTGGGCTTAGGAAAAAGTGCATATAGGTCCCAAGGGTGCGGAATAAAGCACGCCAATTACTACGTGGACTGCAGTGTGGTCGTAGTCTATCACATTCCTCTATCATGTGGCAAAATCTACGTAGGCCAAACCGGAAGGTGCGTGAATGTACGCTTGCATGAGCATGAATTAGCAATTAGGGATAAAAAGAGTGGGCACCTTCCTACCTACTGCTTGGCGTGCCCGTAAAAGCCGATCGTGAAAGAAGTTAACATTTTGTGTCAGTGCCGAGACAGCCGAGCAAGAGAGTTACGCGACGTGTATCATGTAAGAAAGAAGGGACACAGTTGTATCAGCGACACCTCAGTTTATCTGCACACCAGTGAGATGAGGTTTATTGGTGAGCGTAGTTAGGTTGCGTATTGCATGAACAGAAAGTTTTTTTGTGATTATGGCTTTACCGCGCACGCGCAGTTGTGTATTTCTGGGGTGTACTTATATGTGGTGTTTGTGGAATAAAGATTAGTTGCGAATTTGCGCCAGTCCTTGTGTGCTCTCTCTCGGTGATGGTTTATTTGCGCAGTTAAAAAATGTTTGCGGATAACATTTAATATGGCTTATAGACAAGACAATACTCCTAATATACTTGCGAAAGGCTGACAAAAAAAGGTTTATTCGCCGTACCGTGTCTTAGCCAATTCAATTAGGAGCCTGCCGTCACTTCTGAAAGCCAGCGGCAGGCTGTCGGGGTCGACCTGTACCACTATTGAGAAAAAGCCAAGGCATGGCGTACCAGGATACGAGAGCACGCCTTGGAACCCAAACATGTCTTCTGAATTGTAGCGACGACAGTGGAAGTCCTTTCTTGAATTGGGGTCTCGAATCCTGAGTACATAGCCTTGAGCACGTTTGGGCTTGGCGGAAATAAGGATCTCAACGTAAACGCAAAATGACGATGGTAAGGGGTCAACCACGAAGCGTATGAGACCTCTGCAGCCAACATCAATGATGGGACCACTGAAAACTCTGAAGTCTCGGAAGCACGACTTCCCGGAGCTCAGTTTCAGGCATTTATCAAGCTCCCAGCGAAAAGGACGGTCGTAGTCAAGGAAGTGGCAGCTGTTACTCAGCGTTTGTCTCAGATATGCCAGCGTAGTCTGTTCCAAATATGCTTCTCTGCGCTTGCACAAATTATACCAGTCCATGATGTCGTTTACTCGTCGCTTGTAGGTCTCCAGCTCGGAGTCACTCACTTGTTGTCCTAACGAGTGACTGGGCAATGAAGTGGTCCTTTTGTACTGCGGGACGCCATAAGCCCGCCACGGCGTGTTGTCTGCTGTCGGTGCTTGCGGGAACGCCACAGTCGTTGCAGGCGTCGTCTCACTGTTCAAAAATATTCCCCCTGCAGGAGAACTTTGTACCACGATGTTTATCTCTTCGTCAACCTTAGTGTTCTTCCTTGCTTCGCTTGGTTCCGATGATTTGGACGGATCACTTGACTGCGGAGTGCTTGAACTCGTAGTACCTTGAGTGCTTGAATTGTCAACAAAGGCATCAACTCCCAGCTTAAGGGCTGTGGTTGAAGCACCACCAGGACCACAGTGCATGTTCATTGTTTGCTGAGGCTGTTGAATCTGCGTCTGCATGAATAATGGTGGCTGCTGTATCTGCATGGGCAGCGTTTGCCTGGAGCCCGCCTGCTCGCATTGAAGCTCCTTGACGATTTTGCGCATTTTAGCGTTCGCCTTCTGTAGGTTCCTCTGGTCGTCCTTCAGTCTTTCATTGTCAACTTCGAGCCCCGCTACCTTGTCATATAGCCTTGTGAGTTCCGCAACGAGTGTCCCCATCTGCACTGAGGTCTCCGCGTCCTTCTGGGACTTTATTGCGCTGGCAGCCTTTAGGTTACGAATAGGGTTTGTATTGCTAGACGACGACGACGGTTCAGATGAAGGATGACTTGGAGATTTATCGCTGTCATCTGTTTCCTCTCGGTACTCGCCCTCCTCGCCATCGTTGGAAATCTCCCTTATTATTATGGAGCTTTCCATGCCTGTTCTGCAATCGTTCTGGGGACTATACCCCGCGATCTGGTTTAAGGGGCCGAACAGGCCGCTGTCTGGACTTCCTCTTTGTGAGTTCATTTGCACAACCGCCACAAAAGCTCGCCTTGGTGGCCCCTCCCCAGTTCGAGGAATACTTTGCTGCCCTGCTGCCTGCCTCATTGCATCGAACAGAGACAGCTGCGGCAATTCGTTTTGGTGAACTGGGTACTCTGCTTGATAACTGTTAGGATGTTGATAGAAAGCTTGAGCCATGGGATCGCAGCCAGTGTAAGAATGATGCACGGCTTGCATTTGCCGGGGTTCTGGTGTCTGGACTGTTGGTTGCGTCTGTCGAACACCTTGGAATTGTGTTTGATACATACCACCCAGTTGTTGCTGCTCTTGGAATTGATGAAACAGCGCCTGTGGTGGCCGCGTGCTTGCCAGGTCTTCCACCCTCCGTTGCAGCCTCGCAAAATAGTTCTCCAAATATTTTAGCCTTTCCTCCATCTTCTGCTGCTTCACGCTCAGTCTTCTCAGCTTTTCTGGCATTTTTCGATCCGGCCTTTCTTCCCTTTCTAGACTTTTTTTCTTGACATGGCCCCTGCCGGGAACATCGCCAACATCGGTAGCCAGATTTGTTTTTCCTGTCGCTGTAGGCAGAGTTCCCCTCGTGATCCGTTTGTAGAACTCCAAAGGCTTTCTGCCGGTTGTTCGATAACTAAGTTCCCCGTGCATGCCGACCCGCTCCAACCGCTCCGGACAGCGGCACAGTAGCTCGCACCCGAAGCACACCACGCAAGTGTTGTGCTCACCGTCTTGGTAGCACATCGTGATGCACACTTGACAGTGAATTAACTCCTGCGAAGTTCTCACCATGCAGTCAACGCAGATTACGTGCTCGCAGTGCACAGCCTTCCAGCCATCGTAGACGATCCGCGTGCAGCAGTTGCACTGCAGCGTCTCCTCCTTTGGCCGCTGCTGTTGCTGCTGTCCTTGCGTTGCGGCTCCTCGTTCCCGTAGTCGCGCTGCAAGCACTTTGTTGGCGCTGGCCCGAAACTTCTGATAAGCCGGCTTCTCAGCAGGCGCACTGCGATTCATTCGGCTGGCGTTGCTATCCACACTGTCGCTGCGAGCCCTGTGGCTCGGCGCGCCTTGCGGGTGGCCGCTCATCACGAGAACAATTTGACGTGAATCCAAATTTAAACTGTAACCAGCATTCAGCACGGCGGTTTACTCAAGACACAATCAAGGCCGCCCCGGGGCGCCATGTTATTGGGACGGCGCTGTGATGTCGATTGCAAGTCGATGCCGCCCGAGGACCGGGCCAAGGTTGTATCGGGCTCCTCCATCCTCAAGTTAGATTGCATACAAAGTCATCAAACGAAAGATATTAATAAGCATAAATACGATAGGTTGGACCGAAATTTTATGCTCTTATTGCTGATCTGCGTCAAAGACTGCGTTAGAATAAACACGATGATAACACTGATGAAGATGAAGACAAAGACTAGTCGTGCAATATATGCAACTACTTAGCTGAATTTTCTTTTTATTTATGCTGTCGATCTCTATGCGAGGCCGACTACTGTATTACGTAATTCCTTGTTTATTATTGGTTTATTTTACACAATGTTGTATATTTTGTGGCAATTGACATAATTTGGGAACTTCAACCAATTTTTAATACAATTAGTCTTCCTTTCCAACCTCAGGTATTTCGAATCTATCTATCTATCTATCTATCTATCTATCTATCTATCTATCTATCTATCTATCTATCTATCTATCTATCTATCTATCTATCTATCTATCTATCTATCTATCTATCTATCTATCTATCTATCTATCTATCTATCTGTCTGTCTGTCTGTCTGTCTGTCTGTCTGTCTGTCTGTCTGTCTGTGTCTGTCTGTCTGTCTGTCTGTCTGTCTGTCTGTCTGTCTGTCTGTCTGTCTGTTGAGTGGACACGGGGGAGCGGCAGCCATGTGCTCGTCGCTCAGGAACCCTTTCTGCCTTCTTGTACAGTTGATCGTCCAGTTTGGCGCATGGCTTCCCGTACCCTTAGGAGCCGAAGCCGCGTCTGCTCCCTCATTGCTGCGGCTGGTGTCTGTCTCTGACATTAGCGCACGTGGACTTCTGGATCGAGATCCGTGGGCCACTATTGTTCTTCCTTTCCTCTACCGCGCAACTGAATCACTGCCGACAGCGCCGCCACGGGAGCCCTTAAACGACTGGTACAGCCTGGCCGCATTTAGTGGACACGGGGGAGCGGTAGCCATGTGCTCGTCGCTCAGGGACCCTTCCCGCCAGCCTGGGTAGCTATTTAGTACTGCGCCCTCGTACTCTAAGCGAACGATCGAGCAATGCTTGTTTGCTGCTGTTCCCTTGTCCACAAGCTTTGCCAGCATCTTTATGTGATTGTGTGTTCGTCGCGAAACGCTTATTAGATTTGGTAACAACTTACAAGTGCATTGGCCTTCACATCACCTCCGATCTCACTTGGAATACCCACATCGCCCATATAATAATTAACGCTAACCGAATGCTAGGTTACTTACGACGCAAATTTTCCAAAGCATCTTCTTCCTTAAAATTAATCCTCTATAAAATTTTGATACGACCTAAACTTGAGTATGCCGCTTCAAGGTGGGATCCTGGTCAAATAAACCTAACGCGCTCACTGGAAATGGTTCAGAATAACTCTACTCGTTTCATCCTTCCTAACTATAATAGAACCTCGAGTATCAGTGCCATGAAATGTAGCCATAACTTACCGTCCTTGTCATCACGTCGCAAAATGTTCCATTTGTGCCTTTTTCAGAAGTTATTTGATCACCCGCTGCGACGCAATAACCACTTCCCTCTATAATGCCGTAATAGTCCTGTGGGTATGCTAAATAAATAAATAAATAAATAAATAAATAAATAAATAATGTGTCGTGATGTGGAGTCCAGTTCTGGGCCCCCTAAGTTGGATCTAAGCTGTAAGCCTAATATTGATGACGTGATTTCTGCTATTGCTGCTCTTCCTCGAAGTTTGATTCGCGGCATAAAGAAACTTAGAAACTTAGAAATAACCAAGAAGCGCTTGCATGAAAGGCATCCAATTTAACAGTTCGAGTAGCCGCAGTTGAAGCGTCTGTTGAACTGATAGCAGGCAGGCAGTTGAGCACTAACGTGCCACGCATAGTTGCTGATGCAGTGAGCAAAGAACAGGCCGCACTGCAATCCCGCCTTGATAATCTTGAGGACCGTTCGAGGCGCGAAAACCTAATTTTACGGAATCGCCGACACTACTTCGGAAAATTGGGCACAGTCGGAAACGCAGGTGCGCCATTTTCTTTCCCGCCAGCTGAACTTGAATATCCAGGAGAGACAGATTTCACGGGCTCACAGATTGGCCAATTTCGTCGCAAACAAATCACGACCAATTATCGTGAAATTTGCATCTTCAGAGTTGAAAGATAGCATTCTTTTCCAAAGATCAAAGTTTATAAGGGTACCGGTGTATCATTAGGGGAAGATTTCTGTAGGACCACGCGACAATCGCGGTAACATAGTTGAATTTGTCAAATCAAGCGGCTATTGTCACACATTTCGTCATACCAAACTCGTTGTGAACGGGAAAACCTATGTGCATTGCGCAACTACAAACAGGGTCTGTGAATCCGGGCATGCTTTTACTTCACATGTTCCAATTAACACATCAGTAAACTTGCCCACCGCCAGCTCATCCTAGCAAATATCGCACTCTGATACCTTTCAATTGTGTTCACGAATATCAGAAGTATCCTTAATAAGCGAACCGATTTGTCGTCCGTTGCCGATTCCTCTTCAGCAGACATCATCATCCTCACTCAAACGTGGCTATCGGCTAAAATAAAGGATAACAAAATCTTCGATTGCAAGAAAGCCTATACTATTTATAGGTATAACGGTGACATTCCCTCCGGAGGGGGCGTATTGGTTACTGTCTGTGCCTCACTTGTTTCTTCACCTGTTGCTATTGCGTCCCCTCTGGGATGAGTTTCTGTACGTGTTCAAGCTGGCTGTCGAGAATTTCTGTTCTGCGCAAGCTATCGGCCTCCCACTGCACCCATGTCGTTTTGCAATGAACTGCATGACGCACTTAACAGCATAACCATCCGATTTACCAGCCTGCCATTGTTCCTCCTGGGCGATTTCAATTACACTACCATTATGTGGAGCGACCAGGCTGCTACTCTTAAACACAATTCTTCTGAGTGCGGTAATTTTCTGAGCCTCTGCAATGATTTTAATCTAATCCAACTTGTTCTTCAACCAACTGGAACCACTGTATCAGTCTCCAACATTCTTTATCTTGTTTTAACCAACACGGCTCACGTAGCTAGCCCTCTACTACCTCCCTGATATAAGTGATCATTCTTTGATTCACTTTACAATCAAAACTAGGACCGTATCCGACGAAAAGCATTAAACGGTTCGCGATTACGCTCGGGCAGACGTAACGTCGATAATAGCCGAAATGCAATTGTTCCTCCTCGATTTTATGTGTGATTTCTCTAGGCGCACAGTTAGGGAAAACTGGTGCCTCTATAAAAATAAACTGGGTTGTTTAGTCCAGCGCTTCATACCACAGCGAAAGATAATTTCTAGCCCATGATCACCCTGGTTTACTACTGCTCTAAAACGGCTTTCAAACAAAAAGAAACGGCTTTTTTCGTTGTGCTAAGCGAACCAATAACCCTGATCATTGGGCTGCCTATTTAAAAGTAAACATGCAGTACAATAACGGCCCCTTAAGGCAGGTAGTGACAGCGGATCCGGATCATGAGATTGAAATAATCAGAAGAATAGAAATGGGCTGGGATGCGTCTGGCAGGCATTCTCAGATCATGAACAGCAGGTTGCCACTATCCCTCAAGAGAAAAGTGTGTAACAGCTGTGTCTTACCAGTACTCACCTACGGGACAGAAACCTGGAGGCTTACGAAAAGGGTTCTGCGTAATTGAGGACGACGCAACGAGCTATGGAAAGAAGAATGATGGGTGTAACGTTAAGGGATAAGAAAAGAGCAGATTGGGTGAGGGAACAAACGCGAGTTAATGACATCTTAGTTGAAATCAATGAAAAGAAATGGGGGCATGGGCAGGACATGTAATGAGGAGGGAAGATAACCGATGGTCATTAAGGGTTACGGACTGGTTTCCAAGGGAAGGGAAGCGTAGTAGGGGGCGGCAGAAAGTTAGGTGGGTGGATGAAATTAAGAAGTTTGCAGGGACAACATGGCCACAATTAGCACATGCCCGGGGTAGTTGGAGAAGTATGGGAGAGGTCCTTGCCCTGCAATGGGCGTAGCTAGGCGGATGATGATGATGATGATGATGATGATGATGAAGACGACGACGACGACAATAACGGCATCGAGCATGCCAAGGATTTGTTTTTCGACACGACCGAAAATGTTGCAAACAAATCCGCGCAAGTTCTGGAACATTGTCAGTGATTCGGAGAATCGTCCTATCCAACTTCCCCGCGATGATAAACCTTTAGTCCCTTCTCCACAGTGCTGCTCAGTGTTTAACGATGCGTTTGTTTCTTTTTTCTCTAAAACCACACCTGTTTCTCTTCCATGTTTTTACGACCGTAACTTTCCTCCTATGGATTCCATAATCATTGATTCTGTAGGCATTGGTAAACTCATTAGTAATCTTAAAATTTCATGTTTGCCTGGCTGTGATTCAATCACGTCAAAAATATTGAAAATGATTGAAGTATAGTGCTCTGTTATTTGTGCAGCATTTTTTCTCAATCTTTAGAGTGCTTCACAATTCCCGGTGTTTGGAAGCTAGGGAAGGTGGTTCCTGTCCATAAGTCAGGTAATGTACATCTTCCCAATAATTACTGTGGGGATGCGCGACTCTCGCGCGTCCCCTGATGTTTTCCCGCATAGCGCATCCCCTGATATGCTGTTTTCCCGCACGGCTCGCGTGGCCTGGCGCCCGCGGCGTGGTACAAGCGCGGTGCGAGAGATGGCGCGACTGTCGCGGCGGGGTTACTCGGGCGCCGAAAGGGAAGGCGCTTGGTCTCTTGGGGGGAGACAGGAAGCAGCACGGACGTGCCGTGCCGCGCGTAGAGCGACCCTCTTTCCCGGCGGGTCGGCGCGCGGCGGAGGACGTCTCCCGCGAGCGCGCGGCGACCGATGCATCTGCGAGACCGCCTCGCGTGGCCGCCTTGGAGCGCGCCTCCGTTGGCGTGACCGAACACGCGAACGACCAGGCGTTGGGATCCAGCATGGGGCGAACATATTCGCTCGCTCGCGGTGAGTCGGACTTCTAGATTTGTCGCGCGCCCATCGGCATGTTTTGTGGATAGCCACTCGGCTAGCTGGCATTGATCTATGATAGGTGCAATAAATGCCCTTGTGATTGTTTGCACTACTGTGTTGTCGTTCCTTTGTCCCAAGAGTACGGAGGAGAAACCTGTATCTCCCACATCTGGCGCCCAACGTGGGGCTCTTGGGGCATCGGACGATAATTTTAAGTGTTGCTTCGTTCAAGACCTTTGTTTGAACCGAAGCGTGGGCCTAGCGTGGATTTTGATCGCTAGCGTCGGCGGCGTGCTTTCTGGAGCGAGGCGACGGTGGCTGTAGTGTGTTTGAACTTATCAGCATGCTAAGCCTTTTCGCAAGTGTTTTTTTTTAATGACATTCGTCGGTACGAGAGCCACGTGGTCAGCATCCTGGGAGAGCGAGGCTGAGCGCCCGCGGAGCAGTGGCAAGCCTGAAGCGAGTGAGTACGGAAGCCTCGTGGGTGGTCCGAATTTCTTATGTAAATAGCTTCTTCTATCTCTTTGACTCGGATGAAGTCGCGGCTCTGGGAGCCGGGTGGCCGCGGGCCACGGGTGCCACGACGGGCTGACTGGTATTGCGGCCTGGCACCGGGCGCTCCGACACCGTCTGGGACGGTGGGCGCCGTCAACTCGGATGCTGTGTGCACCGAGCGGAGTAGGACCACCTCACAGAGCTAACGTCTCCTCGCGGCTGCCTGTTTTGCGCCCATTTTGGGTGTTGTTTTTGGATGCCGGTTGTTGTCAGAGTAGCGACGACTTAGGCCTAAGGCTTTACGAAGCTGCCTGTCGCACGTGGAGGGACACAACCTGGTGGACCGTGGCGTCGAGGCGTTGCAATTTGCTTCCCTCATTCTATTTAGCCTCGCACGAATTGAAATTACTCGTTCGGCTCAAGGAAGCGAGCTTCGTTCACGTGAACTTAGCATCTGAGTAGCTGCCCGATCTTTTGCTAGCCGAGTTGAACATCGTACCACGTGGGCGATGCGCATGCAGAATTCCTCTCCCTTGCACTACTTTAGTGTTTGCCGAGTGTTTTGAGTGTACGCAGCGTGATTGGAGTCACCCCTGGCTGGCTGTCACCTGCACATCGTCTGCGCGGCTGCCCCGGACTACGATCGAGTCACCCCGGGCGATGGTGATGCTGTGGCCAGTTCGGCGCAGCGACTTCGGCGGCCTCATGCATCCAGCTCACAACCCTCGGCGGCGGACAAAGGAGCCAGCGGTCACCGACAGCTACGGCGGCTCTTGCCAGCAGGGCGCGTCGGCGCGAGCGACGCTTGCTCGTACCGACTACTGCGTCGTCGTCTCCGGAGTCCTGGCCTGGAATGATGCCGTCGAGTCTGCAAAGCTGCTGCTGTGACCGGCGGACGCCAGCGGTGTACCCCAAGGACAGTCGGCTCGCATGTTACGGACAGCGTGTGGACATTTCCCCGGCGCGGCCACTGTTGCATGTACCACCTTGTTCGCGAAGCACGGGTTAATGTTAGACCGTGTGACATGTTTCGCCGGAATAAGAAGTGATTTAAGGTTGGGGGGATGTGGGGATGCGCGACTCTCGCGCGTCCCCTGATGTTTTCCCGCATAGCGCATCCCCTGATATGCTGTTTTCCCGCACGGCTCGCGTGGCCTGGCGCCCGCGGCGTGGTACAAGCGCGGTGCGAGAGATGGCGCGACTGTCGCGGCGGGGTTACTCGGGCGCCGAAAGGGAAGGCGCTTGGTCTCTTGGGGGGAGACAGGAAGCAGCACGGACGTGCCGTGCCGCGCGTAGAGCGACCCTCTTTCCCGGCGGGTCGGCGCGCGGCGGAGGACGTCTCCCGCGAGCGCGCGGCGACCGATGCATCTGCGAGACCGCCTCGCGTGGCCGCCTTGGAGCGCGCCTCCGTTGGCGTGACCGAACACGCGAACGACCAGGCGTTGGGATCCAGCATGGGGCGAACATATTCGCTCGCTCGCGGTGAGTCGGACTTCTAGATTTGTCGCGCGCCCATCGGCATGTTTTGTGGATAGCCACTCGGCTAGCTGGCATTGATCTATGATAGGTGCAATAAATGCCCTTGTGATTGTTTGCACTACTGTGTTGTCGTTCCTTTGTCCCAAGAGTACGGAGGAGAAACCCGTATCTCCCCACATTACAGAACCATATCACTTACAAGCATCCCATGTAAGCTTCTTGAGCAGGTTATTTATTCTCATTTCATCAAATTTCTAGAGGAAAATTCTTTCTTCACTAGCTCCCAGCGTGGTTTCAGGAAAATGTTTTCCTGTGAAACGCAGCTACTTTCTTTTACTAATGACCTCTTTATAAGTAACTACTTCAGCTTTGACAATGATTGCATATTCTTGGACTTCGTTAAAGTCTTTGATGGGGTGGCGCATGACTTAATGCTTCTTAAATTAAGCAAACTTAGACACCAAGGCATTCTGCTGGATTAAATATTTTGTTTTTGACCGCACCCAATTTGTGAATGCTAACAACTCTTCATCAACTCTTTCGCCTGTCTCATCCGGCGTCCCATTAGGATCAGTGTTGGGACCCTTATTCTTTCTCATTTACATTAACGACCTCGCTGACTGCATCACGGTTTTGTCAATAAAATTTTTGCCGACGATTGCGTTCTCTATAAAAAACTCACCCAACCCTCTGATCAGCACGAACTTCAAGAAGATCTTAACCACTTGTCTTCACGGTGCAATAAATGAATAATGCGGCTCAACATCAAGTGCAAAAGCATGTGAATATCTATTTTCTTGACGGCACCCGACTAGATTCGTTGACATAATACAATTACCTCGACATTCACATCAGTTCTGATCTTTCTTAGCGCATACATGTTAACTATATTACTAACAACGCAAACCACATGCTGGGACACTTGCGACGCAATTTTTCCCGAGAACCGTCGTCTGTAAAACTACATCTATATACAACTCTTCTTCGCCCTAAATTAGATTACGCATGCGCTACCTGGGACTCCAAAAACATTACACTTTCAGAAATTATTGAATCCGCTCAGGATTGCGCAGCACGTTTCATTCTATCAAATTACTCTCGGCATGCCAGCGTGTCATCAATGAAAGCAACACTTGCCTTACCTGAACTATCTTTGCGCCGAAAATGCTCTCGCATTTCATTGTTCCACAAAATCTATCATTGTAATCCCATTATAAAACACGTTCTTTTTTCCGCTCCCGTCTACGTGTCATCGCGTTCAGATCATAGCTATAAAGTTGGTGCGCCACCTTGTCGGACTAATTCCTACAGCGAATCTTTCATTCCAAAGACTAGGAAAGAATGGAACCACCTTCTCGGCTTCCATCGCCGCCATCACCGACATCAACAGCTTCAAGACTGCCATTCATGAAACCTTTTGCTAACTTGTTTTTCTTTACTTGTATAACTGCATTTTTTCTCTCTTTTTTACTGTGCAAATATCTTTATCTACCCCTCCTTCCCGTAATGCCCTCGGACCTTGGAAGTATTAAAAATAAATAAATAAATAAATAAATAAATAAATATCTGTCTGTCTGTCTGTCTGTCTGTCTGTCTGTCTGTCTGTCTGTCTGTCTGTCTGTCTGTCTGTCTGTCTGTCTGTCTGTCTGTCTGTCTGTCTGTCTGTCTGTCTCTGTCTGTCTGTCTGTCTGTCTGTCTGTCTGTCTGTCTGTCTGTCTGTCTGTCTGTCTGTCTGTCTGTCTGTCTGTCTTGCGCCGACCCAGTCACTCAAACTGTCTAATAGCTTGAGCCAGTAGTTATGTGCTCGGGCTCCTGATGCCATCTTCATCGTTCCATTGTCATCATTACAGCTTCTTTATCTAACTGTCGTCATGCCCTCGTAGTAATGCTCTCTTCGTGCCACCGTTACGATTTCAGAAAACTCAACCAATTGCCGTCATGCCGTCGTCGTTATACCCGCCTTCATCTCGTCATTCACTCTTATTTCTGCCGCCATTCCCATGCCATCATCGTCGTAATACCGTCATCATCATGCGTTTGTTGTCATCCGTCATCATGATGTCATCACGGCCGTTCCATCGTTGTCATTCCGGCTTAACCATCCCATTCTCGTCATACCATCATCTTCGCGCAGTCATCGTTATACCAGCAGTAAAACAGCTCTAAACAACAGGCCGAGGAGAGGGACGCAGACATCAGCGCTGACTAACAGCCAAGTGCCTTTATTCTTTCAGTCAGCATATATATACTCCGCCGCTATCTCAAAGCACAGAATCAGCAGAATTAAGCATGCGCAGGGGGAAGAATGCAATTAATGCGATAGGAAGGCAATCTCTTTCGGAAGGAGGGAAATAGAGGGAAGGCTTACACATGCTTCGCCGCTAACATGAATGTGGGAAGCTTCGGAAATAAGACGTGCGCCGTCATCGCGGTATTTTAACAGGTAAGTCACATCTTTAAAAGACGGCTTGTAGCCGCATTCATTGCAATGCAGTGATAACTGGCTATCTCTGGCTCGTTCTTGAACTTTGTTTGAGTGTTCACGCATGCGGTCATTTATGCACCGCCCCGTTTGACCGATATAAAAACGCTTGCATGAAAGAGGAATCTTATAAACCACACAGTCACAACAGTCACCAACAAACCTCTGTCTGTGCTGCCTTTTACAACTTTTTTTGTTGTTCTCGGTCGCCCGATTGACTTGATGGCACAGGCTGCCTAACTTAGCACCTAACGCTCTGCTGCTGAACAGCCCTACTGACAACCTTTTTGAGATTATGCGTAACCTGGTGCACATATGCGATAACCGCAACCATTTGCCATGAGCGATACTCAGATTGAGTGACTGCCGATTGCTTTCTTTTAAGGCTTGTTTCGAGGCTTTCAGCGATGCTGTTTAAAAGCGGTACCGGGAAACCTGCGAGCTTCAGCCTGGTTACTTGCTTTTCGAAGCTTGCATCCACTTGGTGGTCGCATGACCTGATGAGGGCCGCCTTCACGCAAGATGCAAGATGCAATCCTAGCCTATGGCTGCACACTAACAGAAAGGAGCGTCCTTACAGCCTTTTGTCGTCACCTGGGCCCTCCGAGTCCGAAGCCTGTCGGATCTTCCTCATCGCCGACGCCGTAGACGTCGCTGCCTTGATGTCGGCAGGTCTACCTGTCCGTCTTTTGATGCCGGTGTTCCGACCTGCGTCGGTGACGTGGCACCCCGGCCTCACTGGCTAGGCCTAACGCCGGGTTCCGCCGCTACTTCTTCGAGTGCCGACAAGACGCCCCGGGGACTATCGCACGTGCTGGTCCGCCTCTGAAGGGGGATCCTTCCTGGAGTGCCCGACACCGCCGTGAGAGGCTGCAGCAGGTCCAAGGAGCCTCGCTCGAACGTCGCCGAGGTCGACGGCCACACGCTGGATCGCCAGCGTCACGGGCTTGACCGAACCTCCATGGCTCCCGTCATCAGTGCGATGCTGACGCTCCAACCTTCTTGACCCAGAGTCACGTCGATAATGCCAGCTCAGCGCCGCTTCTCACCCGATCACAGCTCGGGACACGCGCCTCGAGGAATCGTCCCGTTCGGACGGATCAACACACATCGTCCTCTTCCTTTCTTTTTTCGCCACATGGCTCTTATATATGACAACCTTTTATCGTCTAGAGCCAGCTAGAGTTACCGCACAGGGCTCCCAAAGGGAGTTTTGGTAGCCTATACATTAACTATAGAGCCAGCAGGTGTTGTGGCCCTCCTGGTGGCAGTTGCCGGCTAGCTCTCTTTCGCTTCTCTGTGCACAAACGAAATAATCTAAGCCATCGCTGGTGCAGAGAGACGCCAGAAGTTGCGAGAGACGCCAGACTATGTAAATCTGATACCATCAGCTGAGGTTATTTCAATTTCTTCTTGTGAACGCTGTCCATCAGAAAGTTTCTGACGTGCGCGTAGGTCCTGGTGCCGCAGCCCGTGCCTTCGAGGTTGTTGAGGATCGCGTCGTGGCTAACGTTATCAAAGGCTCCCTTGACGTCTACTGCCACTATGGAGTATTTGCTTCGAATGTTTAGTTGATCTAGGAGGCCTTCTTTGAGTTGTAAGAGTTGTGGGGATGCGCGACTCTCGCGCGTCCCCTGATGTTTTCCCGCATAGCGCATCCCCTGATATGCTGTTTTCCCGCACGGCTCGCGTGGCCTGGCGCCCGCGGCGTGGTACAAGCGCGGTGCGAGAGATGGCGCGACTGTCGCGGCGGGGTTACTCGGGCGCCGAAAGGGAAGGCGCTTGCTCTCTTGGGTTCGAGACAGCAGGCCGCACGGACCTGCCGCGTGTGCAGCGCCCCTCTTTCCCGGCGGGTCGGCGCGCGGCGGAGGACGTCTCCCGCGAGCGCGCGGCGACCGATGCATCTGCGAGACCGCCTCGCGTGGCCGCCTTCGAACGCGCCACGATTCGCGTGACTATACACGCGAACGACCAGGCGTTGGGATCCAGCATGGAGCGAACATATTCGCTCGCGAGGACGCGGTGAGTCGGACTTCTAGATTTGTCGCGCGCCTATCGGCATGTTTTGGGGATAGCAACTCGGCTAGCAGGCATTGATCTATGAAAGGTGCAATAAATGCCCTTGTGACTGTTTGCACTACTGTGTTGTCGTTCCTTTGTCCCAAGAGTACGGAGGAGAACCCCGTATCGCCCACATCTGGCGCCCAACGTGGGGCTCTTGGGGCATCGGACGATAGAGTTAAACAGTTTTGCTTCGTTCGAGAGCTTTGTTTGAACCGAAGCGTAGGCCTAGCGTGGATTTTGATCGCTAGCGTCGGCGGCGTGCTTTCTTGAGAGAGGCGACGGTGGCGGTAGTGTGTTTGGACTTGTCAACATGCTAAGCCTTTTCGCAAGTGTTTTTTTAATGACATTCGTCGGTACGAGAGCCACGTGGTCTGCATCCTGGGAGAGCGAGGCTGAGTGCCCGCGGAGCAGTGGCAAGCCTGAAGCGAGTGAGTACGGAAGCCTCGTGGGTGGTCCGAATTTCTTATGTAAATAGCTTCTTCTATCTCTTTGACTCGGATGAAGTCGCGGCTCTGGGAGCCGGGTGGCCGCGGGCCACGGGTGCCACGACGGGCTGACTGGTATTGCGGCCTGGCACCGGGCGCTCCGACACCGTCTGGGACGGTGGGCGCCGTCAACTCGGATGCTGTGTGCACCGAGCGGAGTAGGACCACCTCACAGAGCTGACGTCTCCTCGCGGCTGCCTGTTTTGCGCCCATTTTGGGTGTTGTTTTTGGATGCCGGTTGTTGTCAGGGTAGCGATGCTTTAGGCCTAAGGCTTTACGAAGCTGCCTGTCGCACGTGGAGGGACACAACCTGGTGGACCGTGGCGTTGAGGCGTTGCAATTTGCTTCCCTCATTCTGTTTAGCCTCGCACGAATCGAAATTACTCGTTCGGCTCAAGGAAGCGAGCTTCGTTCACGTGAACTTAGCATCTGAGTAGCTGCCCGATCTTTTGCTAGCCGAGTTGAACATCGTACCACGTGGGCGATGCGCATGCAGAATTCCTCTCCCTTGCACTACTTTAGTGTTTGCCGAGTGTTTTGAGTGTACGCAGCGTGATTGGAGTCACCCCTGGCTTGCTGCCACCTGCACATCGTCTGCGCTGCTGCCCCGGACTACGATCGAGTCACCCCGGGCGATGGTGATGCTGTGGCCAGTTCGGCGCAGCGACTTCGGCGGCCTCCTGCATCCAGCTCACAACCCTCGGCGGCGGACAAAGGAGCCAGCGGTCACCGACAGCTACGGCGGCTCTTGCCAGCAGGGCGCGTCGGCGCGAGCGACGCTTGCTCGTACCGACTACTGCGTCGTCGTCTCCGGAGTCCTGGCCTGGGATCGTGCCGTCGAGTCGCAAAGCTGCTGCGGTGACCGGCGGACGCCAGCGGTGTACCCCAAGGACAGTCGGCTCGCATGTTATGGACAGCGTGTGGACATTTCCCCGGCGCGGCCACTGTTGCATGTACCACATTGTTCGCGAAGCACGTGTTGATGTTAGACTGTGTGAAATGTTTCGCCGGAATAAGAAGTGATTTAAGGTTGGGGGGATGTGGGGATGCGCGACTCTCGCGCGTCCCCTGATGTTTTCCCGCATAGCGCATCCCCTGATATGCTGTTTTCCCGCACGGCTCGCGTGGCCTGGCGCCCGCGGCGTGGTACAAGCGCGGTGCGAGAGATGGCGCGACTGTCGCGGCGGGGTTACTCGGGCGCCGAAAGGGAAGGCGCTTGCTCTCTTGGGTTCGAGACAGCAGGCCGCACGGACCTGCCGCGCGTGCAGCGCCCCTCTTTCCCGGCGGGTCGGCGCGCGGCGGAGGACGTCTCCCGCGAGCGCGCGGCGACCGATGCATCTGCGAGACCGCCTCGCGTGGCCGCCTTCGAACGCGCCACGATTCGCGTGACTATACACGCGAACGACCAGGCGTTGGGATCCAGCATGGAGCGAACATATTCGCTCGCGAGGACGCGGTGAGTCGGACTTCTAGATTTGTCGCGCGCCTATCGGCATGTTTTGGGGATAGCAACTCGGCTAGCAGGCATTGATCTATGAAAGGTGCAATAAATGCCCTTGTGACTGTTTGCACTACTGTGTTGTCGTTCCTTTGTCCCAAGAGTACGGAGGAGAACCCCGTATCGCCCACAGAGTACCAGAATGCCCGCTACACTTACGCGGCCAAGTATTCCCATCGAAATGCGTATACTCCCGAGGCTGCGAGTTAGTATCGGCGACCATCAAGGCAGGCAAACGAAAAACGGCTGAAGAACCACCACATGCACAGACGCAGCGGTTACATTCACCAACTCTCAGGCCGCCTGTAGAAACTTGTCGTGGGGCTGCTTCTCGGCCGGTGCCCTAAATATGCTAAAAAGACGAAGCACTCCGCTGTACGCCTGTGTAACGTGGGTACCCGGACACGAGGGATAGAGAGGTAGGAAACGGCCCACACCGCTGCCCACGAGCACGTCAGCCGGACTCCCCTCGCCCCACGCGCTCTCCGACCTGTGACAGAAGAAGCGGAGAGTTGAAATATAGCCGAACTGTGCGGCCATATTACAACACTACAGGCTCGAGCATCGAGTGTACTCTCCACCGCACCCTACACTCGGCAGAGAGGAAAGAAGGATCCTTAGACACCTACAAAGTAACACGTATACTCACGGAGCCATAATGCACCGCCTCCACTCGACGCTCCACGGCTACCTGTGTCCACTCTGAAACGTACCCGACATCCTGGCACACTTGCTCCTGGAATGCCCGTGGCAGGAAGGCAGCGAAATGCAACCGGAAACGGATGCGAAATGAGCACAAGAAGCAAACGAGGACCACCTATTCGAAACGGGGGAGGCCAAGCTCGCCCTTGGGAACCTGCAAGACCAACGACAACTCGTTGCCATGGCCAAGAGGGCAGTAGAAGCTAGAGGGTTCCTGGACTAAGGACTAAAGCCCACCTTAGGGCGATACCGGGCCTCGCTTGGGACACTGTTTCGAATAATGAACGTTTCTTTCTCTCTCTGTCTCTTTTGTGAACGAAGAGGTAGCGTTCACATGAGCGATGGAGAGGTGAGGCACTACAAGAAAACAAGGGAAAGCGTACTGGAGATATAGTACGACCTTCCGAACTATAACCTATAGGGTTACTTCGAAACGACATGTGCGAGCTGCTGTTCCATCCTCAGGGCCAGAGAGGCAGGCACCAAACAAGGAAGCGGTAGGTAAAAAATTAGGAAAGCAGCAGACAACAAAACGGCCACCTCGCCTGCACGTGTTTGGTAGCATAAATAATAAAAGAAATAAGGACGCTTCATGTCGGCTGCTATAAGCAAACTTATATGTTACTGTATGCGGTAAGGTCCTCGGGACTGCGCTGCTTTCGCTTGCGGCGTCGTTTCTATGGGCGGCCCGGGCCTACGAGGTTACGCACGATTCGTTGCGCAACCGGCGTAAGCTTCCGTGTTTTCAAGTACAGAAGGGGAAAGCAAACAGCGTATTTACGACCATTGCAAGCGTTGCGTGATTGTTTCTTATCTCTTTCGGGTCAAGCGAACACGGTGTTCAGCAGACCACACAATGTATTATATAGATCGGGATAATGTGACTATCGCATTCCAATTCCTTGTTCTTTTTTTTTTGTTATTGGTCCGAATTTCGCTCCGCCTATCTTATCACCACAATCGTCCGGTCGTGAGCGGCGGATGACAACAGCACCGAGTGAAAGGACTTGCTACATTGCGCTGGCACTTCCATACTCGTCGTGTCTCGGGACCGGCAAAGAGGCAAAATTATTCGCTCAAGGGACACGTATGGAGTAGGCGATAACATTGTGGGGGGCTTATTCCGTTCGCTGTAGAGCTGCTATTTTGCGTTTCCGGATGAGTGCACAAATAAGCATCTCGCAACACAAACAGGGTTCCTTCGCCAGCGCTGTGCTCCTGACACCGAATTCATAAAGCTTTCATTCCTGGTACTCTTTGCCATTGGCAAGACGCCTTGGTCAATGATATTTCCAGCATCAGGCGAGCTGTGTGGGCAAAGTGATAGAGAGGATGATCGTCGGACGCCTGGAGTGGTAATAGGAATACCGCAACGTCTACCCAGTTGTCATGGCAGGCTTCTGACGTGGCCGCTCATCATTGATAACAGCGTCGAGCTGGTTACCTACGTTCAACCCTAAAAAGGATGTAAGTATATCTGCTCTTCTTTGTTCCTCGACGTCAAAGGGGCGTACGACGACTTTACACATGAAGCCACCTTCGGCGCTCTCGAAGAGGTAGGCCTCAGAAGTCGAATGCTTATATGGACACACGAGAAGAAAGGGATTAACCGAGGGCCCGATTTTTATTGTTACATCATAAGAGGCCAAAAACATTGACACCAACGACAACATAGGGGAAATTACTTGCTCTTAGTAAACTAAACAAAGGAACGATAAATTAATCGAACCGAAATAGGATGAAAAAGCAATTTGCCGCACGTGGGGAACGATCCAACAACCTTCGCACTACGCGCCCGATGCTCTACCAATTGAGCTACCGCGGCGCCGTTTCCCCATCCACTTTCTTGGGTATTTATGTTTCCTAGTAGAACGCCGGGAGTGTTTGCCAGCCCCACAAAACCTAGCTTGGCGGCGGATGTGGAACAGGCTTTCTGCCGCAGGCATCCCGAGAACGTGATCTTTTTGGGTGAAGGCAACCGGTCAATAAACAAACACATGCTACCTGAAGGCAGCAATGTTGCTGGATTCGAGACCCTCGTTGTGTAACAAACGAGAAGAAAATAGGTTAACCAAGCGGCCCGATGTCAGTCTTTGTTGGCCTCTTATGATATGACTAATAAAAATGAGACTAATAAAAATCGGGCCTCTCAGTTAAACCCCTTTCTTCTCGTAGGGTACTTTTTGCCGGGTACTTTTTCACTTTGTTGTAGGGGTACTTTTTCTCGGCTTCTTGCCTGACAGCTTGCCAGCATTGCTTACCCAAGTAAGACAAGCCTACATATTATACAGCGTGACCAGGTCCAGGCACTGTGGATTTGTCAAGGTCTTCCTCGAAGTGCATCAACAACGGCAAATGTTGCAGTCACCAGAGACCACCTCATAAAGACCCTCATCTCAGTTGAAGCACTGAGAGCGCACGTAAAGCACATTGCCCGGTCTCCTTGCCAACATGTAGCCACTCTACCTACGGAGAGACTACGTGTCTCGTTCTGCCGAACAGTATCGGCACATCGTGAGGCTATAACATCTTGCTTCACACCTGCCGGGAGACCTTCGATTCCTCCTTGGTGCCTCATTCACCCAAAGTCAACCTGACAATACCTGGCGTCAGGAAAAAAAAGCATATATATCATCGCCGGCCTCTAAACAACTTACCTTGCTCCTATTATATGAGAAGTACCGGAATTACACTCACATATACTCCGACGGCTGCGCCCTGCCGAACAGCTCTACTGCAGTTGTAGCCATTCCAGCAAAAGCCACCACAACCAAGTTGAAAACGTCTCACTTGACACCGTCGACGGCAGCAGAACTTGCAGCACTTCAAGTCACAATACATTTTAATAATGGCGAGCCAGCACACAAATGGTTAATTTTCTTCGACCCGAAGACAGCACCGCAGTGTTTACTGTGAGCCTTTTGGTGCGGTCCGCATGAACAGTTGGCATTCGAAATCGCAGAGACCATACACCACCTGACTGTGAAAGGAGATGAAATAATTTTTCAGTGGCTACGAAGTCACTGTGGTATCATCGGCAATGAACGTGCCGATCAAGCTGCTCTTTGAGCTTATGCAGAAGACAACCGCCTATCGATCCCGCTGCCTAGGACAGATGCTGCAAGCATGCCTCGCGTACTCGCAAGCCAACGCACTACATCAGAGTGGAATTAACCACATTTTATGCAAGCCCGTTTGTACAACCTGCACCTAACCTTAAGCCTTCGACTTCCACCAAGACTTCCCCGAAGAGACACGACCCTTTTGGGTAGGCTATGGTTGGGCGTCGTGCGTACCAATGCCCACACGTTCCGCACAGAGATGGCCAAAATCGCAGCATCTGGCGATTACGGCGACGCGGAAACGATTCGTCATGTTCTTTGCCAGTACCCGTAGTACAGTGCGTAGCGACAATCACTTTCCACTGTGCTGAACCAGTGTGAAAACCAGCGTCTGCCACCGCGCTTCATGAGATTGACCGGCCTGTGTGAACGCCTGTGATTGTAACGCCTTTTCTGTTAAATGTTCATGCTTTTCTTTCTCACTCTCTTTGCCCTTTTTTCAACCCCTGAATCCCACACCCCACTGCAGGGTAGCAAACCGGAAACTCACCTCTGGTTAATCTCCCTGCCTTTCCTTTCTCGCTTTCTCTCTCCCAGCATCAGCATTCGTTCAACCTTTTTCTTAGGAACCATTCTAGCGTAAGGCGGGCCCTGCTGTGTGAAAGCACCTATCTAGTCTCCTTACCCGCAGTGATCGCGCAATGGCTATGGCGCTCTGCTGCTGAGCACGAGGTTGGGGGTTCTGTACACAGCCACGGCAGCCGCATTCCGGGGGCGGCAGAATGCTCCTGCGCTTAGCTTTAGTGCACCTCGAGAAACGCCAGGCGGTGAAATTATTTCAGAGCCTTCAACATATATACGACGTCCCCCATTTCCGGTGCGAGGTTTTGTGATGTTAAGCCCATAATTTTGCTTTATTTTGATTTCATTTTCATGGTACTTCGTAGTTATTTTTTCTCTACGCACGGTCTCCGGAAAGCGACGAGGGTGGAGGACATTCCCATCAACTACGCCGTAATATTGCAACATTACTGGCTAGAAAGAAGACAATATCCTCTACCACATCCAAAATTAAGCAAGAAGGAAGCCACCGCCCTCCGCAGACTAAAAACGAATTCTCATACCTATGCCGATATTGTGATGTACCAGACACCCTCCTACACATGGTGTTGGTGTGCCCACACCACGAGAAAAACAGTCAAGATGATGCCTCAGAACCGCTACAAGCGATCGAAGAAACGTGGGAGGCAATGTCAAAGGCACAGAACCTGAAAGATCAGCGAAGTCTGGTGGACCGAGCCCGGGCTGCGGCATTAGCCAACGACTTTCTGGACTAAGAGAGCAGCCCACCTAGGGCGAAGAAAGAACAATTTCTCGCTGTTCCTTACAATAAACGTTCATTGCTCCTCCTTTTACATTTTTCAATATATGTTGCAGCTGAGGGTCCAATACCAAATCTTTTTGTTCGCATAAGTATCGTTGTTCGCTGGTCATCCGACGTCGCTAGTGTGTCTAATGTCACCATTGGCTAGATCTTGTTCTTTCGAACAGTGGGACATTCAAGTCAAAGAATTTCTTACGGGCTGCTTCTTTATAGCGTAAAGGGTAATCACTGCGCATACGGCATCTAAATGTCATGCTTCCAGAACTCTGTTTCCGTGCCAGAACCAAGGGGATATCCCCAACATTCGCCAACAGACACGGTATAGTTGATTTTTGCGCGCTGGAGTTTCAATTTCCTGGGAAAACCTGCCGCAACGGCTGCGGCGTTGTGGGGCTGAGGTCGTGACTGCGATTTCCGGCGACGATCGTCGCCACCACGTTGTGATGGTGGCGGTAAGCAAGAAAGCATGCATACAGATACTTAGCTGTTTCGGCAGATATCCGCACGGGAATTTTTCTTTCTTAGAGTACTAGCGACAGTATGCCCCTCAGTCTACTTGCTGGCCATGTCGCGATCATTTATTGCATCGAGCTGCCTCCTTTCCAGAGCGGAATAATTTGCCGCTCACATCTATTTCTTACAGGGGCTGAATTCCGGGCTGGGTCCATACAGAAATCAACTTGTGCACGAATCGCTCAGAGACGGTGCGCATGCTTCGGGCCAGATTAAGTAAATTACGTAACAAACCTTTCACATAAAACGAAAGAAACATCTAGAGATCGTGGCCTCGTACGTGAGCGATGTACAAAAACATTGTCTTTTCGGGCCATCAAAGACGGCAACTGACAAAAAAGATGGGAAGACAGGTTTCCAAGTTAGAAAGTTTTGGGCTGGAGAAAACATGAACGGCAGCATATTTCACAAACTAGGTAAGGAAGAAGTTGATTTTGGCAAAAAGGAAAGATTCTTTCTTATTTTCTCCGCTACTAATCAACATTCTGTCGCCGATGAAATGGCAAGTACAGAGTCTTGAAAGATAATATACCCTTTGCGCAGAGTTAAGACGCAACCAAGCGTGGAAAAAAGCTTCGGGACAGGAGAGAGCATCACTTGCAACTAGTTTATTGAAAGCAGACGGGGTCACATTCATAAGCGAAGGCCTGGCCAAGTGCGCACTTGCGTTTGCACACAATAATTGTAAAAATGATACATGGCCGTATGTGACTTGCGCCGTGGATGTGGTGTACGAAATTCTACTTGATTGCGGGAGGGTGTATATATGCCAGACAGGCTGTTGCATCAAGAATACGGCAAGGGAACATGACCTTTCTGTCAAGAATAAGATTAATGCACATTTACCTATGCACTGCGATTCTTGCACGTGTGAGCCAGATATTTTCCATATCCGCATTCTTGGTAAAAGCAAAGGTTCCTTGGCACGGGAATTAATGGGGGCTCATTTCAACAACGTGAAATGTGACGCTTGTGTCAGCGATATGTCTGTGGCTTTACGCAGCCCTGAACGCCAATTTCTGCACTGTGTACTTGGATAACGATGCACGTTTTGATTATTGTGCGCAAAGGTACATGAGCATATGGCCACCTTCTCCTATAAATGTAACCCCGTCGGCTTTGAATAAATTATTTGCAAGCCACGCTCTTTCCTATCGTAAACTATTTTTCCGTGCTTGGTTGCGTCTTAACTCTATGGAATAAGATGAACCAACTAGCCCAGCAACAAGTATTGATATAATCTACCTGTAGCCATATCATGTCGTCATCTCAAGCAACCCGTTACTTGCCCAGCATGTTGCCGAGCCTGTTAACTATCATATCGGCGTGAGAATTCTCTAGTGAAGCTGAATTGTATATACGCGGCACATTGTTGTTTTGCAGTGTTACTAACCGTAATTATAGGTGAAAAAAGCACGAACTACAACTATGTGTGAATGCCATTTCAGACACGCAGTCTGTAAACTCCGCTTTTAACTGTGCTTGGCCAGTTTATTTTTTGGAAGCGCGCCAGTGGAGCCACATTCCGGTGAGAAGACTGGTTGCATGCTCTTCCCTCGCAAGCGTGCGTGACTCCAGCTATACGTGCTGACCTTCAATTACGTTGGTCAAGGAAACGGCCGGACGGATGGGTTGACTGGCTTTATACGCAGAACTGTAGGCGCGTGTACAAATTGCACAACATTTGACACATCGTAACGATACGGTCATGGTAATGTCGTGTTAGATTACTTTTGTTTTCAAGTTTCTACTGGAGGCACAGGCGTTTCAGGGCGAGCTTTGTGTGAACGTAACATCGTCGCCGATGGATATCACGATGGATATCATGCCCACGATACAGCTAAGTTGCGCGACCACCGCGTTTCCCTGGCACCATGAGCGCACACGTTGGAAACAAGCACGCAAGTAGCGTGGTTTCCAGCCTTGACCGAGGCTGTACGCGGTATTGCACGGCTTCCTGTTTAAGCGTCCCGTTTCACACTCAAAGAAGGCCGCTAAGTGAGCCACACGTGTCGACAATACCATGCTGTGTTGTGTGCGCATGTTACCCGGAATGGAGCAACCACGCAGGAGGCAGGCGTTTGAGACGAAGAATACAGGTGAAAACCGATACAAGTAGCAACGAAGTGCAGCACGCTGTTGTGAGAACGCCGACGGGTGCGACCTACTTGAGAGTGTTCCTAGCCAGTGGCAGAAGCAGAGGGGCGGAGAAATTAACGAAAGAAAGGAGGGCTAGAGAGCGAGTTGTGCGAGAACACCGAAGACTGCAAGAGGCGCTGAACCCTCCGAAAGCGAAAGGGAAGACACTGCAGAAAACCGGATCCGGACGTTCTCTCCCACCGGCGCAGCCATCTCTCCAAAGGAAAGACATCGCCCTCTGCTGCTGCGTCGTTTCTTAGACCGGACACGCCGCTAGCAGACGACACGCGAGCGACGCCGTCAACGGCTGCCCCGCTGTGGTTTTCCCGAACCCCGTCGGCCCAACCAGTCCACTCTGTGCACGCTTGCATTCGTCTGTGTCAACGTCAGCGGAAGGGGTTCTTCTCAGCTGTCTCATTCAATCATCACGTCTCGCAGGCTCTGCAAGACCGCCACCGTAAAGACCCGCCGAGACACCACGGAAATTGCATGATGCAGATCATACCCGCAATGGTCTGCGGTACCTCAATCGTCTGCTCGATGAACGGTACTCCATAACAGAATTCGATTGAACCTCAATCTGCTTTGAAGAGGACATTTGTTACAGTTCGGCGGCCTCGCGTGCGACGTGTCGCTGGTGACGTTCTGGCTGCGAACCTGGTCAAGCTGCCTTGTGGGGAACATAGAAAGATAAGAGGAATCTGAAAGGGTGAGTTTTTACATTCAGTTGCGCTCTCATTTTGCATATTTATCTTAAAACAAGAATTTATACTTTCCTCTGAATGCGCTGAGCCGCAGTATACACACATACGTTGTGCCCTTGTAGAGCAGGTAGTGCCGCTTAGTGAAGCACGCATACTGTGTGCGCGATTTGCATTCTAGCTCTGATGAAGTGCAGGTGGAGATCCCGGTTTCTAGCAGTTTATCCCATTGTCTAAAACTCCGAAATTCATTTTGCCAAACATCAGAATGAACGCGTTCCAACGTATAGCATACTCGTACAATCTGTGTTCGTATTTTGAGGCGAGTTACATTGTAGGTGAAGCGTTGACACTGCGAGCAAATGTGATCCTCTCGGACTTAATTCTATCTCGCACGGATGCTGGACTCCGCGAGTTTCTAAACTTGACCGACATTAACCTGAGAGGCTTTATGTAGTGCCCATGCATGGGTTTGCTGTCATACTTCTTTTCTTTTCTTCAATGAGAGTTCTTTATAAAAGATACAGGTTTGTGGGAGACCGGGCAGACTTGGCGCTTATATTTGGCCTGGTAACACCGGGAATGTCTGCAACGTATTTTCAATAATTTAGACATTCGAAATGTCTACTGGGCTGCGACGCACGACATTTAGTTTCAGCTCCCACCACCCTTCTCGCTCTGTCTTTGCGTAGTAGCACCGGTAAAGGACAATCGAGGAAAATTTGCAGGGTCTTCAGGGCAATTCTTTTGCTCAAATTTTAAAATAAATGTGCGCAATAAGATGTTGACACCTGTAAGAGGTATTGACTACTCTGTTTCGACATGCAAAGAAAAAGAAGGTGGTAAAAACTGTTTAATAAAGAATTCTCAATAACCTTCCATGTTGTTGTCGGAACTATATGACTTGAAAGAGCATTGGTTATGTTGAGTTCTACCGTGCCGTGTGTCGCGTCTTCGGCGAGCATCCAGCGAGGAAGCGGCCACAGCCGTTGCTTCCGCACGATAACGAATGAGCGGGCCCCCGTCGCGCGGCGATGCCGAGGAAGACGCCTTGGGTGGGACCATCCTGAGAGCGTACACACTCCCTCCACTTCCTTTTTTCGCTTCCCTCGAACTGCGCGAGCAGCACACCGAAAGCGAGGGGCAGCTACGCTCGCGTGATACGTCCCTTAAGGAAGCGAATGTTTACGGCTGATATCTGACACAGCTGCAGCTGAGGGCAACGAATAAAAACGGACCGATCGGCTGTCATCGTTTCCATGCGTCAACACAACAGCGGTTTTTAATAAACGTTCTCGATAAACTGTCGGTGGTCCTACTCAAGCCCTACACGAGTGGCTCACTTTGAATATAGGCGTTCATCAACTCGGGAAGAGTTAATTTAGCGCAAGAAGGAACAAGAAGTCGACAAGGAACATAGAACACGGGTATGGCAGCGCTACTTTCAACAACAGTAACCATTTCCGAAACTGATTCTCGTCACAGTGCAGATGCAGACTACCAGTTACAAAAATGTTGAAAAATAAAAGCGAGCCGGAACAATGGTGAACCAATTTGATACCTTAATAAAAATATTACAGCATGCGCAATAATTCAAGAAAACGGAAACATGTCCGCTGCACTTCTCATTGGGTTTAGTGTCATGCGAGGAGGTTTAGACATGAGAGGGGATCTAAAGTTTATATTAATTTCGATGCAGAATTGCAGACGGCAAATCCACGCTTTCCTGACCGTATTGTATTCGTATTAGCTTTGATTAATTCCTTCTGAATTTGTGTTCATCTTGATACGATGTCACAGACTGAAAACTGAAGTACTCTTGACCATCTTCAACACTGCATTATCAAAACACCATTTACCTTCCATTCCGATACTAAATCCAAAGTGACTTAGTGCTCGTGTCGCTAGTATGAATGTATTTTCTGCCTAAATGAACACGTTTGTGTAGCGCTATTTTCTGACACCTGCTTTTAGTTTCTTTGCATGTTTTGCTCTATTTCCATCATGCCTCCTCTTAACAGGTTTGTTCAAAGCTATATATTTTCAAACACAACATTGCCATTAACATGACGAGGTTTCTTGCTAGTTTGGAACGTCATTTCGTGCACATAACACACACACACGTGAGAGTGAAAGCTACCCACGCAGAGCATCAATAGGGAGATAAGAGTGTCGCGTAATAAAGCTACGTTGAAACAGTCCGACAGCCTGCCGACACACACTCGCCCGTAGGCGAAGCCAGCGATTTGAGCGAGGATAGAGCCAGTCCCGCGCGCGTCGAAGGCTTCAGCACTGGCGTGCGCGGCGAGTCGTAACGATGCGAGGCAGAACTTGACCGGCCACGTGAAACCTTTAACGCCAACTCGTGGATATCGAGACGGAAGCTGTAAACTCGCGCCTGGTCGCCCGAATCTGTACAGCGCTGAATTCGGTTGGTTGCTTGGTTGGCCTTTATGCTTGGCTCATACAAAGTACGGGGCATTAGTTGGTTGGTTAGTTTTTCGTTGGGAGGGAGATGCTTCCTTCCCTCTTCTCAGTGTTCTCGCCTCGCGCACGCCTCTCCCTATTTTTTTCATTTCTCCCAACCTCGCCATTCAGGAACATCGTCGTTCTCTTCTGGCGCATCACACACACGCAACATCAATGCTTCACGTCCACTTCACACGCCTCGCCAAATAGCCCAGCAAAGCATTCCGGTGGGAAACACGTGCCTTAGTCGCAAACCAACAATATTTATACACCGAGCAGAAAACAATCGCACGAAGTGTATTCAACGCTTATAAACTGTCATCCTTCAACGCCCGATTTTAGACGATATATTCCGACTAAAGCTCTTTTTATGTACCACTTGAAATTCATTGAAGAAGTGGAAGGGCAATAATGCATATTAGAAGGAATAAAATTCAGTCACCGATCATGTCAAGAAAATGCAAAAAAAATGGCGTTTATGAAGACCTACGGCTTCCTTGTTCACACGTTTATTTATAAGGCACAATTTGCCTCCAGGAGCACGAATAAAACAGGCACGTTTCCTTCCGTCCTGCTAAGGTTATTAGCCGTTGTGTGAATCAAGAGCGATTCTAGAAGAAGCCGACTAGCCGGGTCTTTTGGTAATTATATATGCGTTATTGCAGACTACGTGGTGATCATACTCACTACGCTCTCCTTACTTTTCTAGAAGTAACTAACTTAGCTTCGCGTTTGCAGTTTATTTCCGTTTTCAAATGACGTGACCTCAGACACTGTTCCTTCTATTTTAACATTCACTAGTAGCTCGACCAGCAGTGACAGGCCTTATGTACTGTGTGTGACCTGTACTGTGTGTGTCCTGCTTTATTCTTTGATATTTGTCGTATTGCTCTTTGTTTTCTCTTTCCTCGCTTTCTTGCTATCTTCCATTTCTATGTTTATGTCTCCTTTTTGAAGAGTAGGCAGTCGTACACGTTAAGGCGGCTGCGCGACTGGAAGCTCGAGGCACTTTGCGTGAATTCGCGGGCTTGTTTCATGCTCGGATAAACAATTTTATGTAGCACGTATTGAGTAACAGAAAGCTGTATCGGGAGTCTTTCATGTTACTCTACAATTTTCTTCTTGACACATTTCACCTAATTATAATATTTGATAAATTGAATAAATAATTAAGATAATTATGTAATTATGCAATCCGCAAAATATTATCTGAGTATCTCCAAGCGATGGCAAACAACATTACCTAGGTTCTGTCCAGATAGTGGCATTTTTATATCTTTAAATCTTGTTGCATGATAGTTGGGACACTCCATATAGTATATGTTTGGCTATTCTGTGCATTTATTACCATGCAGTTGGTGCTGATTTATCCTTATTTATGTCATATTTATTTGTAGGGGGTAATTAGTTATTGCACTAATGATTTTATTTTGCTTCTATTGCTACTGCGTTATCTTGGCAATGAAGTGAGGGACATACCATGAACACCATCTTTGTACTTTGTGTAAATACACACTTTTTCATAGAGTCAACAGAACTAGTCAAGCTCCTATCCTAGAGGTTATCCTACATTTCTTTGTGATGTCCGAATAAAATAATAATCTTTGTTTCTGTTGTCGGAAGTACAGGTGGAACTGTCCGTGGTGCAAGTCGCGGCAAAGCCACTATCTAGGGGTGTGCGAATAGTGATCTTTGAGACCGAATCGAATACGAATCGAAAAGTGCCAGAAGCGAACCGAACATCGAATAGTTTTCGAATAATGAACAGCCTTTATCAAAATTACGATAAAACGATGTTCGCATTTCAGTATTTTTAAATGAAAATGTTTGTACCACTTCATAGAATAGTATGAGGCGTTGCTTATTAAAGCACAAATGGAACATAAGGAGCAAACAAGCAGTTTCTTCACATGCACACGGCTCTTCAGAGAGTTCGAATGATCGCCATACTTTAATGTATGGCTACCTCAACGATGTAGCGCCCTCCACAACGTTCTCACGTTTTATGTCTGTACTATGACCGCGGGGGTTAGAATTGACCGTATTTGTGCTCCAATATTATATTTCATTGGGCACAGTTGACGTTTTCAAACATTCAAAATATATTCTAAATGTATTGGCATTTGCGAATAGTGACTATTCAATTCGAAGGCTGAATCGAATAAGACACTATTAGATTTCTTATTAGAAAGTCCCTTACTTACCCCTTACCATATTGAGTGTTCTCTTAGCTTCCGTACCGGTTAAACTGCGTAAACACGAGCGTGTGCTCGTGTTACGAGAGCGTTGCAACTCGATGTAGTGACAGAATGTTTCTTAATGCATTTCGCGCAAGACCTTCTGTATCTCAAACCTGAGAGGTCGGGGATACTGCTTTTTTTTCCCCAAATTTCTGTTTTCATTTCAAGCTTCCTTCTATTTACCCGAGCTTCAGGATGTTGTCCTCGTTCGCAGGATATAGGTAACGAAAATTGCATTCTGGGTAGCCTTGTTTGCAGTTTTTTCTGAAACGATAAACAGTTATAAAGATACTGCGTGACCTTCCGATCTTATGATAAAGCTCATAGCAGCCTATCGTACACTACCATCGGATAAAATACAAATTTTTCCTTATTTTTTTTTTATTGCATCCTTAGGTAGGAGAGGTAGGCACCAAAGGCGCGTGATAAAAGCGCATGCAGTACAGACAGATGTCCCACTTTGAAAGAGCAAACGTCGTTGCAGCTTCTCGTTCTTCGCAGCAGCCATCTGATAGTGGCAAGTGCGTAGTATAAGACAGGTAGTTCCTTCAGAGACTACTGGAAAGAGGTTCATTCACCTTTGTAATTTAGAGATAGCAAGAGCATAAGTAGGGCCACAGAAGCCCAATAAGTTGGCTAGACCATTTATGATTTCTACATTGTTGTATTATAATTCATACCCAGCGTAGATATCAAGGATAAGAGAATTATGTAGCATATGCTACGGAAGCAATATAATTGGGAACTTGGTCATGTAGAAAGACAATTCGCGCAGCAATGAGCCGCAGAAAGCGACTCCCACCAGTAGACGTTTGTTCTTTCCTTTCTAGCTCGAACACAGACGTAGCTCCAGGATGTCAGAAAATAACTTGGGCGCGCTCTCTTCACCCGATTGAAAAATTGTGGCACTCAATATGCTTTTCTTTGTGACGAAGGTCGATACCTTAGCACACAAAGTTGACATTTATTTTTGTGGGGGTAACCCGTACGTTTAACTAACGGCTTCACATAACTGTCTGGCGGTTATTGAAGGCCTTAACTTTCGTGGTTATGCGGAGGTAGTAGCAACTCAGGGGTCTATCCCACGCAATCCAGCTTGATTTATGACTGTGACGCGTTGCAGAAACTATAACTATAGGCTCTGCAACTGATTTCAACCGCCGCAGTATGTAGCAGCAAAAGAGTGTACACAACGCTCAAGACATGAACATAAAGATCACCAGTCATTGCGTACGATCGCCATTTTTCTCAGGAACAACGGCTTATCTTTGATTTCTGCAAATGCGCTTATTAGTCACCGGCGTTTGAGACCGACCGCTTGGGCAGGGCACAGACACGGCACGAGAGGCGTTCTCCGAGCAAAAGCGCTGGAAATAGCATGGCCCACTGTGGCGCCCTTCTTCTTCGCTGCAATTTCTACTAGCTTATACTGCAGGGTTCGCGTTCAGGATGAGACCTCAGCCGCTATTCCTTCCATGTCTATTTCATTTCTGCTGTTTTTTGCCTTTTTTGCAGCAGTTGTTCTTCGTACTTTTATCAAGTGCTACGCTGTTCGCGCGTCGACGAAAGGGGATCATTACCGCCCTTGCTAGCCTCGATCGTTGCCCCGAAGTGCTCGTGCCGAAGGCTAATGCGTCAGTATTTGTGGTGTCGGTCGAAACCCACAAACAAGTTCTGTTGCCATATTATGCGGATGTGGTTACATCCCGAACTCTCGGCAATACGCGAGAGAGGAACACGCGCATGGTTCGCTCCGGTCTGACGTGAGTGACCTTCTCGCGGATGCTCCTGCGGAGTACAGCGTGCCAGCCGGGGCAGCGTCGTCGTTCTTTCGTTCGCAGCGAGCGACTCAACGGCCGCCCTACCGATTGTTGTCCGACCCGGGAAAGCCCGCGAGCTGGCGTTTACCTTGACACAGCGATCGCGGTGAACGTACCCCGTAATGTCTTCAAGGTCTCAGCGAACTCTTGCCGGCCTATCGGCCTTTAGACCCGTCTTCGCCGACAGCTGGCCGCGCCACCCAGTGTGCGTTCGCTGCCAACTCACCTCTCTTTGCGTCGCCATAATGTTGCGAAAGCTTAAAGCGTATGATTTTTCCATCTCATCTTAGAAAGGGCGTCAAGTAGACTGAAAGTAACGCAGTATGTGTGATTGTACTGTACGAAAAAGCCTGCTTGGTGACAGTCATGGAAATTACGTGGTAGTTTACAGCTCACTGCTGTAGTCCAGACTAGAGCGCTGCACGGACCCGAGCTGGCGCGAAAGCCCTGGCTGGGAAAAGCGATTTCTGGTGACCCTGGGTTGAGCCCGAGCCGTTGCCTGGGCTCTTTCAATGATGGACGTCAGTTGGCCCCTGGAACATTTGCACCGGTCCGAGGCATTCTGTGCAACGCTCGGGGGTCAATTTGGGAAAACTGATTTTAGTTTGCTTAGCAAACAAATGAAAATGGTTCTTGCTTTTCTTTGTTTGATTTCGTTTTGTAAAATCTTTTCTGATTCTCTTTTTTTTTTTTTTTTTGCTGCTACAAGAACAACGCTTGTTCTCGCGAGATAAAAGTGATATATGCAAGAAAACGCTCTGAATACGGCCTGACAGTTAGCACTATTTACGATTGCATTATTTCGCCGCTCTGAATACAGATATTGTATTGCGATCGCGTTATTCTTTCTCCTTTTTTATTTATTACACCACATGGACGATTGCTTTATGTCACAGCAGTACATATAGGTAGTCGCCGCTTTAGCAGGTCTCGCAGTGTTCTTCATGAAGCTTAAATTTATGCATGAGAATGTGTGAAATTTATGCATGCGCTTAGATGGCTTGGTAAGAGCCGTGCATTTCTCACCTTCATTTTTCTGGTGGCTAAGTTGGAATATGCGCGTTTGAGCTTTCAGCTGTTTTTGTATTTAACAAATGTGAAGCTCTTTCTTTCTGCAAGGATTAAAGCCATTTTACTGCGGCAAAGAAGAAGTGCTCGCGCCGCCCCCGTCGCGCTGTCATGACGCGCGCGCGTAGCCCGCACATAGAGGGTCGTGTTTAGCTGCAAAAGCGTCAAAGGCAATTCAGTCACGCTGGGTATGAAGCCAGGCTAGCTAGTACTCCATCGTGTTCCACGCTGTGTAACAAAAGCAATGACCCTAGCGATCCGCATAATCGGCTCTGCCGTAGTGAGGGCAGCATATTGGCTTCTATATAGTGCATCTGACATTTGCGTTGTGCGCTCACACGCTATCGTTCCGAAGTTGTCTACTCACCACACCGTGGCGCATACACTGGTCTGGGCGGAAAGAACAGGAAACGTCAAGCTAAATCTAGCGCTGCCAAATGCTGACAGGTTTACCAGTTTTTCTTCTGCCTCACCTCGTGCACCGTCGAGGTACGAGGCCAGTAACGCCGTTGCCAGCATTCCTCACGCGACAGCCTAGTGGCGCGGCAGCAATGTGTTAGCGGACGCTGTTCCTGTTGCGCTGCACCAGTAGTCTGGGGTGCTATTCTCGACACGCATGGCGGCTGCACGGCCGCCATTATCCGCCATATTTACTCTCTGATTGGCTGTGGAGAGCTCACGCGCCCTAAAATTTGTGCCGGGAAACGGAAGTTTTGCGAAATGTCATTTTGCGTTTTCATCAAGATGACGAAACGTGACGTGGAGCTGCAAATTTTATGGACTAATACATTTTTTTGGTCCTTGGCAGATATATTGTGATGTTAGCGCTTCAAAATGAATGTGAGCGGTAGCGTGCAGAAGCCAGTGCAATGCATCTGCAATTGCGCGAATATGTGGTGGCGATCCAAGATATGCGCCATGCCAGCTAGCTGATTGGCTGAAGGAATATCTCCTGAGGGGCGTCACAGGAAGGGCTGTTTCGTAAACGTCATTTTGACGATGCGTGACGTTGCGCTGGGCCGCCATTGCTGAGATTTTCCGCCATAATTTTTGCTGCGACGAGCCGCGCGAATTATGCTAATGAGCAGCCATATGCAATGACAGCCGAGAGGAATGCGTATCGCCACATTTTCCCCGCCGTTTGGCACCACGAAAATCTTTTGTTCATAACGCGTGCTCATAGTATTTGCATTGCTTTCGGGTAGTGTTGGCATTTGTGTTTGGGGCCATCATTTTTTAAAAGAACGCGTTTATACGAAATAATATTGGTTGAACATAGCAAACTTTCGGCAATGTTGTCCACTTTTCACTGCTGCATTTGTATTGTAATCAAGATTAATGCCTTTTCGCACAATCAAAAGTTATGACAACGGCCTCTTTCTAATTTATAAAAGGAAATGTACGCAAGGCGGCGCCTTGGAAGTTTCCTCCCGCGGTGCGAGTAACCAGCGAAATGAACAAGAGATGGCAGCGCCGGCGCTTCCGTCGCGCTAGTGGATATCTCTGGCGCGCGCAACGCTATCGGTGATACTCGGCCGTTTCTCAGCCAGCCGAGCCGGGCTGAGTCACTTGCGTTTCACGAGATAGCGATAACCTGGCCTAGAACGTGCGCGCATCACCACTGGTAGGTCGCGTATGTTGTCTCAAGCAAGAAAACAAGCGCGTTGGCGCCAACATGCGATGACTCATTCCATTTTCCGGCGACACGCATTCCAGCTATTGAAGCAGACGACGGCTTGTACGCAGCAGACGACGGAAGCGAGAAGCGTTTTCGACGGAATAATCATACGCTTTGATATAGCTGCTTTATTTTTACTGCGGAGGAAAACTGTTTTGCTTTACCGATAACGCTACATTCAGTGCCTTCATTTCAGTTTCTTATGCGAAGCGTCAAGTTGGCGTCACGTTACGTAAGCAAAACTGGGCCACCAGCGCCATTTTGTTTGCGTCGCGCCTACGTCACGCACCGAAGAAAATGGCGGAATGTCCAGAATAGCGCCCCTGGCCTGCTGCGTGGCGCCATGCGTGTCGCCCCCGCGTATTAGACAGTTTTAGTTACACGTACGTAGAGGCTTCACGTACGCAAACGTGAAAAGCCTACGTACCTTACGTGCACGCCATCTGAAACGCTTTTAGCTACACGTACGCGACGCATGCCAAGAGCTACATCTATCGGGAAATGTGAACACGGCGGTAGCCAATTCAATCCTGTCGCCGTGTTTCGATGCAAGCTGTCTGCGCGCGCGGCCCGCTATTGCTTGTTCGTGATCTCGCGGAACTCCCGCGCGAAGCTGTCCACGTGCGCAAGAAACGCACGCAAAGAATTGAATCTCACGTACGTCTGTGAGACGCGCGCGCGCCCGCTACGTTGTACGCATGCGCACTGCTGACACGTAGAAGATCTACGTACGCAAAGCCTCTACGTACGTGTAACTAAAACTGTCTATTGTTAGAATAGCGTGCGAGGAGCCAGAGAGCGCAACGCTTAACCTCGCTATCGCTCTCAATGCTTTGAATTATGGCGAATCTGTCTTATTTTACACGTGCGCATAATTCTGGCAGTTTACAAAAAGAGCTGTGCACACACACACACACACACACACACACACACAAACGCACACGCACACGCACACGCACACGCACACACACACACACACACACACACAAGAAACAATTGGCATTGCCGCAGTTTCTTAACCTAGGTTTTGCTTCTTGTCGACCTTTGCAGCTTAGCTGTACACGTCCCTTGTAGGAAAAAGCTGTGCGCAATGTTTTGTTGTCAATGCATGTAGTTGTATGGTAACATAATTAAGAGTTCGACGAAAGTTCGTCTGGTCAGGCATGGAAATGAAGGGATTACGGCCACTGACCAAGTCTGAGGAATAATCTGACGTTTCGGAACCACGTACGGGTTCCTTGTTCACTGAATTGGACATGAAATCGTCGTCACTTATATAGCCAGCACGTGACGTAATGAACGTGCGTAAACGGCAGGCATAGTCCCTGGTATCCGGTTCATTGTAGCTGGCGTCGATTGAATGATAGGTATTCTAGCAGCCGTCGGGATGACACGTTCTTTTCTTTGGCAACAACAGTGGCATTGTCCCAGTCAATCTTCTGATTATGTTCATGCGCATGCTCGGCAATGGCGTTCGTCGTGTGGCTATTATTTCTTACATCACGTTTATGTTCCTTGAGGCGTCTGGAGAACTTCCCTGTTTCACCAATATATACTCTGTGGCAATCAGCGCCTGGTATCTTATACACATTTCCTGGGAATGATTCAACAGGTAACCGGTCTTTGACATTCATGAGCTGGTTCCTGAGCTTGCTGGTCGGGATGTGGGCAATGCGCAAATCGTATTTCGAAAATACGCGTGACAGTGCCTCGCTGATTCCTTGGACGTAAGGGATGGCTGCACGTGCACGGATTGTCGTGTTGTTCTCCGAGCTTGGCTCTAATATCCGCTTCTCGGTCCTTTGTATGAAACGACTAGGGTAGCCGTTGCGGGTTAGTTCACGGTGGATCGTCTGTAATTCCTTTTTTAGTGCATCGTCGCCTGAGCAGACGCGTACGGCACGTGTTATCAGGGACGACACTACGGATGTCTTATGGCCGACAGGGTGACAAGAATTAAACTTAAGATAACGACCTGTGTGTGTAGGCTTCCTGTATACCGAGAAGGCGAGAGCGTCCCCATCCCGACGAACCAGTACATCCTCCAAGAAAGGCAACGAGTTGTCCCTCTCGTGTTCCACAGTGAATTGTATGTGCGCATTTTGGGCGTTCAGGCAGTCCAGGAAGCGTTGGATGTCTTGTTTCTTCAAAATACAGAAACAGTCATCCACGTAGCGGTAAAAAACTTTAGGTGCCGGGTTGAATGTGGCCAGCACTTTCCCTTCCAAGGCGTCCATTACTAGATTGACCGTGGTGACCGATATTGACGCTCCCATTGCCGTGCCATGCGTTTGCTGATAAAGGCTGCCACCATAAGAAAAATACGTGTTGCTTAGACAAAACCGCAGCAGCTCGCTGAGTTCGGGGACGTCGAAGGGGGTGCGACCAGGAAGACCACTGTCTGCTTCTAGGGCTTCTTTGCATGTGGCTACTGCCATATCCACTGGGATACTAGTGAAAAGCGATGTGACGTCGAACGAGACCAAGGCGTCATCTTCACTCAACGTGATGTCCTTTATCTTTGCTACAAATGCGGATGAGTTTTCGACGTGCGTCGAGGTCTTACCGGCAAGAGGGCTCAACACCTGGGGAAGGTAACCCGATAGTCGGTAGAGTGGTGATCTGGTGAAGTCGACGATAGGACGAAGTGGGACGTCAGGCTTGTGGACTTTTGGCAGGCCGTAGATTGCAGGGGTTGATCCGATCGTGCAGAGCAAACGGTGATAGAGACCCACGTGGTGCGGAGGGACCAACTTAAACAGCCTGGCCAGCAATTTTTGGAGTTTGGTTTGTAGTCTGCTTGTAGGGTCATAAGCCAGAGGAGCGTACGTATGATGGTCTTCGAGAAGGGCCAACATCTTCTTGTGGTAGTCGCTCTTATCTAGCAGGACCGTGGCGTTGCCTTTGTCGGAGGGTAGAATGGCGATGCTACTGTTATTCCGTAGGCTTTGAATGGCTTGCTTCTCCTTTACCGACGAATGCGTTCTTGCACCGTGTCTCCGCATACCGAAAAGTACACCAAAGCACATTCAAAGTACATGTACAAAGTACAAGTACAAAGTACCGGACACCAGGGACTATGCCTGCCGTTTACGCACGTTCATTACGTCACGTGCTGGCTATATAAGTGACGACGATTTCATGTCCAATTCAGTGAACAAGGAACCCGTACGCGGTTCCGAAACGTCAGATTATTCATCAGACTTGGTCAGTGACCGTAATCCCTTCATAGTTGTATGGCAATGTCTTAGAACAAACCGCGTAGACCACGATAGTTTTAAGGCATTTATAGACTAGATTATGGAGTTTTACGTGCCAAACCCACTTTCAGATTATGAGGCACGTCGTAGTGGGGGACTACGGAAATTTGGAATACCTGGGGTTCTTTAACGTGCACCTAAATCTAAGTGCACGTTGCCTTCCCATTTCGCGCCCATCGAAATGCGGCTGCCGTGGCCGGCACTCGATCGCGCGACCTCGTGCTTAGAAGCCCAGCACCAAGTATTCATATACTAAGTTCCTATAGTCGCGAGCCCGGGCTGGGCCTGGTCATGCAGGCACGTGTCTGGGCAGGGGCGAAGTCGAAAAAAATTATGGCCATTCAGTGCTCGAGCCCATGTATTATAAAGCAGCGTTAAGTGCACTATAAATTCAGAAAATACGCAAGGCGGCAACTTTCGTAGCTTTGAATATTGGTGGCGTGAATGCTACCGATGTTCCGAAAAAAAATAATAATGTGAAAACGTTGAAGCTAGCTACGAAAAATGTTTGAGCACATATTGCATAATTCCTTAAAAAAAAGATACATTACAATTACTTTAGCTATGTCACACTTTCTAGTGGGCACCCATATCAAATATTATTTTACGGCTTTCATGAAATCACCACAGTGCATAGGTCAGTTTTGCGAAAGTAACACGCACAAGTTATTCGTATAATTGGGACTGGCACATAGCATGTTAGTTCTGTTTGCTTCATATGTCCCACTTGATGCAATTAACAGAACTGTGATGTCTCTTTTCATACACGAAGTAGAGTGTTCAAAGAACGCTTGGATTTTTTAATGACTTCTAGCTTTCTGCATAATATCGACGAGGCCAAGTTATGCCTACGTATGCAACAGACCTCATCAAAATTAGTATTAGTAGTATACCTCTAAATTTAATTATTTGAATATGTTTCGATATGATACCTTCAAATGTGAATGTTCCTCTTAAAAAACCAACGTATCTTAACGGGACAACACTAACGCTTAATAGGTGTAATGCGGTATTGACTATTGGTAGCCTGATTTCCCAGTGTCGCTTGATACGACCCTGGACTAACCACGGTAAGTGCAAATAGTTCTCGTTTTTATTTATTAAATGACAATATCCTGAGAAAATAAGCCACGGTAGGCGGGCTATCACAATCTACAAAAACACTCCAACAACTAAAGAATGCCAAAAAAGCAATATAATAAAGAAACAAAGGCAGACAGCGGAAGAACAGCGGAATCATCACATAACTCAAGTATATATCATGTTGTTCTATATGTGTAGCCTAAGTACCAGCGTGATGGTGGGATGAAGGTGCTCGTAATGAAGGAAACTTTATGTTTTAGCAAGCAAGCTGTGGCACTCCAATCGAGTTCTGCGTTCCATAATTTTCTTAATGGGCAGTGCTTAGTCATAACACATATCTAAGCAGCGGCGCTGAAACGTTTGGCCATCTCGGACCAAGTCCGATTGCCTGGCCTTGGCAGAAAATTCGCGCTGCTGCACAAGGCGCTTAGGCGAGCTAGAGGCATTTGCGCAATCCGAATACATCAGAGGATTGCTGGAGATAAAATATTCAGCCTTTATTGAAGGTGCTCTCACATTTACAAATGGGGTGAACATGCCAACTCACTACTCAGCTTCGAACACATTCATTAAAGCACCGGCCACACAAATATTAGCATTCTTCGAAGGGTATTAACCCAAAATGAATGCGCAGTAAGCTTGCTACCGGAAAACTGTTATCTAAGCAATGGGCTTGGACAAACAGTCGCAAGACAAGCGATTGCTTGTTTTGCAAATGCGCCTCGCTCGCGCCAGGCGGCGCTTTATGCCAGCGCAGACTGCCTTCGTACCATCTGTGTTGTATGAAGGCTCCCTGTAACGCACGAGCGGGCTCAACAAAGAAAAACAAAACTCGGGCGCCGCGGCGGACCGATTTAGAAGCTGGCGTTGTGGAAGACGAACGTGGCTGGAGCTGTACTGCCGTCAGTCGGCCGAGTGGCTTCTAACTCTGCGGGAAATTACGGAACGCAGCCAGAGGCCAGACCTGTAGACGTCCGGCGCCGTGCACGAAGTGGCCTGCGAAGCCTTTCGCACTCGCACCACTTCAGACCGGTGGCCAGCCCAGCGCCGAAACCATGGGTCCAGAGGAGGAGCAGGGGATCAGTGAGATATTAATGCTTCCTTCGACAGCCTCGCTTTTTTTATTTGTGGTTGTGCGTGTTATTGGCTCTGTATAGACGCAGGATTCAGGCACACATTTACTGCCGACTGCCAAGTGCAGCACACATCCCATTGAGCAAAATGCGCGCTTTGATCGGTGATCAAATGAAAAAGTACTCTGCCCTCATTACAGCGCAGTAATGTCGCAGCATAACATGAACACGGTATTGCCGCGCACAGCCAAGCCGAAGTTATGTTGGAAACGCTCTTCGTGTGGTCGACGCTTTTTTGCACGTGCTAAGTGACTATCCTTGCGTTGCTGAGCCCGACGTCGCGATATCAATGCGAGCCACGGTGGCGACGCGGGGCAGCGAATGCTGCGCTGCCGCAGGCACTGCAACTGAGTACGAAGTCCGGGGATGCCGCTTTACCAGCGACCATTCTTTCCTAGCGTACACCGAAACCGCACGACACCCGTTCTCTGGCGACCGTAGAAACAATGAAAGTAATCACCGCAGCTCGCATAGCAAGGTACATGCCTCGTAAATTTAGGCGCGATGAGTGTAAATGAATTAAATATACATTACGGATACTTGAACACGTTAATGACAGCCTGATATTTTGTGACGACATTACAATATCGTTCCTAACAATAAAACTCTTTTACGTGCGATGCTCCTAAGCTTCTAAATATTTCGCGCTTTCAGACACGCAGTCCTATCGACGGTTGAACGAACATGCGTATGAGTAGATAGACGGACGGATAGATTAGTCGCTGCTTTACTATACAAAATTATCCTCGCTCGTCTTGTGGCATTTTCTCCGCCTAATTGACTGACGGTCATATATTCTGCATTTTATTTCCATGATTTCAACATATTTCCCCGATTGATGGGCTGGTCCATATCGTATATCACAGATACATGAGATGATTGGGTCATTGAAAAACCCAAACAGCAGTAGCAAAATTTTCTTTGCACATCTTTTTGATCCCTGAGGGAACAAAACCTTTTCTGGACAGTTCAGGTGCTCGAAATGAGCGGCTCCACCAGCGGCCAAGAACGATATATGCTACGTGCGATATATAGTTTTTAGTGCGAGTATATAATGCGCGGCGGTCATCTTGAAACAGGTGCTGCGCGTCAAGGACGACATGAAAAATAAATATTCTCGACCATAACCTTAGTGTGGAGTATTCGGTTTATTGCTTTAGCAGACATGTCAAAGGCGCGAAACTGAGACTATGACAGGAGTAACAACAGCCACATATACGAGGGCCTTCACTAAGTGTTGGCTTGGGATAGTTGGCTAGGTTCTATGTTTGAAAAACACCTAAAGGGCACACGGTATGAGACTAGAACACAAGCGTTGTGTTTGTGTCCTTTGTTCATTCGTATTCGTCTTTTATGCTGTTATCAAGTACGGCAAGTAGTTTTGCGAACCTGTTACCTCTGGGATTTTAGTGATATTTCACCGGATATCTCTCCGACCAAGGATTGACGGTAATGACGCCGATGTCAATTTCTTACTGCGTCTTTGCGCGAACGACGCATCGGTAACAAGCTTGAATACCCGTGCAGTCGAAGCAAAGGACTTTAGAGCACACACGAACTAGTCACACTCTCGGCCGATCGCGTTCAAGGGTATACTTTCACTTTTGCGTCACGTGGGGTCTAGCGCGACGCCTCCTTGGTGCGACGGGCGCACCGGCTCGTGCCAATGCTCGAACAATGAGTGCGCTCTGAAGGCGATATCCCGGAACGTGAAGGCGAGCCAATCCAGCCACGTGTGCCGAAGAAGGAAGAAGTGACAGTCCTTCGCGTTATTGATTGAGTGCACAATGACCCGATTCTCGAGCCATGCCTCATTGTTGGTGCGTGCCACGTTTTGAAGGCACATCATCATTGCTTTCGCGCAACGCCCGCGTTCAATATGGCGTGGCGTTGCAAGATGGCTCGCTGCTCTTCGCCGCTCTGCCGGTCTTGTCATATCTCTGAGATTAGTGAAGGCGGGCGGCCTTCACTAATGACATGCCCGGCATCAGAACTGGCTGACATTTTCTCTTGCGAACTATTCTAGCGTAAGAGCTTTTTGTGAATACGGGCCCTAATAAACAAAACAAAAACGGGTCTTCCCATAGTTTTTTCGCTAGTTGGAATTTGTGCACCAAAAAACCTCGTCTGCTTCAGGCTAAAAGGGCCCAGAGAGCGGCAACTTCATGCTCGGACAGGACAGTAATTACTTTGTTCTCTTGAAGGCTATAACATCTACTAACCTTATCGGAGGTCTCTATCAGAATCTTGAACACTAAGATATTACCAGAGAGCCCTTAAAATGTACATCCATTGCGCGCTATTCTGCAGGCTGATAGCAAAGAGTATTGACCATAATGCTATTTTTCACTCTATCCTTGGCGCCTCATTATTTAAAGTCATTTGTCTAAAATGGAAATTAGTTCCTGTAGGCAGTCGCCGTCATTGTCGTAGTTCTGGTAGAGCTAATTGGGAAGAATGTTGGGAGCCACGTTAGTCAGTCCTAGGGACACGTTTCAAACATGTATTTTTGTTTCATTGTGTTCTTGCATGTGTTATGTTATACTGCACAATAAGCAATCCCCCATTAACCTATTATTTTAAAGCATATATTGCGGACCAAGTTATACGATCATTTTCTATAGTCCGATTCTGTCGTTTCATCATTTAAAATGAACGGCAAACACATGTGTAATGCTCTGAGGATTTATAACGGAAATAATAACATTTAGAAGCACATGCGTCACTGCACGAAAAGCGACATAACACGTTCATGCACCGGAAGTGTCGCAGAGTGAAAGTGCCTCAAGATTGGCTTTAATGACAATCTTGATTGCGACAAAGGGCCGCCAGGCGACGGCCGCTAATTGGTGTTTCTTGCTCTCGTGAGTGAGCTTGGCGCACAAGACCGAGTTGACCTCCCTCGCATCTGGAATTGCTGGAACGATTCATGACCTTAACTGTTGTATTGTAGGCTTTTCCATTCATTTTATTGAAATGTTCTGATGCTGTTGCAAGGACTTTATAAATAGGCGCCTGCTAAATGCAAGTGCACTGCTGGGGAACATCTATCCCGCTTCGACCATTGCTAAGGATTTCCTCTGAAGTAAACTTTACAAACGGGAGACCATGTGGTCGAAAGTGCATAATTGAACATGAGTTTCTAGAATAATCAGTAGCAACACCGCCGAAGTAACAAATTCTCATCCGCTATTAAATGCGCCTTCGGGCTTTGTGGAGGGTCGTCTCTTGTTGGGGTTATGAGACGGTTTTATTAGCGCGCTCGCGAAAACAACATCGAGGCAACAGCTCCAGGAAAGGGCGAGTGTTTTGTGCGATCACCTGCGACGCAGTAAAGTGTGCACCACGTGACGTAGGAGTTCCAACACAATGGTGTCCCACAGCGCACATCGCGCCAAGGCGCACCACTTAGATATGCGAGCTGGTGGGGCGAGGCCTCCATTGTTTTTCACACCCCGCTTTTGTTCCCGCTTGGCGCGACACGCTGCTCCTGTGGCGTCTGCATCCGCACAACGTAGTTGCTCTCGGGCGTGCCACACAAGCCCCATACAGAGACGCGCGTTCGGCTACGAGTGTGTCCTGTGTGTTCCCGTCTTGGCGGCATGTTTTCAGCATTGAAATTAAACTGTATAGCTTCACATCTCCATATTGTACATTTGGTCACGAGAAACGGCGAAGTGCAGCTAGGGCTCCGGATGAATTTCGACCACCTGGGTTCTATAAGGGACCCGAAATTTGAACATAGTAACAAAACGTCGGCGATCGGTAGAAGAGGCTCCAGTGAATATGCGCCAGATATTATTGCACCTCATACAGCAGAGAATTTAGAATCTCCTGTCAAAAACAGTGAAAGATCGCTCGCTCTCGCCTTCACAGTGCCTCATGCAGCGTCGCAAGCAGCGAAGCCCACCAAGGGCTATTGGCTGGTTTCGCGTTCGCAAGAACACTCCCAGTAATACTATTATTGCTAATTTTGAGTTAAATAAATGAAAATTATGTGCGTCTGCTATCCCAGAATGACAGAAAAAAAGCATTTCACTTTTGCTCTGCTGGTCTACACGCGACAGTTGCGCGTGGCTGCGTCGACTGCACGTGGCCTCGGAGATGGCCGCGGTGTGCTGCGTGGCGTCCATGAGCCGCGGCCGCCACGGGGTCCCGCGACGAGCTCTCTCGACGGCGAGACGCTAAACGTTTAGGCAGGCCCTTACCCCTTTGCCATTTCTCCCGTGTAGCTTTGAGCGCGCTAGCGGAGACGAAAGGGCAGAGAAAGCCGCTCTTTGGTGCGATAATTACGTCTAACTCCGCTTATAGGAGGAGAATTCGACAAACATCAGTGGCAATTAGGGCATTGAAAATCTAAGCTATCAGATTCCGCATTTCTTAGACCAACATCCTTTTGTAGCTACCTTAGTTGAGGAGATCGGCTCGTACCATGTTTTTAAATGAAAGGCACATTCATATTTATTATTAATGTAAATATAACCCTTGTCATGTTCTCTAAAAGTAGCTCCTCTTTTTCATTCTACAATTTGTGTCATAATTGAAAGTCGCGAAAATCAATCTTTCGTTCGCCGGCGTTAATATTGTCATCTGTTTGCTTCCACTTGTATACTTTTTGTGACTTATTTAAATGTAATATATTTATTTATGCATATTTATGTAAAAGAGCGTTACTGTACACACCTACTTCTTGTGTCTTATGTCTATTGTTTTTTTTTCTGCACGGTTATAGCTTTTGTGAAATTGCCACACAGAGCACTGTGTCATTTTGGTAGTGAATTTGGGCTTTCGGGGAGCAGGCGCCCTGTCAAGCTTTCTTGCATTTTCGCCGGTCCCCTAGGCAACCGCTTATTTTTTTCCTAGTTGCCTGAAATAGACTTCAAACTTCAAATTTTTGAGGCAGGAGATTCGTGAGGCGACGTCCTTTAATATTGATGTTATCCTATGATTAGTTAGAAAAGTGTATCAGTGACTCCTTAACGTGCGCCCAGCCCACAGCACGGCACACCAGCGTCTTTGCATGTCGTGCTCATCGAAATAAGGTCGCCGCGGCCAGGGGTCAAACACGCGACCTCGTACTCAGCGTCATGAGCCCTGCGCGTCTTTGCTCGGCCATGTTCGCTGCATGTCTTCTTCGAGCGAGAAGAAAGATTAAGTAAAATGACAGCACATTTGTGCAGCCTTGGATAATCGCAGCCCAATTTCAGGTGAAGCAGTTTTTTTTAGTTGTTTACTTACGAATATTGGTTGTCTGAAATTAAACCAGATACATTAAAATGCCGCCTGCATATCACTAGACCGTTGGAAACCTTGCCCAGCATATAAACTTTTCGAGTACTTATGAAATAGTTACTGTCATATTGACAAAACTACGATGTGATTATGACGCACGCCGTAATGGGAGACTATACGAATTAATTTTGATCACATCGACTTCTTTATTGTAGCCCTAAATCTAAGTACACGACTATTCTTGCATTTTGAGCACTTGTTAAGATATTTTTTACAGAGGCAGTAATTCATTCGCACACATTTTATTTCGAGAGAACATTGTTATCGCTCAGCGTGCGACACGCCCGCATGTATCGGAAGTTTCTCGAATGTTATCGATGTTTCTACCCACAGTCTGTTGTCACCCAAGCTTGTGTAGTCTGATTACATGTGCGACACGAATTGTGTAGCATTTTCTGGAAGACACGCAGGGACCAGCGATTATTCTGGAAGCTTCGGTGGCTCATGTATAAATGCCGACAGATGAGATTTTCGACGATGGGCGACTGTGTTCGCCGCTATCGTTGTCCTTTAAGTGCAGCCTGCTTCTGAGGGCACAGATTCGCCCAATTAAATGCTGGTTTCGTCAATCACAGTTTCGCTACCTTCTTCACCCTCTCTACTACGTGACAATATATATAAAGTCCATTACAAGAGATCGGAGTGAGTGAGCGAATAAACTATTTTGGAGGACAAACTGTTGATGCACGAAGGTGGGTGGCCTCCCTATTCCAGGTAGCCGTGGCCCTGTGCTGATAGACTGGGCCTGTTCACCAGACGTAGCTGGTCCTCAGGACTTGGGTTTGTCAGCTGGGTCTCCCACTGATCTTCTGTTGGTGCTTGGATAGACTTTGTCCACGGCTCTTTTTTTTTTGCATTCCCAGACCATGTAGTAAAGGGCGTTTGGTGTATTGCAGAATTGTCAATCTCTTGCAAATTTTGAGGGGTACATCGCGTGTAGTTGTGCCGTGGAGGTAATTTCCCATCTGAAGTCGGTGTAGTATAACGGCTTCTTTGTTTAGCTTGATGTGTGGTCGCGGATGCTGCATGGTGGCGGATGGTGGCGGATGGTAGCGGAAAGGTTACACCTTTCCTCTCTGTAACCAAGTCCTTCATGACCCTGCCTACTTGGCCGAGACAATAGCTGTGTGCAAGTGTCCTACAAGCGTGGCGTCTTGGCATCTTCGCCATGGTACGTGTCCAGAAGTATTTATGGCTCTGTGCGAAATTTTCCGTCCCATGGTCGGCCGCACCAGAAGGATTTGCAAGATTTTGCGGTCCCAATGGATGAGCCAGGCCAGGATGCTGCGAGACTGCCTCAAGTTCGTTTGTGGTTTTATGAAAGGAAGACAACGTGAGTACCGTCGATACCATGAGTGGTCTAGGACAAGCCAGTCTTCGCTGGAATTCCTCTGGCGCAACGCCGGCGCAACCTACCTCCCGACGAGAAGAGCCCACGACAAAAGTGCTGAACCTGACCGATATTGTCGTTCCAGATAAGCAGATGAAAATTCTTGAATGAGGCCCAAAGTTCTGCCTAGAACTATGCCTAGACCCAGCCAATGAAATAGCCGCCGTTAGATCAGTGTCCAGGCACGTAGAAGAAGATGAATATTCAGGTGCATTTCTGAGTGCGTTGACGTATTAGTCAAATCTCAAGGAAACCGGAATGTCAGTGTGCACAAGATTCAACCCCTTGTACAATTCTTAAGAAAAAATGAAGTGAAATTGTTGACCGCTGTTAAAGAAGGGCACTTCGTCCTCTTAACGGAAGGGCAGTTTTCTGGGAAAGTCTCGACTGCCTTAACAAAAAACTTCAAGGAGGCACACGTCGAACCTTAGAAAGTCAAAGATCAAGCAAAGAAATTGTTGCTGGAAGTACAGTGAACAAAAGCCAGGGGTTGAACCTTGAGGTTTTAATACCAAAAAAAAGAAGAATAAACCTGAGCAACCTTTGCACATAATTGTGTGTCTGAGAGAAACACTTGACAACATGTAGTCTCTGGTTATATTCAGAAGAACTTAACAGGGCTCCAGGTAGAAGACCCGTTCAAAGTAAAGAACTCAGAAGTCGTTAGGTTGTTACAAGAAGGGGTGTATCCAGCATGCACAACCTTCAGCGTTGACGTCACATCTTTGTAATATTCCCTTCCTGGAAATCAGCTGATGAAGACAATAAAATATTGCATTATGGATAACGATGAGTTAAAGTGTAGGAATGAGAGTGGCGTCCCGGTTCAGTCATTTCTCGATTCTTGCTTTATTGTTTAAATTCCAGATTCGTTATCTGGGATAATGAAGTTCTAATTCAGAAGCAAGGGGTCTGGATTGGCTCTCAGGTTGCACCAATTCTAAGCGAGATCTCTCTCGGCAGTGTTGACCGTGCGCTGGAGAGCGTCTTGGCAGGAACAATGATCGAGTGTTTTTGGCTTGTTGATGGCTACTTGGTTGTTATCCGCTCTCAAACAAGTTCCAGAAATATTGGCGCTATTCTTGCAGCCTTTGATAAAGAAGGAATGGGTCTCGTATTTACTCATGAATAGCCAAATAATAATGAAACTCAATTTTTGGATTCACAGTTAGGATTAACAGCACAACATACTTGTTGGCAATTTAACTCCCGGTCAAACAAACCAATTTTAATCTACGCGTCAACACACTAAAAAAATAGTAAAAGAGGCATGACGTGTTTAGGTTCCACACTTGGAAAGTCAGGCCACCACCTCGCTAATCTGACTTTTTGCAACAGTTTAATCGTCTAGAAAGGGCCGGTTTTCCAAAATGTGTTGTTGTATGAATGTGCGAAGGACTAGTGAAGAACATAAATAAAGGGGAAGCAGCCCAGAAACAGATCGAAACGGTAAAAAAGTTTGCAATCATCCCTTATGTACATTAAATCGGTCATGGTTTAAACAAGACAGCCATTAAATATGGTGTTCAAGTTGTCTTTTCAGCTAAAAACTCGTTAAATAAGATTTGCAATCGCGTCAACAGACCTAAACAGGCGTCCAAGGACACGTGATGCGTCAACCACAAGGGGCAGCTCGTGGTATGCTCGGTGGGAGTAGTCTACGCTATTCCACCTTCGTGCGGCAAAAAGTACTTTGGGCAGACGAAACGCTACCTTAACATCCGCCTTATGGAGCACCAAGGTGCGATAAGAAATTCAAGAGACTCGAATCTGGCCGTGCATTGTCGAAATTGCCCATGCAAACCTTTGTTTGAAAAAAACCAAATATTGTATAAAATGAAAATCAAATCACCCGCGAGATTGCGAAAGCCTACTTCATGCATTTCAACTCAAGCGCAAGCGTCAGCCAGACTTCTGTCTCTCTGCATGATAAAGAAACGGAGTTTTTGAACGGCAAGACAGGCTAACACCCTTTCACCACTTGTAAGCGTCACTTCATCACATGAGCACATTCTCTGTATATTTATACCTTGTTTGAAAAAATAAACCAGTTGTTAGTCGGCGCTCGTATAGTGCACTTCCTTTTGTCTTTCGTCCGGGTTGCGCTGCTCACCCCTAGGAATATTTTCAGTCACCAACTAGCCCTGCTTGAGTGTTAATTCAGTATATTGGTCAACTGTATTAGGTTCTGCTGTTTCCTGATGATGGATATGCACTTCCGCTGTCATACCTTGAGCCACTGGCGTTCTGTCCTTCCTGTGTTGATCTCGACCTTAACTATCAAAGTTTTCCTTCATATGTACTTCTCTGCCCGGATATTTGGGCTTCTTTCTTGCCTGTTCTCTCTTTTCCAGCACGGATAATCTTTGGTTAAGAATGTCAGCCATCTGTGCTATTTCCAATTTCAGTGATTGTATTGCGGTTTGCACCATTGCTTGGATTTACTGCATCTCCGAGACAAGCATGGCTTGAAATTCCTTTTTGCTTTCTTCTACCGTTTAGTGTATACGTGCTTCTGAGCGGGCCTCTAGTGTCGCTATAGTGTTATCATTATTAACTGGTGCTGTAGGTTCTTTCTGCGGTTGGTGCTGTAATTGCAACTGCTTCATAAGCATCTCAAGTTTCTTCTCCCACGCCGCCTCTTTTTCCTGTTCTCTCGTTTCTTGCTAATCTACCCTGTCCTTTAGTTTAGCATTCACTCGTCTTAGCGTGGAAACTGTATCTTCATGCCTTGATTTTCTTTGTAATCCGATTTCCTTCCTGTGGCCCGCTATCATCTCTACCTAGGTGACTTTGGGTTATATCACGATGTCTCGTCGCACCACCGACCTGGACCGGGATCTCCCACGAGACCAAGACCTTTAGCGTACCGGAGTGATTGACCAGGAGACGCTCGGGGTGAGGGCGAGGAAGTCATTGTTGTCGCATTCGAATGTGGTTGTACTCTGTTCTGAGCTATTTTTTCCCTCACCCACAAAGGAGGTGGCGCTGGCTTCAGTTTCCTCCTGCATTCTTTACTGGCCGTTTCCTACGGGAGGTGGCACAGTTTGTATTTCAGTTGGCAGTTACGCTAGGGTTTAGGGCTTCGCTCTCCACACTTATTGCAGACGTCGCTGTCGGGGCTTAGGCATCTTGCCGGTGGCCGAGTGCTCCGTAGGCTTTGCAATATTGGATAGATCTGTATGACCTGCATCTTGTGTAGGAGCTAGCTACGCTCACTTAGAACAGAACATGAGGCTCCTCAAACGGGATAACTGTTGACGTTCACTTGCCTAGCATTCTTGCATGCAGAATACCGCAGTCATTCGCGGCTAGTGGTTCGGCGAGTCTTTCTTCGGATGTGCCTGTTGCTCTACCATGCACCACACCACACGGACAGTGCCCGGGATGGGCTTTGTGTATGGCGGGAGCGCAAACACGGTTCCTTCCAATTTGATGTTTACCACTCCCAGCTTGAGGGTAAAGTCTTCGTCTACCGTACTGGCCACGATGAGGTTTTGCCTCGACTGCGTGTGTATAGTGACGTTTGCACAAAAATCTCAGAAGGAAGAGTTGCACGCTCTGGACATTACCTCCGTTATCCTGTCGTTGGAACAGTAAAAGAGGTCTGAAAGTATCAAATAAAATGCACCAGAAATGGAATACAAATCTGCTAAGTTGCTGGGATAAAGAAGTTGACGATTGAATGACGTAATGCATGGGAAGAGCACGGAAAAACTACACAGGCTAAACTGCCACAAGTATTATGAATACATTGTTGCGCCAACAAGGAAAATAAAGACTTGGAAGGGAGAGTATGAAACGACAGATCGAGCGCTGATTACACAAATGGGTGATGTAACTTGAAGAAGACATGGTAGAAATGGGGCCCACTGTGCTAGAAATATAGTTAGGTAGAACTTGTTACTGGGCGAGTTGGTTGGGATATAATGAATACATTGTTGCGCCAAAAAGGAAAATAAAGAATTCGGAGGGAGAATATGAAATGAGAGATTGAGCCAACTCACCAACCAACTCGCCCAGCAACAAGTTCTACTCGGTTACAAGTATACATACATCGACATTTAAAATTGGTTGCTCAAATCGAAGTTGGGATGTTAATAAAAAAGTGCAATTGAACCCATCGGTCAAGTATAGATGTGAAATAAGTAAAACAGCATCAAAAAACTTTTATGAAAGAATTAGCAACAGATACTTGAACACAGCCGGAGTGAGTTACAGATCGGGGAATAGACTGGTGCGAAATGACACGATAAGGCTGCTTTCCTGGAAGTGTGTGCGTCGATTGCTATCGGGAGAGAGCGGCCGAGAAGAACACTCGTGTTCAAATGAAATATAAGCGCTTGTGGTTCCTCTTTTTTTACACACTGTCAATCCCTGGGAGGAATTATCACAGAAGTGATGCTTAGAATAAGCAAAAGAAATGCAAGAACAATTAGCACAAGCAAGAATACATTTGTTAAAACTGTAATAGACAAAAGTAAAATACATAAAATCAGATAGCATGCAGAATGCACAATGCTGGCATAAGCGTAGAAGTTCACATAACAATACACGCATAAAGAGCCTAAACAAAAGCAACAAATCCGAGTATCAAATACAACAATGTGAAAGGGTCGAAAACAGAACATATTTTGCAAAGATAGGGAAAACATCATACATGATGCAACTTGCAAGCTCATCAGGATGGATGAATCGTACCAGAGGTAGTACTACCTTTTCTGCCAACTGCAGACATTTAGGGAATATATGCTGCGGGTGTTTTAAACCAGTCATTCCAGTCCCATATGGATCTCTGGAAAAATGAGTAAGAGAACGTGTTCTTCTTGCAGGAATATTGTGTAAGTGTGAACTCATGTGTGTGACGTGTTTCTCTTGTTTATTCAGCTTCAGTGCATCTTTGTATGCCTTTTATATTAAAGCAGTTGTGAAGTAGCACGTATTAAATCTTTGGGTAGTTATGTCAAGCTAGACTATGGAGTGTGGGTAATGCTGCACGAGATAAAAAATTCTGTAGCATAATCAATGCTGCGATAACAACTAAAATTAATAAAACCGGTTTCCTTTACACATCTTCGAGTACGCTTATACAGCTAATTGCGAATGCGAACCAATTTAGACTAGCTTATTTTTGGACCAGTCTTACAAGCGCGACATGTGCTAAACGTTTAGTGTCACGGGTAAAGTGTTTCATGGAAAAATGAACTGTTTATTCTGCCAGTGATGGAAGAATTTCAGTCTCACCCCGCACAACAGCGAGTAAGGCTGCGCTATCATGTCGGTGTGTGCCAGCATTATGGGTGGCGTTTGTTTCGCTATTCACTATTGGGAAGCAAAGGTGCGGGATTAGTTATGAACGCATCGCGTGCGTGCCCACCGCGTCTTCACAATAAAGATGTGGCATGCAAATAATGTGCGCAAGTGTGCAATGAGATGCGCGCGTAGACCAGCAGGAACAACACGAATCAATGCTCATTCGTCCGTGCACAACTCTGTAAGCCCGGTGTTTCCTGTCCAGGCATCCTTATTTCCTGCTTGAAACATTCATGACTAGCGCCGAGAAAAGACACACACAATAAAACAGCTGCTCGGCCCAAACAAAGCTGAGGCCTGAGCTCTGGTGTGGCGGAGCGCAAAGAAATAAGTAGATGACAAAATATGCTGTCTGCCGTTATAAGAACTTGCCTGCTCCCGCGAAGCTATCAGCTACGGCCTGTTAGGTCGATTGATTTGTTAGGTCTATGCTGACGCTAGAGAAGATGACGGAAGAAACCAAGTCTCTGTCCAGGCCCCGCCTGAAGCATGTATACGTAGTGTCCTTGCGCCCAAACAAAACGGCTCTGTTTTGTTCGTTCCTGCCTGCAAGAGGTGCAGTGGTACGCAAACGGTCCCAACGTTGCGCCAGCAGCGGCCAGACCAGGCTTTCTTCACTGCAGGTATTCCCGTCGCATGTTAACCTAGTGACATACACTTTGTATGCCTTGACGTAACGGTAGATTTGAGACCCTTCTTTTGTTCACCTTCCATTTCCAGTAGCCTGAGGGCAAATTCTTATTGCTTGTATAAGTGGCTTCGTTACATAACTCCTGCTTTCATTCTAAGGCAGCTATTTCTAATTAATGTAGAAATTGCTACATATACATTCATATATCTGCAAGCAAATTTGCGAAAGTTAACCTTTTTTTTCTGTTCGCATTAAAGTCGCGCAGGAAGCAAGAGACATAATCACATACAAGACTGTGCATACGCCGAGACATTTATGACACCGCGTGCTTTACCTCCCAATCATTAAACAATTAATAATAATAATAATAATAATAATAATAATAATAATAATGTTCATTTGGCCAATTAGACCCTACGTGGAAAGCTATGCGCGGTGCTCAGTACGCTCATAAAGTCCTGAGAAACGCTAACGCATTAGAGCAATATATCTAAGGAAGTTTTAAAAGAGCTGTCATTATGCCACGACACGCACGTGCCATGTATATATATATATATATATATATATATATATATGTATATATATATATATATATATATATATGTATGTATGTACCAGCTGAGAAGTGACGAGACATATTGCTAGCAGTGTTTTCAATGACGCAAATGAAAAAAAATGAACTTGGAATATTTACTCCAGCAACTCAGATATATGCTCCGACATTGCTTCTGGTGCTGACCGTGCTGCGTATGCTATAAAGGAACTCAGATGCACATGGGGTCAGTATACATTTATGGACACACGTATGTACATGCTTATGTACACAGGTATTACGTGTGCACATATGTGCAGGTAATATGTTGTCACTCTTTACAGCAGCTGCTTTCAAACATTTTCTATAATTAGGTGAGCAGTTCGTTGCGAAAGACTTCGTCAAGAAAGTATTTATGTGAGTGACGAACGCAAATTATATTTGCAGTTTCTTATTTAGCGTATTATTCGTCATTCAAACATTGTCGCAACCTTGCTCTGCTTTGAGGAAATAATTCGTGCAAACCCGTTTAGGTTGACCTCAACCCCTTGGTTTCAGTTTTGGCTGTAAAGCAGCATCATTTGGACAAAAGCCTTTATCCGCATTACCAGCGCGTGTGATTAGAATCCTCTAGCTGACTTGTAAGCCGAGGGAATTAATTACCGCGTAATATTGCACGAAGTGCACAACACAGAGGGAAAGGATAAGTGACGCAAATCGAAGAAGTGCCACGTTTACAGACGCCCTTGTTTTTTCTGGCGGTAGCGTGAGACATGTAATTTAGACAAAAAGACAAATAGTTAATGAAAATGTGTTCTGTGCTTTGAAAGCGCGGTCATTTAGCTTATGTAAAACACAAACCAGTTGTCGCCTGCTACCAAATCATGCTACTTTTACTCTGTTTCACTAGGACACGGGTCCGCACTTTTGGAAAAGGCTGTGCTGCAAAACAATAGAAAGCTAAAGTAAAGCTATATAAATTGCATCTGACAGCTTTCTCGACATACCGAATCCAATGACAGAATGACAGTTGCGGCGATGTAAAGACCCTTTTGCGTAAAGCTTTGTATCGAGAAACGTATATCAAGGTCATATCACTTCCGTGGCGTCTCACACACGTTATCATTCTTTTTTCTTTTTGCCCAGAACACAAATAATAATAAAAAGTAAAATAACTTTGTTTTCAAGTAGAAAAAAAGATGCTAACGCATTTTCGGGTCATATTAATGCCCAACATTGTATATGATTTTCTACTTCTCACGTGCGTGCATTCCCCGTGGCATGTGGTTATACCATAGCTTTACAGACATACCTAATAAAAAGTCATCATCATCATTATCATCCTATTTTATGTCCACTGCAGGACGAAGGCCTCTCCCTGCGATCTCCAATTACCCCTGTCCTGCGCCAACCGATTCCAACTAGCGTCCGCGAATTTCCTAATTTTGTCGCACCCCTAGTCTCCTGCCGTCCTCCCCTGGGCTTCCCTTCTCTTTCTACCCATTCTGTCATCCTAATGGTCCGATGATTATCTAATTTGCGCATTACGTGACCTGCCCAGCGCCATTTTTTTTCTCTTAATGTCAATTAGAATATCATCTGTACCCGTTTGCTCTCTGATCCAAACCACTCTCTTTCTGTCTCTTAAAGTTATGCCTAGCATTATTCGTTCCATCGCTGTTTGCGCGGTCCTTAACTTGTTCTCAAGCTTCTTTGTCAGTCTCCAAGTCTCTGCCCCATATGTCAGCACAGGTAAAATGCACTGATTGCATATCTTCTTTTTCAGTGATAACGGTAAGCTTCTAGTCAGGAGCTCACGATGTCTGCCGTATGCGATCCAACCAATGTTTATTTTTCTGGGAATTTCATTCTCATGGTCAGGGTTCCCTGTGATTAGTTGACCTAGGTAAACGTACTCATTCACAGACTCTAGAGGCTGACTTGCGATCCTAACTCTTGTTCCCTTGCCCGGTTGTTCATCATTATTTTAGTTTTTCTGCATATTAATCTTCAACCCTACTCTTACAATCTCACTGTTAAGGTCCTCAATCATTTGTTGTAACTCGTCTGCAGTGTTGCTGAATAGAACAATGTCATCGGCAAACCGAAGGTTGCTGAAGTATTCGCCGTCAATACTTACTCTTAAACTTTCCCAGTTTAATAGCTTGACTACTACTTCCAATCGTGCAGTGAATAGCATTGAAGAGATTGTGTCTCCTTGTCTGACCCCTTTCTTTATAGGTATATTCCTGCTTTTCTTGTTTAGAATTAAGGTGGCTGTGGAATCTCTGTAGATATTTTCCAGGGTATTTACCTAAGCGGTCTGTGCTCCTTGATTACGCGATGCCTCTATGACTGATGAAATCTCTACTGAATCAAATGCTTTTTCGAAATCGATGAAAGTCATATAGAGAAACTTATTGTACTCTACGGGTTTCTCGATAACCTGATTAATGATATTGATGTGATCCATTATAAAGTATGCCTTCTTGAATCCAGCCTGTTCCCTTGGTTGACTAAAGTCCAGTGTTGCCCTTATTCTATTTTAGATTATCTTGATAAATGTTATCTATAAAAAATGGGAGTAACCTAATGGCCAGGCCTATAATTTTTCAGTTATTTAACGTCTCCCTTTTTGTGTATCAGTATAATGTTTGCATTCTTCCAGTTTTCTGGGACCCTTGCAGTCGATAGACACTTTGTATAGAGAGCCGTTAGTTTTTGTAGCATTATGTCTGCTTCACCTTTGATTAAATCCACTGTTATTCCATCTTCCCATGCCGCTTTTCCCCGTTTTTATGTCTTGCAAGGCCCTTCTTACCTCAGCTCTAGTTATAGGGGGAGTTTCTGTATCCTGTTTATTATTGTTTCGAATGGAATACTCCTGAGTCTTCTGGGTATACTGTACAGGTCAGTATAGAATTCTTCCGCTGCTTTTATTATACCATCGAGATTGCTGATGATATTACCCCGCTTATATATCAGTGCATACATCTTGGCTTCTCCTATGCAAGTTTCTCTCTCACTGATTTCAGACTGCGCCCATTTTTTATGGCTTCTTCAGTCTTTTTCACGTTATAATTTCAAATATCGCTTATTCTTGCCTTGTTGATCAGTTTTGAGAGTTTCGCGAATTCTATCTTATCTCTTGAGTTGGACACTTTCATTCTTTGTCGTTTCTTTACTAGGTCCTTTGTTACTTACGAATGCTTGCCTACTGGTTAAAAGTAAAGAGTAAAGAGTAAAAATAAATTAATAAAAAAATTAGATATAGGAAGACGAAACAAACAATGAAGTTGTGTGTTTCTTCTATTTAAACCATATAGCATAACCACCATGTAGAACTTAATATACCTATTGAGCAAGACAGCTTTGCTGGTCTTCCATCTTCACATCGTGGAAGGGCTCTGAATATTTATTCAACATAGAAATAGCGGTACAAACCATTCAAGGGGAACTTAGTTATCCGTACGTGTACTAATGTGAAAGTTTTGCGACCACGTCAGCAGAAGCGCCGCAACGTCGTGTGACCAACGCTGTTCGTTACAACGCTGTTCGTTACAAGTGCCTGAGGCACCAGTTCCCAACTTCGGCTTTGTCCATAGTTTGGCATGCACAAGAATATCCTTAAAATTAGTGGTGCGTCTGTAGGCTACTATGGACGGGTCGGGAAAAATCTGATTAAGTTTCATGTCGCTGGTGAGAATTTGCTAGTATTTACTGAGGATGTTCACGTTTGGGAGTGCGTTTGAGAATTTAGCAGTAAGAAGAGGCGTTGTTGTTCTTGTGATCGTAGGGCGGGGCTTAAGGACCTCGGCTTTATCAAGTTTAGTTGCATCGGTGTAGGCTTTTTGAATGACACTGTTTGGGTGGTTCCTGTTTGACAGGGTTTCTTTAAGGTGATCGAGTCTATCTATGAGGTCTTGGTTTTCAACGCAAATTCGACGTAGTCGTGCGGCTTGGCCTCTAAAGATGCCTTGTTTGCAATGTCTGGGATGGTGGGTCATATATTCTAGGTACTGTTGTTTGTCGAAAGCTTTCCTATACAGCGTTGTTTTTCGTGCCTCATTATCGATGTATATTGTTGTGTCCAGAAATATTATGCCAGCATTTACGATGTTGCCTATTTCTGGCTGCTGTGAAATAGCTGCTTCTATATGTAGTAAATTCAATGCCTGATTTATCTCGCCATTTCGTACCCTTAAAGCTTTTAGTTTATCGGCTTCAGTGTCTGTATTTGTTTCTATCAGCAGTTTCTAGCTTGCGTTTCATACAATCTCTCAAAAACTTTTCTCGTGCAGCTGCCGAACGCGCGAGCACCCCTGGCGTGACCGAAGCGGTGACATCGCGCGCACTTCGATCAACCATGGGCCCCGTATTGGCGCGAATGAACTCGCTCACCGAGGGCGGCTTCTGTATCTCGGTGGTAACGGGCGACCGACGTGGGGCCGGCACCGATGCCAACGTCTGGATGCGGTTGCATGACATCGACGGCAGGAAGTCTCCCGTAATCACGCTCAACCACACCTTCAAAAACGACCACGAACGAGGCGAAACGTCGTCCTTCTCCATCAAACCAATCCACAATTTCGGAGCGCTCGCCAAGGTATCAATTCCTGAACATCTGCTTTCGCTCAGCATGATAGTCGTAAATGAGGAGAAATTTCATTCTTTCTGTCTGTTGTCTTCCCACGTCGACATGCTTGTGTGTCTTCTGGAAGAATGGTGGTGAGGACGGGTAGCGCTCACATATTCATGTGTTGAGATGCTAGGAGTAGAAGGCAGCTACTCTCTCAAGTTCTCGCCCCTGTTCTCCCATATATATCAGGGTTTCTCTTTTTCACTTTGACTCCTTGGCCCCTTCTGTCGTCACTGCTTCATGGTGTAGTGCTAAAAGCAAGGGACGAGGATGCACAAGTCGGGGGGACTATATGGTCCCAGCAAGAGGTTATCGTGTAAAAATGTGCTCCAGACAATAGATCACACGTTTGGTCGGGCCCGACGACCAACTTGCAGGAGTTAGAAGGACGTCAAATAGCCACATTTCAGCAGTTATTCGCGGGAAGGAGACAGGATGTTGCCTTTTTGTAGGTGAGGAGAGGCACATGCTTTACGAACCAGGTTACGTCTGAATTTTAAAGCATTGCGTTGACGAAGTCTATGAACAGACATTGTATAGCTAGTGAGAGAAGTGGTATAAAAGCGTGCAAGATTGTAGTGTACATATTTTTACTGGGGTTGTCCTTCAAAAAATTTAGTGGAACTTTGCTCACCGTCTCATGATGTCGGTATCGTAGCGGAAGACACCGATTCTTCTTCTTTTGGTCACTCTTCTATTTCGGACTCTTGGGCTAATGAAATTGCTAGAGCTGACACACACACGTGGCCTGGCCGTCTGAATGGGAGAGATTTAACAACAAAAGAGAACCGTATACGAAAGTGCTTCTCCCGATCGCTGCGTGTTCTGCTGTCCCTCTCCCGTCACCTACGTTTTCATGCCTTTAGTCAACCCTAGGTGCCAAGAATTATGAAAATCCTTACTAAGGTGCGAAGGGGGCTCCTATGAGCCTATGGTAGGAATACACTGCCTTGAACATGCGAATCACGCACACACAGGTGATGTTGCAAAAGTGACTGCATTTAGGCGATCGAATGTCATGCCGCTGAATAGAGCCCGGGATCACATAGGATACTCAGCCTCCTCAGCTTCGTCCACATTCCCACTGCATTTTGATCCTCACCTTTCTTTGTCCTAGGCGGCAAGTGTTATTTAGCATGCACATGTGCTATTCTAATTGTTATTTTTATTCACATTCATGTGGAGCAGCATGAGCGCTCAGTGGCGAGTTACGAAGCTCCAGTTGGCCGATTTGTCTTCGGCTGTTCCTGGTGTGAGCCAAGATAAAAAAACGGACAAGATAGTGGATATTGCTCGTAGGAAACGCCAACCACAAATGTTCGTGTCCCGTCGGGTCTTCTCACGTCTCTTTTGTTGCTTGCACTTCCCACCACAAATGGAAACTCTTTCTTTTCAGTTCCATGGATGTGTTATAGCAGGCAGTGAAAGCATTTACCCTCAGTCTATATGCTGGTTGTGACATTACGAACTATCAGCAGAACTTGCAGTGTCACTCGATGGCTCCTCTTTTTCGTCGTGTTTCCCCGAGCTCACAATGGCGGGCACGCATGCTCTTGCAGGTGGAAGTATGGCGCGACAGCTTCGGATTCGGCCACGCGTGGTTCGTAGACCGCATTGAGGTTCAGGACCAGTTGTCGGGTGAGCTGTACGTGTTCCCCTTCCACCGGTGGCTGCCATCCGAGAGGCACTTTTTTGTCGCACTCTACGACTGCGTGCTGCCCCACGATGACCCACACCAGGACCAGCGGAGACAGGAACTGCAGCGGAAACGCAAGCTGTACCGCTACAAGGCCTGGATCCCGGAGGGACCCACACAGGTGCTACTGTACTTGAAGCACCTTCCGAGGGCTAAGTGTGTTTGTTTGTGTGTGCCTAACCGTTTTCCCGCCAACCTGGGTCGCTGTGTAGTGCATGGTCGAATGCTTAGACCATAGGGCTGCTGTGCTGAGAGAACAGGGTTCGCAACCGACGATGGGACCAACTTTAGTTAGTGAGTATATATGTGGCAACGTGTGCATATGAAAGGCTGGAGATGAAAATTCCAGATGGTAAGGAAAACGAGAACAAGCTGTATGTGCTGTATGTGCTGTATGTGCGCGTGAAAGCGTGCGAGGGTGAGCAGGCAATCTCGGCTCAATCTCGCGCTCTAAAGGAAGGAAAGCGGGGAAGAAGCGAGCCGTCTTCTGTCGCGCGCAAGGCTTCGAGGGGGAGGGTAGGGATGGTTGTGAGATGGTTGCGATGGTTGTGAGATGGTTGTGAGTAACCGTCGTAATTGCTCCAACCGATATGCTTTGCCGGTAGCCATTTCATGCTTACATCCGCTCTAGATTACGGGAGAGCCAGCATTTTATTTCTTAGCCCCCGTCTTTCTTGTACTGTTCATTATGCAACATTACCAGCCCGTCCAACTTGCCGCATTTGCCACTGCGAGTAGGGAGCGAGCACGATTGTAATATTAAACAGTATTACTCCCACTAGTTGTGACATAAGTTAGGCTTGTAAGCTTTCTAATGCAGGGGTCAAGTTTTGCATTTCTATGGCGTCATTTGTGAACCCCAGTGCCTATGCACTCTCCTTAGCATGCACGAGACGTTTCACGTACTGTGGCTGTGTCCCTGATACAGCCTGTCGGAATTTATTTTTGCTTGGACAATTGAAGACTTTTTTTTCTAGAGACCTCATGTCTGAATTCACCGTCGCGACATAATGCAACCATATCTATCTATGTCAATAAGGAGATACAATGTGCCCACAGGAGGCTGGAGGAATATACTCGTATTTATTTCGCATTACGTGAACTGTGGAATAGCAGATATTGATAATTATTATCGATGGCTCCTCCACTATTAGGACCACGGCCGGGCTAGATCTCTCAATGGGTGGCTGGCTCTTATTCCGAACAGAGTGTAAGCGATAGTTTTTGGCACATTTTGGCACGCTTGCGTTGGAAAAGGGCATACCGCTACATTAAATCAAGCGTAAGCGCCGTGTGACTTAGTTCAAACGACAGTTGCCATTCGCAAAAATAAAGAGACAGACGAAAGAAAGGAGAAAAGCAGGGGGAAAGGCGGAAAGGGAGGTCGTTAACTTGCGTTGATCAAAGACCGCTGTCCGAACAAACAATTTCGGGTGCCGACCACTAAAGGGATAGCAGCGCAGGGTGACGAAGACACTGATACGATTCTTAGGGACAACAAACCTGCAAAACGATCATTAGCTTTAACTCATGCTCATTGTGCCGAACGTGATCCTATGTTATGGTAGTGGGTGGTGATTGTGACCGGTTGTGATCGTGCGTCAGTGTATTCACGCAAAGATTGCTCGAAAACGCATGATCATTCCGTAATGGAATGGGTAACGTATTTTAATATTATGCACATAAAAGTTCATTCATTTATCTATGTCTTGATCTTTCCAGGCCTACCGCCTTCCCGAGGATGAACAGTTTAGTCACGAATACAAGGTGAGGAATACCACACAGTACTTTTGTTCTGCGCATACCCATTTTACTTGGAAGAGGTTTGTTTAATGTAGTACATTCCGCTGGTAAACAATTAGTGCTTGTTGCAAAGTACACATGCTGTCTGCTCTAAAACGAGAGGAGGAGGAGGAGGAGGAGGAAAAACGTTTATTTAGCTCTAGAAAATTCTATGAATTTCGCGGAGTTAGATGGTGTCTTCCATCTTCTTGGCAATGGCCGTCTGCCCCTAGTCCAGGGCTCCGCTGGATGCCGCTGCCAGCTGGGCCCGTCGGATCAGCCCTAGTTGGACGTCCTGACGGTCGCTGGAGAGCATTCCTTCCCATTGCTCCGCACTCGGGTTTGGTATTATTGGTGCCGCATTTGTTTTCTGGCAAGCCCACGTTATATGGTAGAGCGTGGGTGTGTCCTGGCACCATGGGCATTTGTCACTGTATTGTGTGGGTTGTATTTTGCTGAGGGTGTTTAAGTTCGGATATGCACCCGTCTGTAGCAGCCTCCAAGCTACGGAGTCCTCTCTAGTGAGAGACCTATGCGGCGAGGGGTACCGCTTCCTGCTGCCCTTATAGTGATTCAGGATAGCCGAGTATTCTCTGGGGACTGGCTCGGTTTCCTCGAGGTCATTGGCGGAGGGTGCTCGGTATGCAGTGTATCCTCGGGCTACCCTGTCGACCTCACGGTTGCCTTCCACGTCCGTGTGACCCGGCGTCCACATTATCGTGTGTCTAATTGGTTGTTCTTTTTCTGGGTTTTTTGTGTGGGGATCTTCTGAGCGGAGTATGCGGAGCGCTCTGTGACCTATTCTGCCGAACATGTAGTTTCGGCATGCTGTTTGGGAGTCGGTTAGTATTGTTAAGGACCGCCTAGTCCGATAGCCCTCCGCTGCCGCTAGAGCGACGGCCGCTTCTTCAGCCTCGACTACCGTGCAGTCCCGTAGAGATGCGCTGACGATTTCTCGCATATCCGAGTTTATCACCACCGCTACTGCGTTGGGGTTGGTCTGTCTCGCCCTTCTGGTGTATGTGGCTGCGTCCACGTATACCGTTGTTCTAAGGTCATCAGTAACAATGGAATATTATTGAGCTAGCTACGCAGGTTTAGTTTATCACTTCTACCGGTGCTTTCTGACTCATCAACATCACTGACTCGTGACCTCGTTGCCACTTATCGACAAGGCTGTCCATGCAACTCTCGCACCGTTAATTTTCTTATCGTATTTGTTATCCGCAGTGGGACATTGTCTCGATGAAGGCAAGGATGATGGTCGAAACCAAACTTATTATGATCAAGGTCACCCACTGGCAGTCGATGGACGACCTGCGTCGGGTCTACAAGTACAGTCTTGGAGAGCCCAGAGTAAGTTCCTGAAGAAAATCGCTTCTTGGCAAACGTTGAGCGGCATCTTGTTTGCAGAGCCCACAACGCAGCTGAGTGACAGATGTGTTCTATGTAAAACCAGGTCACTGAGCCTACTGCTCCTCAGAGACACTCACTGCTTGAAAGAAATCTTCATTGTAGACTTTACACGAAGTCGCTTGTGCAGGTGCCATTTATTATGAGCATCAATTCCACTTTCCACCCTGTCTACCACATGCGGGGATCGCGCATATCTATTGGATTATCCCATTACAATCTTCAATCCGTGTTATCTAATGTTGTACGAGTTTTCAGAAAATTTATAACTTCTGGCCTGTGGAACAAACACTTACAATGTGCCACACACTCCACAGCGACATCCTGCTAATGATGTCCATTCATTCGTTACCTCGCAAGAAACGATGTACGAGAGGGTACCAAAAGATTCTGATCATAAGAAACAAAAAGTGAAAAACTTTATTTTACTTTATAACTATTAAGATTTCCGTATATGGTCACCATTCAAATTCACACATTTCTCTAAACGTTTCTTAATCCTCCATAGGCTTTCTCAAATTTCATAAATAACTACTGTTAGACCTCCTGAATGACTTCATCTATAGCATCATTTCACCGATCATCTTGAGATAAAAGATATTTACTTGGTGAGAAATTTGTAGAATAAGCTGGATGTGGCAATAATTCATAGCGATCTTATTTTGCTTCCCCAGTGACAGATTAAAATATGTGTACAAATCCATCATCAGTGAGAAGGCGGACGCCCTATAGGAGTATACCATGGCGTTTTTGCTTCGGAGCGTGTCTTAATTTCTTCAGTACTGAACCCAGTTTACTTGGACGAGGTTTGTTTAACGTAGTACATTCCGCTGGTAAACAATTAGTGCTTGTTGCAAAGTACACATGTTGCCTGCTCCAAAACGAGAGGGTCTAGGGTCATCAGTAACAATGGAATATTAATGCGCTGGCTACGCAGGTATGTTCTGTTCATAGTCAGACCTTTATAAGGCAGTCCGTCGGGATGACTCCACAGCAATCCTAGAAATACCGACAACATAACCTTCTCTGTAGACCATCGCAACTACGCCGTTTTAGACGGAGGGCAATCACAGAGCTTCAACAGTTTGCTTATCTCTCTAGTCTCCTATATCATAAAGGCAGACACAACATTTATCCGTAGTTACGAAACAACTAAAAATTATCTTCATCGTGCTCCAAATTAGTTAGCATCTGCATCGACAGGTCGCATCTGGTTCGCCACTGGAGAGGAATTTGCAATCGAGGTACCCAACGTGCAGACACCTTAGGCATATGAAGTTTATTATGGATTACTTTACACATGATACCATAACTTATGCCTTCGCCATGCGTGATCATTTTATTCGTTACTCGTCGACCTTGCAGAATGAAAGCTTTCGCTTACTTCACGGTGACGGCATCATCAGTGAACGAGGGTCGGCCAGACCTACGCTCGTCGGGGAGAAACATGTGACCAATTTGGAAACTTCTTTTCCACCTCACAACAGTGGCATATGATGGACAATAATCACCATAGACAGTCTTCATTTCATCATAAATTTGCTGGGCGCTATAGCCCATCAAATCTAGAAACATTATCACACTAAATTCTACTATAGCATCCAAAAAAAAAAATTCACCGATGATTACGATATTTCCTAATGCGAAATTTGAGTGCAGCTGTATACGTGTTTTCAATTACCGATATATTGGCTGGCACGCGCAATCTGTACCGTGGGGCACGTTGCAAACGGAGCGAAGTGTGGCGCGACTGCCTCGCTCATCGGGAGACACTAGATGCGGCGCGTGGCTGGCGCGTGGGCGCGATTCACAGCAGCCGCCGCAGCCATACCTCAGCTCATGCAGCGCATTGTTTCCATACGGACGACGCGCGATTCTCTGGGGTCATCTAGTAGCTGTCATCGACGCAAAGCCTGTCATGCCGCGGCACTACGCTTTTCTTCACACGATTTCGCCATACCCTCCTCCTTCGCTTTCCGCCTCATATTTCCGTTGCACCCTCCTCCTTCGCTTTCCTTCTTGCGCTGTCTTCGCTATCGCCGTTTTTTATCTCCCGCTGCGCTCCGCGTTCTCTTTCATCCTTCGCTGTGCCCGTTCGCTCGGTAACGAGGGACGACGCCGACGCTGGCCGCAGGAATGGGCGCCTAAGAGCTGCTTTCTAAAAGTAAGACATATTAGCATGGTCACTGCGCACGCATGTACACAGACTTCAATAATTACACTGGCAACAATTCATTCACGCAGCTCTAATAATTATACATATTGATGAAAAAAGGGTCAACCAAGTGTCGACGCTAAAGAAGACAAGTTCAGCGTACATGGTGGTTCTAATGATTCTATGAATGTTGATTATATCTATCAATTCTGTCTCTTGTTCATGTTTATTATTCACGTCTTATTCGTATTGTATTTCACGCCAAATTACGTCGACATTGTGTTCTTTAGCGTAGACACTTGGTGAACATTTTTTGGGGGCCAATAGCCCAGCTGGGCCTATTCCGCAGATAGAGCAGTCTGTGGTGCAATGTGGCTAATGTTGTACTATATTGGCGCTTATTGCCGCCGGCACCGTTAATTTTACCCACTCTGCGACGAGTTATTGCTTTTTGTGCGCATGGCAAAGCCGCCTTTCAGACACTGTAGCCTCCCGTGAGCCATGCTTAGCACAAGCAAACTCGCTCCATTTCCCAAAAGTTTCCTGCATGGCAGCTTTGCCTCAGCATGTCTATATCTACGGCAGTACACCCTCTACAATAGTATCGTGCAATGTGGTGATTTTCGACTATATTGGCGCTAATTACCCCCCTACCGTTATTTTACCTAATTTGCGAATAATTTTCGCTTTTTGTCTCGTTGAGACCTAAACTTTGATACCATTTGCAAATTGCTACCACGTTCTGGAGGTGCGAGAGGGCTGTTAATTTTTCTAGAAGTGGTTACAAGATGCGCAGATCCCAGATACGCCAAATACGTGTGAAGTCAACTAAGAAGACCTTGTCCTCAAAACGTTTGATACATCCTCGTAAGATCGCCAACAGTTTATTTTAGCTTCTTGCTCCCACGGAACCTAAATTCACGTCATCAAAGGGAACTCAACTCACGAAAGGAGATTTGGTTCTCGCCTTTCCCGTTTATATTGTCCCTTATGTGGGTCAACAAAAGTTGCATCGAAAATCGCTGATCCAACAAGTAAATTGCTGCATGATGAACATTGATGAAGCACAGTCAAACATCTCCTCGAAAACTGCCTGCTGGCTTAAACCGCAATGTATTTCAGTTTTCTGGAGCCGGCAGATAGCCCTGAATTTTGCTGTTGCCTTTGTTCTTACGATGAGCAAGATTATTTTTCCTCTTGCCATTCGGGGATTGAATTCTTCACACTGCAGGGTCACACTATGGTTCATACACTGCACTCAACTGGCTGAAACACCTGAATGAATGAGAAAAAAAGCATACACATGTAGCTATTACCGCGTAAAACGGCTCCGCGTAATGTGTGGTTGTGAGCGCAGTGTGCCCCGGTCTGAAGCCGTGTTCTATTCAACCTTGTTGAAGACACTAACAGGACTATTTGAGATAGATACCTATTCCCGAAGCTATCTCCCGAAGTAATCTTCCCGAAGTACTTTTCATCTCTCTCAAGGGTTCACAGCATTCGCCAACTTACTTCTCTATGCAGTGTCTCGATCACTGGAACGAAGATCGATGGTTTGGTCTACAGCGGGTTCAAGGCGTCAACCCTTTTCTCATAACACTTTGCAAAGCCATTCCGGAAAAGTGAGTGCACGCTGCTTTCTTTCATTTGCTCTCGCTACTAATCTGGAATGACTAAGGAGATTGCATACTTCGTTTAATATGCACAGCTGTATTCATGGTAACAGATTGATAGCGTACAAGCGAAAGACGAGGACAGGAATGCGGCAGGAACAGGACTGGACAGAAAACATTGCTGCATTATCTTCGTCGTGTCGAAATCCTCCATTGATCCTCCCAACGAACCAGAACTTACTTGATGTTTACGTCAACGGTGTCCCTTTGACGGTGTTAATAGATACTGGAGCCCAGGTGTCCATAACGAGTTGCAACCTCCGTCGTCGATTGAGGAAGGTTCTCACGCCTCCTACTACTCGAGCCGTACGCGTGGCCGATGGCAGCACTGTTGACAGCAGCACTGTTTTCCAATGCCAGAACTATTATCTCCATGAAGTGAACGAATCAAGTACTTCTACACCACCTTATATATTTCAAGTATTGCTTTAGCTGGACTTCAGATAGATGGGTAGGGGGAGGGACTGTGTTATCCAACATTACAAAGAAAGCACGATTGGTTACGCTCAATTTTGCAGTCTGAAACTTTGATGTTTGCAGAAGTAGCTCATGCCCTTCAGCTCTTCACAATATCAGATTTAACCTTGCCTTATGTCCAAATGTCTGTACTCCATAATTTATAGGTTGTTTCTTTGACTGCTCGCACGTTTTTCTCAATGGTATCAGTTATTCGGAGACAGGGCTATTGAAACAGAAAGTTGGCATTTGATCTACCTCGAAAGCTGCACAGCCTAGAAAGTAAAGACATGTTGATTTTTAAAATTTGTTACAGCCTTAAAAACATATGGCAATTTTATGTGATCATAACATCAGAAATTGGAGATGGATAATAAAAAGAATACGGAAAGTCAAATTCCCATGATTTGACCATTCAACAAGACAACGTTGTCTAGGTTTGGCGTGGAAGAATACATGGTCAGCCCATTCCTGGAAGGAATGACCTTGGACGAAGCAATGCAGAGAAACAGAATCTTCATGACGGACATTGCACTCGTCGAAGGTGTCCCCCTCATGACCAAGGAAACAGTGAGTTCGAAGTAGAGAGGTTATGTTGCGTATCTGCGCGTCTCCTGCAGTTGCTACCCGCAGGGAGGACATTGTTTTGAGCAGCTAAACCAAGTACAACCCTGGCATTACGTTGCCAGTTTCATTACTGCTTACACAGTAATATTAAAACGTGTTGTATTATTATGTATGTAAGCACAGATTGACAAACGTTTTCTTGTTTGTATTACATCAAACATTTTTCGGTTACGGAAACGTTCGCAATGACAACAGAAAGCACACAAATATTACCTCATACAAACGATATAGATGTACCGACATACTGTCGCTTGTAAGCGTCGTTATTATTTGTGTGCATTTTATTCTGTTTGTTAAAGGCTGAGCAGCGCAACAATTTTAAGCGTGCGCTTGCGCGCATGCTTGTGTGTGTGCATTTGTGCGTGTGTGCGTGAGCGCGCGCGCTCGAACTGATATCGTTTTGCCCTACGTTCACCGCCTGCCAGCTGTGGGGATCCATGGCGCTCTTCTTCCTGAACAAGAGGAACGACCTGATGCCCATCGCTATACAGCTTAGGCAGCAGAAAGGCCTAGACAATCCCGTATGTTTCCGTGCTTACTCCGATTGTCTATTCACACATAATTAAGTTGTCAGTCGATAACTGCTGCTTCTTCATTGTGCACTCCAGGTGTTCCTGCCCTCCGACCCACCGTTTACGTGGATAGCGGCCAAGATGTACTACAACAACTCGGACGCCAGCTACCACCAGTCATGCTCGCACCTAGGTAAGTCTCATAAGTGTCATAAACTGTCACATTGATTTTCGGCGACACCGAAATTCCATTGCATTTTTGAAGCAGTAATCTATATTCGCTAAAGGACCGAACCAAGACCGTGGGTAACTTGTACGGACGACAAATCAGCTCTTGAAGTTATAATGAATGCACAGGCAGATTTTTAAAAGGGGGAAATAGTTCAAGCCAATGCGAAATCCCCGGAAGATGCGTCAGCAAAGGACCATAATTTAGTATTTCAGTGGTTGCTCAGCCACATCGGACTACATGAAAACGAGAAGGCTGGTGGACTCACCAAAAATACCTCAATCAATGAAGTCATTGTGGTATTTGACCATCTATAAGTTGGATATTTGTAACGTTAAAGAACGAGTGCCTACTCGCTGTTGTATGGAAAAGTAATCCGAAGGCATTGACGTCCAACGTTCACTGTTGCGTGCAGTTGATGTGCATGGGAAATTCAACGCAGCAGCAGACTTTCTGCAGCACATAGAGACATTACTTCGCCTGGTTCGACTGGAAGCAACATACGCAAATAGGTTTCCGTATAGGATGCGACATTCCTCTTTCCGCGGTGCTGCTGTAGCCATGAAATCGAAAACGTTTACTATTCTTCATTGTCAAAAATACGCAGTAGCAAAAATAAAACAGATGAAAAAGCTAGGAAGCTTTACCAAACGACCCTTCTGACAAACAAATTATTTGGACCATGGTCAGCTAGTTATCTGCAGCAAAAGGCGAATATATCTCTAAGACATTTTAGTGCACGCATTGTTAAATCAGCCTTTGTGATGAGACTGATCCTGATCAGCTATGTATGAGAAACCGCACTTATGCTCTGTACTGTGCCCTGTGTGTTTGAACCAACCAGGACGCCTGCACCAATAAATAAAGACTAGAAGTTCTACAGATCTTTTAGGAGCTGCGCGGCAAGAAGTCGCGTTAACTCTCCTTTGCAGAATCTTTATTTTATGTTTCTTAATTTGTTTATTTTAGTTATGTTTTCAAAAGTTTATGTTATTATGTGTTCATTTTATTGTGCTTCTGCTGTAGAAATAGGCAACTGAAGTAGCCGATGTGCTTTCAACAGCAACTTATGTATAACAGGAGACAAAGGGGGGAATGACGACAAAGGGTCCTTGGCAATGGCTACAACAATCAACACGTGCGCGGACAAATAAAAAAAAAAAAAGAGGGGGGGGGGCATTCGGCAGTGGCGATTTTTGAGTTACCTCTCACTTTCCCCCGCCCTCTCAATGAAATAAATATGAAAGCCGGGGGCGATTCAGTTCTCTCAGGGCGCTAATAAACAATTCGCATAACGGCCGCATACCGCTTTCGAGCATTGTTGTAAGAAACTTTTTGTGTATATAGCCCCTAATTAACTGACGCTGTTGATATTCGAGCGCAGATCTCTCATAATACGTCCCCTAGGCCGTCGAAATGCACGCTAAGTGATGTAGGATTAGCCAGATTAGAAAGGCGAAGCGATATTGTAGTAGACGTCCTCTTAATGAAAACCTGCGAATGTCTGTGTTTGCGTCTTGTAGTAGAAAACTGCGCGAGTAACAAGGACTGAGACGCACACGACACGGCGCTCCTGTTGTGTGTGTGCCTCAGTCCTCGTGCTGCGTTCCACTAGAAGATGCACTACCGACCAGCCCAGTGCCACACCCTTTGGTAGCCTATATTAGTGCCGCCCACTACTGAAGGCATCGCTGCGACTGCTTACGTCGCTCTCGAGGCATCGTTTCGTTCACCCATTTCACCCTGCTTTTCTCACCGCAGGATTCACGCATCTGCTGATGGAAGGCGTCACCGTCTGCACGCATCGCAACCTGAGCCCTTCGCACCCCCTGTTCAAGCTCATGGCGCCACACTTCCTGTTCTTGATTGCCATCAACACGTAAGACACGTTTGTCATTCAGCCCGCAGTTGAGGACGATTCGTCTGTAGTGTGTTACGAATCAAATAATGAGTGCATTCATTATTTTTATTTTCATTCGTTCATTTATACGAGAAATCCCCCAGGGTCTCGTCCTTCAAAAGATTTTACGACCTTGTCAACAGTAAGGAGAGGTACAGTGGAGGCAAGACGTATATGGGATATGATATCGGTTAGTTCCGATTGTTTTTTTTAATTATTTATTTATTTATTTATTTATTCCGTATGTAGAAGAAAGAGAACTGAAGTAGCCGAGGCATTTTCTGCCTCAATTTCTTAGCAGCGACTGATTTATTGCAGAACAGAAGATATCATTAGCTTACACCATCCTGAACGTTGCGGCGCAATTTTTGCTTTCTGCTTCGCCTTGAACGCCTCAACAGCCTAAAATACATTTTTAAAGGAGAACATCTTCCTTGGTGAGATATGCACCGAAAAAGCTGCCAACAACAAACAGCGCGTAGCAGCCCAAAGAAGAATTATGCTCGATCGCATGTCTCGCAAACAGCGGTAGAGCGACCGAATAAGGCACACTAAACGCATGTCTGTCTCTATGTCGTCGTGCTTTCGTACTTTGAGCTGGAAGGTGCGAAGCCTGCTTGTCCAACCAAAACCTAGGCAAGTTGGCATACATTCTTCTTGGGAACGAAGCGCCAACAGAAAATGGGCGTCGCCGGTTATTGTCCCCTTTACTACCTGTTCATGCTTTGTTCGAAGGTCTACTTGCCGAAGCTTCTATGTCAATAAAGAAACATCAAAGCGAGTGAATTGTGCGCACTTTTGCAGCCGTGGCATCAGTAAGCTCGTCAGCCCGGGAGGCTGGGTGGACAAGACGCTGGCTGTCGGAGTCAAAGGGATGTTCGAGATCATTCGCAGAGGGTGAGCACCGTCACTTTTGTGCGAAGCATTCCTTGCCGTACTTGAGGGGATTTGTGGTAGCTAGGTGGGCTAGCTAGGTACTTTTCAACAAAAATAAATGCGTGGTTGGACCGAACTTGTGGCTTACAGCACGCTAGCCCGATAGCTACCATTAGGCTACTATTGCACGCATTCTTTTTCGTGCGAAAGCCAACTTGCTCGTTAAGAAGTTTGACGCGTTCGTCACGTGCCAGTGTCTCGCATTCTGCTGTCGTGGCAGCCAGGGCTTTGATATTTTTGTTGGGCTGCATGGCCTTCAAGGTCGATCTGCATGCCCCAATACTTTCCTCGTAACAGTTATAGCTACATTGAAGTGCAACATTGTACCATCTTCGTGATCGGTCTAGAATAAATAGGTTTAATCGTTTCTTCGCCAGAATGCAAATTTCATGCTCGTTTTAACACAGATCATATGACATAGGTACGTAAGATTTGAAAACAGTCGCAGATGGCGTCAGAATTTGTACTTCTCTCGCTTACGCCCTCCCAGTGCTTACTTAGAAACCAACATTCGGCACATCTCGCTTCGAATGGCCGGAGTAGAAATCACGTCGTCGCCATCAAACGATCGTCGCCACTGTCGTCGTCCTGCTGCTGCTGCCCCAAACACACAGGCGTCACCCACGCGTGTGCTCGCATTATTATTATTATTATTATTATTATTATTATTATTATTATTATTATTATTATTATTATTATTATTATTATTATTATTATTATTATTATTATTATTATTATTATTATTACCAACAAAATGTCTCGCACAGCATCGACTCCCACATGCGTGGAGCCTGCGCAATACTCTTGTAATGTTTTTTCGTACTCTAGGAATTTATTTACCAGGAAGCTCTACCTCGGGGCCAACTCCAATTTCCCCGTTCAAATATATAGAAAACGCATAAATGCTTTAATGAGAGAACCACTGGACCAATTTGAAGGATATTTGTTTCACTTGAGAGGGAATGTTACATTCCAAGGACTGCATCTATATATATATATATATATATATATATATATATATATATATATATATATATATATATATATATATATATATATATATATAGGAAGCACAATTTTAATGTAAATCATAGAATTACTAAAGGTACCGAAAGCTGGTGAGTTTAAGAAAAGGTCGCAGTTTCGCTGGAAAATGCTAAGCATCGATAACGATAGCAAAGTATTGCACAAGTACACGACGTACGGTACGTAATCTTACGACGTACGGTACGTAATATCGCCATAAAAATTTAAGCATGCAATTTACAAATCCCCTAACACTGCGCCAGAAATAGATGTGGCTGTTCTGTAAATTGTGTCTTTAGAGCATCTAAAGCGGACAAATTGGACATATGAAGTTACATCTTATGTAAAGTTATTACAATGTTTGCGAGTGCATTGCAAAAGTCCTGCTAACAAATTAAAAGTATATTTCAAAATATATAATATATGAACGTTGCTCGCTTTATATGTGTTATTAGGTGCAGTTTACAGAATTATATCGTTTCTTATTGCTGACTTACAAGGCTTTAAACTTGTTTGCCTTAGCTTCTTCTTATTTGACAATTTTCAGTAATATCTGATCAAATTTATGCGTCCTGCGGTCACTAGATCTACTGGTTTTCGTTTAAATTCAGCATACTTTATCAAATTTGGTGCAGGGATTGTCGAGAAAGAATATATCTACATTCTAATGTATATATGGGAGTGCCCGAGGATTATCTTAAGAAAGGAGAACATATACGAGAAATCAAACATTGGTTGTGCCTACCGGTCTTCACTCGTGCATAAGACAGGCACATTCACGTATACGGCTGCTTTCTTTCGCGTACAAGCAATTTACTTCTAGTTCGCGTCTATAAGCTGGAACAGGTTATGGTTGGAGGCACAACGCCAAAACCAGTTTCTGCAACATTTTGAGACCGAGAAGGAGAGGTTTGACCAATGCAAGAAGAAGTTTGATTACTAGTTGTATCAATTAACAGAATTTTCTAAGTTACATATAGTGGAGCCAATGATTAATATAACGATGACAAGGCATTGGGTGAGCTAATTAGATTGGGACTATTAATGCAATTTATGTAAAACCACACGCGTCAGCGAACTTACCGCAATTTCCTTCTTTCCTTCCCTCCTCTCTCTCCCTGTGATCTTTGTTTCCCCTTTCCCATTCCCCCGGTGTAGGGTAGCCAACCGGACGTTATTCTCGTTAACCTCCCTGCCTTCTGCTTTTCTCTTTCCTCCTCCCT